>NW_024720711.1:1048812-1367847 GCF_018991925.1 Homarus americanus
GCCAAGTCCTCGTCCTGTATATAGAGATAGGTTAGGTTAGGTTAGGTTAGGTTAGGTCCGGAACGATTCTTATTTTATTGTTGTTGATTGATTACCACCTCCTTGCCCACCTCCTTACCCACCTCCTTACCCACCTCCTTACCCACCCTTTACCCTCCTACCTCCTTAACCACCTCCTTACCCACCTCCTTACCCACCTCCTTACCCACCTCCTTACCCACCTCCTTACCCACCTCCTTACCCACCTCCTTGCCCACCGTCTTGCCCACCTCCTCGTTTTAGTTATCCAGGAAGATACAAAATCAACCCCTGCCATGTTAGGTGCTAATACCTGTTTCATTCAGTTTCTTACCCCCCCCCTCTTCCCCTCCCCCTTCCCTCCCCTCACCTGTGTTGGTCAGGTGAGGGATCGACCAGGTAGAGTGTGACCATTATGAGGGCCGTCTCACCTACCCCTCACACACAATCACCTGGCATTAGTGTAAGTGCCAGGACCAGATATACACAACAGGGAGTTAGATATTGTTGGGTCACCTCCGCTCTCCCTCCTACTTCCCTCTTTTCCTTCCTCATTCTTCTCCCTTCTTTTCTCCCTTCCTCACTTCCTTCCCATCTCTCTCTCTCTCTCTCTCTCTCTCTTCTCTCTCTCTCTCTCTCTCTCTCTCTCTCTCTCCCCCCCCTCACTCAGCCTGCTCGTACCGTACAGACAAAACCTATTATTATACTCCTACACTTACGTTCCTCTACCGACTGATCTTTTCAACAAGACTACAGAACTCGGTGATTAATGTCTAAAAGAATATTCATGTATATTTTTCTGTCCAAAGGCGTGGGAAAAAAACTAGTAATTGAATTGAAGGAAAATGAGAACTTCTCCCTCTGAAAATACTGTAGGTTCGTGTAGAAAAGTGACCATTGAAAAATACATCTCAAGTGTTAATTTATATATTGTATTATTTAGACAGGTGTAGGTGTAGTGAAGATATACTGTTTTGTGTGTGTATATGTCGTAGATTTGATGAGTTTTAGGCTGATGGGAAATATGAATTAAGCCTCCCGGTAAACCCGTATTAAGAGTGATATTTAATGTAAACCCCGTAAACCCCACATCAAGAGTAAGAGTATTTAAGTAAACCTCCCCGTAAATCCACGTCAATTTTGTTAAATTATAATAAACTTTGATATATTGTCTATCTCTTTAATCCAATACTGACAGCATTATCTAGTTCATTATACAAGACACATCACTATTGTACAAATTAAACTTCCTACGTAAATTATTATCATCCAGCAAATTATTCATCACGTAACATAACTCTTATTACGGTGTTATGAGTAATCACAATAACTCACAACAAAGTCATCACTTGACAGACTTGATGATGAAATGGTAATGATGATGAAATATATGCAAAATATTTTAAATCATGCTGAATTAAAATTATCCAAAATTTGCTCTAAAACTTGGTACTGTCTCTCTTTGGAATTAATAAATCCTAATTAGGAGTCATTAATTTGTCGTATTTTATCACAAGTATCTAAACATTTTGCTTTTGTTGAATAATTGTGCTTTTTTGATTGGGTGGAGTGGGGGGTCAGTCAGGGTCTCCGGCTTTTACCAGCGAATACTCTTCCCTTCCCCCACCTCCTACCCAACTCCTGGGGAGATGGCAAGAGATGCTTTTTATCCCAAACCTGAAGAAATATATACAGGAATGAAAGGTCAACATCCCCAGAAATTTGGATATGGCCTCGTGACCTTTCCTCGTGACCTTTCCTCGTGACCTTTTTACCTGACCTATCACCTGTAAGAAATAGTAAAACAACAGAATTGACACATCACTAACCTAACCCTAACAGTGAGAAGCTCGACCCTTTTTTTTTTTGAGAGAGAGTGTGTGTTAAACAACGCTTAAACAACCTCCTCCCTGTGATTGGTCGAGTCGTTGTTATAAATGATTACCACGGAAAAAATACACATTAATTCATTATTAAATACTTTTACATGCTGCAGCTTTCAACATTTTTAAAACTACTTATCAGGAAGGAAAAAATTATATATATATATATTTTTTAGGATATTCTTCTTAAATCACCCAACTCTTACCACATCACTTTAAACTGGTGCAGCACAGCCGAGGCGCTCTATGTAAATAACTCTCGGCGGCGATGAGTCATGAACAAAAATATAATAAAATTTCTATCATAAATCATGGCAACACTCCATTACCAGAGGCTGCGGGCAAGAGTGACCTAGGGGGGTGACCGGCCGCCCCTACCCCACGTCTACACAAAGCTGAGAATAGCGTCTTTTGAGGTCGTTTGTTTCCACCTCACTTAGAAGGTATATTTTTATGGGTCTTATTTTCAACACATCAGGCTAAGTGGACGAAATCGTAGAGCAATTTCCGTGCACTTGGACGAATATTTACAAATTATTCCGCGGTATATGGAGTCTACAGTGTACCGACAGTGATAAGTTACGTTTTTCAGTTGTTTGTGTTTGGTTTGTGTGTGTGTGTGTGTTTGTTGTTTGGTGTCCAGGAATTAGGAGTCATGAAGTAAAATGAACAATTTACACAATAGTTCTTGATACAGTATTTACATTGAGTCTCTTTTATCTGTAATGGCTCAGTGATCAATACCTCGACTGGTGTATAAAAGAATTATTATTTGATATAAGTTTAATTGTGAAACAAAATAACAGTGTCACCATGGTTAACAGTGCCACCATGGTTAACAGTGCCACCAAGGTTAACAGTGCCACCAAGGTTAATAGTGCCACCATGGTTAACAGTGCATCCAAGGTTAATATGCCACATGGTTAAGTGCACCGTTAAGATTGCCATGGTTAACAGTGCCACAAGGTTAGAGTGCCACCATGGTTAACAGTGCCACCAAGGTTAAAAGTGCCACCATGGTTAAGAGTGCCTCCATTGGTTACAAAGGTTAAAGTGCCACCATGGTTAACAGTGCCACCAAGGTTAAAGTGCCACCATGGTTAGGTGCCACCATGGTTAACAGTGCCTGGTTAACAGTGCCACTAAGGTTAGAGTGCCACCATGGTTAGAGTGCCACCATGGTTAACAGTGCCACCAAGGTTAAAGTGCCACCATGGTTAAGAGTGCCACCATGGTTAACAGTGCCACATGGTTAACAGTGCACTAAGGTTAAGAGTGCCACTGGTTAAGAGTGCCACCATGGTTAACAGTGCCACCAAGGTTAGAGTGCCACCATGGTTAAGAGTGCCACCATGGTTAACAGTTTACCAAGGTTAACAGTGCCACCATGGTTAACAGTGCCACCAAGGTTAAGAGTGCCACCATGGTTAACAGTGCCACCAAGGTTAAGAGTGCCACCATGGTTAACAGTGCCACCAGGTTAAGAATTGCCACCATGGTTAACAGTGCCACAAGGTTAAATGCACCATGGTTAGAAGTGCCACCATGGTTAACAGTGCCACTAAGGTTAAGAGTGCCACATGGTTAAGTGCCACCATGGTTAAGAGTGCCACCATGGTTAACAGTGCCACCAAGGTTAAGAGTGCCATGGTTAAGAGTGCCACCATGGTTAACAGTGCCACTAAGGTTAAGAGTGCCACCATGGTTAGAAGTGCCACCATGGTTAACAGTGCCACCAGGTTAAGAGTGCCACCATGGTTAGAAGTGCACCATGGTTAACAGTGCCACTAAGGTTAAGAGTGCCACCATGGTTAAGTGCCACCATGGTTAACAGTGCCAAGGTTAAGAGTGCCACATGGTTAAGTGCCACCATGGTTAACAGTGCCACTAGGTTAAGTGCCACCATGGTTAAGAGTGCCACCATGGTTAACAGTGCCACTAAGGTTAAGAGTGCCACCATGGTTAAGAGTGCCACCAAGGTTAAGTGCCACCATGGTTAACAGTGCCACTAAGGTTAAGAGTGCCACCATGGTTAACAGTGCCACCAAGGTTAAGAGTGCCACCATGGTTAAAAGTGCCACCATGGTTAACAGTGCCACTAAGGTTAAAGTGCCACCATGGTTAAGAGTGCCACCATGGTTAACAGTGCCACTAAGGTTAAAGTACCATGGTTAAGAGTGCCACCATGGTTAACAGTGCCACTAGGTTAAGTGCCACCATGGTTAGAGTGCCATTGCCATTAGGTTAACAGTGTCACCATGGTTAACAGTGCCACCATGGTTAACAGTGCCACCAAGGTTAACAGTGCCACCATGGTTAACAGTGCATCCAAGGTTAATAGTGCCACCATGGTTAACAGTGCCACCATGGTTAAGAGTGCCACCATGGTTAAGAGTGCCACCAAGGTTAACAGTGCCACCATGGTTAACAGTGCATCCAAGGTTAATAGTGCCACCATGGTTAACAGTGCACAGTGTTAGTGCCACCATGGTTAACAGTGCCAGTGCCCATGGTTAAGAGTGCCACCATGGTTGTGCCACCATGGTTGCCACCATGGTTAGTTAAGAGTGCCACCATGGTTAACAGTGCCACCAAGGTTAACAGTGCCACCATGGTTAACAGTGCATCCAAGGTTAATAGTGCCACCATGGTTAACAGTGCCACAAGGTTAAGAGTGCCACCATGGTTAAAGTGCCACCATGGTTAACAGTGCCACCATGGTTAACAGTGCCACCATGGTTAACAGTGCCACCAAGGTTAAGAGTGGTTAACAGTGCCACCATGGTTAAAGTGCCACCATGGTTAAGAGTGCATGGTTAACAGTGCCATAAGGTTAAGAGTGCCACCATGGTTAACAGTGCCACCTAAGGTTAGAGTGCCACCATGGTTAAGAGTGCCACTAAGGTTAAGAGTGCCACCATGGTTAACAGTGCCACTAAGGTTAAGAGTGCCACCATGGTTAAGAGTGCCACCATGGTTAACAGTGCCACTAAGGTTAAGAGTGCCACCATGGTTAACAGTGCCACTAAGGTTAACAGTGCCACCATGGTTAAGAGTGCCACCATGGTTAACAGTGCCACTAAGGTTAAGAGTGCCACCATGGTTAAGAGTGCCACCATGGTTAATATTTCTACCCTGTTTAAGGGTGCCAACAAGAGTGCCATCAAGCAGTTATGAAATCATCCTCGTTAACTCAATAATTAGGCTGTTTATTTTGTGCTTTATTAAAGCTCTAATCATCTCCCAGACGTCGACTTTATTGTTTAGATATTTGACTTAAATAAAAAATAAAAAAAGGCGATTCAATGATGTTTACTGTGTAGAAACGGAAGATCAAAGACCAAGCGATGTGTTTCCCGTAATACTGTACCAGCACACTGAGACTTACAAAAAAAGGAGACATTCTGGGAGGTTGACAAAGCCCAGGACCACTTTCAAGATGTTGTTTTCACCTCCCTGGCTCACCCGGAACTCACCATTGAGAGAGAAAAAAAACCGTAGCAGGTTTCTTATTGGACGTGTGGAGGAAGCCGGGAGTCAATGGCGGAGGAAGCGGGTGCCAGGTAGAGGCTCCCAGGATATTGGTAAAGGGAATATAGATGGCAGGGCCTCCCGGAGCATATGAACTCCTGCAGGAAGCGTCGCGACGTTTATCACACTCCTGAAGGAGACGTTGAAGACAGGCACCCACCTCCGGGCGCGCTCCGCCCTGGGCAGCGCTCCCTTTCTGCCTCCCATACGTCGGCCGGGGTTCCCTTGTCTCATTTACAGGTTTACGAGTGTCCTCCCCGGCCCCGCTCTTTACCTTCCACTCATTACGTGTGTGGGGGCGGGGGGGGGTGCCCATTGGTGTGTGGGATGTGTATGTAGGGGAGGACCACACGAGTGTGTGGGGGAGGGAAGAGAAAGGTATGTGGAGGATGAGGTTTGTTTGTATGTTTGTTGTCTGTGTGTGAAGAGAGAGTTACTGTACGTTGACAAATATCAGGAAGTGAACATAAAGGCTGTGAAACATTAAAACCACGAAAACTGGGAAGAGTCATGGAATAAAAGAGATCGTTAGTAGTGATAAGAGTACAACAAGCCGGAGGATATGGCGTAGAGGAGGAGGGTGACACGAGAGGGGAAGATCACAAGGAAGTAATAAGAGGTGTTGACAAGAGGTGTTGATGTTGAGCAATTATTTGACTCCAACCAACCAACCAACCAACCAACCTCAATGGCACGGGGAGACTAACAGCTGTGATTGAGTGAGGGGTCAGGATGTAAGGAGATAAGGGGAGTAACGACGGGTAGAGGGGAGGCTGGCGAGGAGAGTGGAGTTGGAGGAGAGGAAAGTCTTCATTAAAATTGAAGGCTTGTGTCAGGAGGGACTTGAGAAGCTTAGGGTATGTTGGAAACAGGAGGACAACGGCTCTGAATATAAACGGACGGAGGATTGTAAAACAGGCAGGAGTTGAGTGCTCTATACGGAGACGATAGGGGAGATAATGAATTAGTTTGTGCTGCCGTAGATCAAATTAGATTAGTTACCATAAGTAAAGGTTGAATCCAGTCAAGTTAGGTGCCCATTTACAGCTGGGTGTACTGGGAGTATCTCGGAATTGAAAGAGTGACCATGAGGTAAGGAAGCGAGTTTTGTATCCACTTGACCGCCGCACTTCGTACCACCAAACATGTGGCGCGACAGAGACACATTGGACCGGGTGACACTTCTGTACTCCGACTCAGTGGGTGGTGGAGGCCAGACGAGTGAACGACATCTCTCTACTAGCCGGAGCTACTGACGAAGACGCCCACATAGCTCGCGAAGCCCTGAGAGAGGAAGAAATGCAGTTACCAACCTCATATTTTTACTCTCCACCCTTTCCACCCACACAGTCTGTAGGAACTCACCAGTCAGCCACCCCAGCCGGCCGCGCCCTTCCCCACCAGGTACAACAAGACGCCTCCCCACGCCCGCAGGACCCGACAGTAGTCCAACTTTTCCTCAATAATGAACTAACACATTAAATCCCCTGTACATTAATGACAAGAATAGAGAATAAAACGACAATAGTATGACTGAAACCTGAAATAAAACAAGACAGGCGTGAGTTAAACCTAATTAGAAAACTACAGGTGACTTAAAACTGAAAATGGGACTATAAATATGACTTAAAACTGGACGTAACCTTAAGGACGCGACATAGAACTTACAGATAAAGGTATCCAGCGCACGTAGTTTACCTTAGTCTGTGTGCAAATGCTGATATGTACTACTTTCCAGTCCTGACAAATGGACGAGATTTTGCCAGACCAAGTCGTACCACGCTGAGACTGTGATAAGGCTCGGAGTAAACCCCGAGTGTAAACTTGATAGATAGACTCATCACCAGGATAGACTCGGGAGTATAACCACCATCACCAGGATAGACTCGAGCATATTCATGATTTCACCTGGAGTGTAAACATGCTAGACGGAATTATCCCGACATTGCAAAATTAAAATTGGTCGAAAAGAAAACAAAAACAATAAATAAAAGAAAAACTTGAAGAATTGATGAAACAAAATCGGGTGAAAATAAAATATAAATCACAAGAAGAAGAAGAAGAAGAAGAAGAAGAAGAAGAAGAAGAAGAAGAAGGACATAATTAAATAACTCCCTCAAGACTCAAAATACCAAAGTCAACCACATAACCAAGAATCCAACTTCCATTATCACACCGACAGAGACAAGGTAAATAGTCCACAATGACGATAGTGAAGATAATGTTATGCCTTTACTGTGGTAGCTGAAGTCAATACTCTTTTCTCTGATGTCCTCAAAAGATTAATGTCTAATGGTGATGGAGATGGCTCACACCTCTATTGAAACACATGACTGTAGGAAAAAAAAGGGTAGGTGAGTTGATAAGGAATCGATGCCGTAGAAGTGAAGATGTATTGAATGAAAAGGAAGCCTGCCTCTCTCTCTCTCTCTCTCTCTCTCTCTCTCTCTCTCTCTCTCTCTCAAGATGGTGTTGAATAGAGGCAAGTGAACCTCAGTGAGCTCAGTCGAACGAAACTGGAGTCGACTTATTCTGAGACACGACAGACCTCCTCCATATTCGACTCCTCACCCTCCCCTCCTCCCACCTCTCCCTTTCTCCCACTCCCTTCCTCCCACTCCCCCCCCTACCCCACCCTTCCTCCCCCTCCCGTGAAACATAGGGTCTCCGTTTCGTCTCCTGCAGTTTGTATAAATGATATTCGCTATGATCATTATCCCATATTGATAAGAACATCACCAGTGCCATTAGAGGACTCAAGAGAGATGAAAATTTCCCTGGAGCGAATTTTATTTGAGTGGTAAACGAGAGATAACGGAGCACGATTCACGAGGAGTTAACATACGTCGCATTCCAATTTTGGACTCGTCTAAAAAAATACGTCTCTAAAACAAACCCTAATTTATGCTGAACACTTACGACCGATTTATTTCCTCTCTGTATCGTAAAGAAAAAAGTATATTTATAGTAAGTTAAGATATATATGTAGAGTGAATTATTATGGAATCTACAATAACTGTGGCTTCATGATATATATCCACACGAATACAATAATATCGAAATATATGATGTGTCTTAGCGGGAATATACAATGATACGTTCTTATGTTTTAACAGATTATTGAAGCTAGAAATTATAATGTTGAACTTTGGTGGACGTTGTTAAGCTTTGATACTTTACATGTATTGAGGCCAAAGATGTATTCAGTATTAGCTCCCGGTTAATGATGTGAATTACCAAGAGAGGAAGAGTGTTGATGCTGTAGAGATGAGGCGCCTGGTGACCGCACACCTCACAGGCTGACTCAAACACAACAGCCTCAACAGTAATTAAATTAGGCCTAAATTGGTTTGTGACTTCCTTTAATTCATTTAATTTTTTTGGATGTAACTCCCGCCCTGAGCCGTGATGAAGCCGTACTTGTGTGAAACACCAAACCCTATAAGCCTGATCACTGGAGGGTCTCGAAATGAACCAATAACTCGCGATTCAGTGATTATTTCGACACGATTGAATCGTTAACTTGCGACTCTTAATGAATCTCGAACTCGGGGAATCTAACTCCCTTTTCAGAATTAATCTTAAAAGTAATTAAACACCAACTCCCGACTCTCAATGAAAGCCGGAATTAATGAAACATCGGGGCCTATTAGGGTGACTCATAATGGTTCCCGGAACGACTGAACCAGTAACGCTTGATTCATAATGAAGCCGAAGGGAGGTGGAGGCAACGGAGCCGAGGCTGGGGAACACGAGCGCGGCCGTAATCCCCTCGTAAAGAGCAATTGGGCCGACACCCCATATGCCTGAGAGTGGAAGTTATGCCGTTTATCACGCGGTGCCACTACGGATGCCACCCCACCGTGCTTATACTTGCTAAAACCCACGATTTATGGCTGTGATATTAATACCTAAAAGATCTCTTAAAGCAGCTTTTATTGGACTGCAGTTGTGTAGAGGAGTTGATATTAATAATAAGAACAGTGGAGGGGCGGGAGGAGGAAGAGGGCCAAGACCAAGAGTGAGCTCGGGTTATTACTCAGCAGGGTCAGGATATTAGTGTATATTGAAGTCTTGTTGTCACCTTCAGCAGTTACACCACGATAGGAGTATAGCGAAGTATGAAGATAATATGTTACGTCACCTTACTGAGAAATAAACACATTATGAAGAGAAACATGAAGTCGGGAGTGTATTAGGACACACTGTAAGAGAAATGTTAATGTATGTTGTGTTATTATTATTATTATTATTATTATTATTATTATTATTATTACTTCTACTATTACTTAGATAAACAAACAGAGGACACACAAACACTCACACACGTAAGTTTATGTCGTTTATGCTTGTTTGTGTGTGTGTGATAAATACTCCTCGGTAAATATTCCTCGATGGCGGTGAAGATAGTGCTACGCCTCAAGTCTATAATGTCTAATGTCTCTCACAATATTAATGGCTCGTGAAGGTTATGGGTGGTGTCTATATATTTTATCCTGCAATTAATTTCAGCCGAGTCAACAAATTTTCGTTAAAAGGAACGGTGTCGATAGCGTTTAATCTAAGGGGAAGGGAAGGGCCAGGTGCGAGGTTCTCTGTGGGATCAATGAACTTGGCTCCCTTAAGAGAAACACCTGAGACGTCATAGGGAGATTTTTTTTTTTTTACACTTAAGGAATTAAAGATAGAGGTCTAGACTCTACTGATACTTTTTCATATGACTCTTATTTGTTTGAAGGGTGTGTGTGTGTATGTGTGTGTGTGTGTGTATGTGTGTGTGTGTGTGTGTGTGTGTGTGTGTGTGTCTGTGTGTGTGTGTGTGATTATAACATATATTCATTATTCATACTTCAGCTATGCCTCATATAACACGGTTGACATTATTTATTTACATCACACGCTTCATTGCCGTTATTCACTTATCTAAATATAAATGCAAATTTTCTCGTAATTAAAAGAATTATTTTGAATAATTTATAAGTTGGGTCATTTTGCCAAGTGGATAATAAATACCCATCAGCTTGACGCACTGAACCATATAAACTTATTATGAAAAATGTTTATATGAACAGATCTCAGTGTACTGTGTTGTGTTAATGTTGTTATATGAGGTTATATGTTGTAATACCCTGTTGTAATTATAGTTAATACATGTACACTTATAATGTCATATATTACTGTCGTTTATCACTTAGTTCCTATTATTTTGTAGCAGCATAATCGTAAATATTATTATAACATCTTTTACTCATAGTTAATGATTTAAATAAAACAGTGATACGATAATTTTTTGTCACGTATTCACTGACCTGTCTTAAGGTATTGCATTTATGACAATAATAATAATAATAATAATAATAATAATAATAATAATAATAATAATAATAATAATAATAATAATAATAATAATAATAATAATAATAATAATAATAATGAGATGATGATGATGATGATAAAATTTGTGAATATAAGAGATTTTGTTCCGTAAGTATCTCTATAGATTTTGGTAATGGCGTTTCAATAATTCTGTCATCACCTTCACTCACTTATATCACGTTTTCTCTTATTTATCATTTTCTCAGAGTCGCACCATGATTTAGAAAGGAGGGGAGGGGTAGTGGAAGGCGAGAGAGAGGGGAGAGGGTGGTAAGGGAAGGAGAAAAAGAGGAGGATGAAGGAAGGAGATAGAGAGAGATGAAGGGGATGGTGAGAGGAGAGAAAAAGTGAGAGGTCAGGGAGAAAGAGAGAGAGATGGCGGATGGGAGGTCAGAGAGAAAGAGAGGTGGGAAGAAGAGAGCAAAGAGAGAGAGAGAGAGAGAATATTTTAAGCGTGTCCCCAGGTCCCCAGTAGCGTATTTTGGTCTGGGAGGCGACCCCAGACTCCCCTACGTGAGAGCCATGGCAAAGAGGCCAAAGTTTGTATACTTTGTACAGGGACATACGAGAACAAATGTCCCAGGAGAGAAGGAGAAATTCGAGTGAAAGTGAGACAGATGGCGGGATTGACAAAATAAATTGGCAACGTAAGATAAAATAGAAACAGAGAGAGAGGAAGGAATACTGAGACACGAGAGGAGAATGGCGTGTCTAGGAGAGAGAGTGATAAAGGAGAGGAAGAGACTAAGATAGTTTTATTGTGTTTTAATTTGAGTGATGGTGAAACTACAAAACGAAAATATATGTATTGCAGTTATGAAAGATGAATGGATATCTATTTTTTTATTTTGAATGGTGATGAATGTACGGGTTAAAAATGTATTAGACTATCTATTGCATCTATGACTGAGAGACAACACAACGCAGATGAGAGGTAAAATGATCCACTTGTTTGATCCACTTGTTTTATTGACGGATCATATACACACTGACGAGGATAATGTTTCAGTAAATGACTATATGACCTTATAGTAATCTTATATATATATAGACATGTAACTTATATATAAATCCATAACAATTACTCATCCGGGCGTTACTAACTTGTTGTTGTGAAGGATTTTCCGGCCAGTAACCTGTGAAAGATTATTAAACCAGACTCCCATTATGGTTTTATATTTGGTTTTCAGAGATGCCATTAGTCTAGTTTTTATACAAGATATTTTTGTAAACATTGACGATCAAATGTGTTTAAGTGATTGTTTTTTATTATTATTAAACTCTGTTCGATAAAGATATAAAATAAGCTGAGTTGGTGTTGTTATTGTGTATCGTTCACCTGTATAAACTGTGTTCCTCAGGTGTGGCGGTTGATCATTAACAGGTATATATTTAAACAAGTATAGTGGAACGTTCACTATACTCTGCCTCACACCTGCCACACCTGAAGGCGGAGTAGGAGGTGAAGGTGGTGTACGTGGCAGCTCCCTTAAAAGACATTTGCTCTCACTCTCTAGGCTGCCGAGCTGTATAAATGTTCCTAATTCTTACCAGTCTGTTGCTTATCCCTGTGTGTTTATGGCCCAGTGCCCCGAGGTGAAGAACTCTCTATACCTCAACCCAACTCCCTCCAAACACACTTGAAAAATCAATAAACATGTTTGTGGTTTCGAGCAAAAACTCGGAGACGGAGATTTAAACACCTGAGACCGAGGTATGAAATCCTGGTCTCGATACCTACATCATTACCTTTCCACTCCTCCGCCCTCTCCCATACTCCTCCCCCACACTTCTCCCATCCCTCCCCACACTTCTCCTACCCCTCCCCAACTCTCTTCCCACACACTCCTCACACCCCTTCTCATACACCGTTCACCCACATACGGTACACTACAGGCCCAGGGTATAAACGCCCACCATCGCAGCCTCCACGTAGGAAAAAACAACGGATCTGCAGCGAAAGATAAGAAACGTTTCCTTCGTGCACGACCGTATGTTCTACACGCGACACGGGGAGCCTCTGACACCCGAAACATTACGAGAGTTTCATTGCCTTAGACACAGATGAGCAACGACGTAAAGCCTTAAGAAGATGCGGCAGCTGCTGAGTTTAGCCCCAGCAGTCGTCTCCACTCCTATTTCACAGGAACGAATTTTACCTACTGTTTACACTTACACTGTAGTTCGGGTCCTTCGCATGTGCACATCACAATTTAGTTACTGTATATATTTATGCCCTGAAATTAGGTTCCTTCACAAACTACTACAAAGATTTTCAGTCAGTAAAATTTGTATGATGAAATTTAAGTTTTGCATCCACGTAGTATATGAACTAAATGCCTGAGTCAGATTCTCGGTACAGTACACTGGTGACTATGAAATTTAAAGAACCTTCAGATATAGTTAACATGAAAGTCAATGAAGAAATAAATAATTGAGTTGAAGAAGACCGCTGTAAGCCGGAACAAAGGTGAAGGAACAAGGCGCGTCACCCAGGGAAGTGTTGCACTGTAAACACCGCGGCGCCCCTCACAGTGGAAGACAATCAACCTTCGCTGTAATAAAACAAGGAGCAAACTTTGTCGTAAATTCAGAGGCTTGTGCCGTAAAAACAATGCCATTACGAGCAATCTACACTGCCTGGCGTTCCCCTCTAACCCACAGTTAGAGGGGAACGTTTGTTTATCTTATTCCTGCAGTGGCACTTTTTTATGAGATGGGACAGGGTACAGATTTCAGAGCCCCTCACGATGAATATTCCTTGTACCTGAAGATGAAATATTATGCCTAACTGGTTGACTTCAGCTAAACCACGAAGTTATGAAAATACAGATATTCCACCATAATAGATACGTTCACTTAATACCATTTAGGAGACAAAATTAATAACTACAGGATTAACCAGTCAGCTATATTTATTGTCTGGACCTTAGTGCGTCTGGCTCCTGTAGACCTTCACCCAGGGCCCCTCCGGAACAATGTCACACGAGGGTCATCTAACACGGAGTCATGCAGAGCTGCTCCAAAAAAACATCATGCAAACGCAATACAAGAGACTTTAATGCGATTTGTAGTGCAGTGAAGTTCCACGCAGTCCTAAGATGTCCCATGCAACTGGAAATGTTTTCATGCAGTGTTGAAAATTCTCATACAGCCTGTGGTCTAAGAATGTTCCATGCACTCTGATAACTCCTGCAATCTAAGAATGTTTCGTGCTGTGTAAATTGTTCCAGACAGCCTGAGGATGTTCCATGCAATCTGGGAACGTCTCATGCAATTTGGGAATATTTCATGCACTCAAAGGATTCATGAACTGTCGCACCTAATTTGCCGACCTTGTTTACACAGTAAGCAAGAGACTTTCCCCTAAGTCGTAAACTCGAGGTCCTGCAGTGTTGCCCTCAAGGATTCCTAGGTCAGGTCACCTTAGGTCACGCTACCACAAGTCAGAGTTGACCTTGGGGTTGTCATACCGAGTCAGATCACGCTGCTTTTGTAATGTTTTTCCAGTTGTTCAACCAGCGAGTATGTGCTATATATAAGAGTATATACCTAGCTCTTAGTTGTATATCGTATGTGTGTGTGTGTGTGTGAGACTTATTTTTACTTTATTACTGTTGGTTCCCTCCCCTTGACCTTTCAGTGACCTTGACACTTGGCTGAGTGACCTTGGCAGGGCTGAGGTAACAACAACAACAACGGAAATCGCCCTAACAGTAAGAGCCGAGGCAGCTGGTGATCCTAGCTGCCGAGCGAGGCTTCGTGCTGACTGTACCCAACCTATTGCAAGATGATGTCACCATAAGTGACGCTGTAATAACCTTCCTAAAGGAGACCCATCTTATCGGCATGTTATGATTGACACACGCATGAACTCTTTTTATATCTATAATATGTATGTAACCATGCCCTAAAAAAAAATAAAAATAAAAAATAAAAATGAATAAAACAAAAATTAAAACATACAACATGAGAAACACATCACAAACCTTATCATTACATACAACACTCACATTTATCAAGCTAAACTGACACCCACCAACACATATTCAAACAAAAAGACACGGGCTACAAAAGACAAAATAAAAAATAATAAAAAAAAAAAAATCACAGAGAAACTAGTCACCTGACAAGCCATTTCATCTGGTCTGTCAGTAACTCATCACATCACTCATGCATACCATAATTCATCCTAAATAAAACAACAAGAAGAAAGAAGTAACCAAAATACCAAGAACAAGAAGAACACAAGAATAACAAGAAAAGAAGAAACAAGAACATCAGATTAGTTGTAGCAAGAAAGAAGACCAAGATTAGAAGAAGAAAGAAGACATCAGCTCCGGCCGAAATAGCCCAAAGGCGAAGTGGCCAGTAATCCCCAACAACTTTGACTTTGACCATATAAAGTGAAAGATGACATCCACAACAGCCATTACTGACCTTACTGATGAGACCAAATTAGTGTGGGGAGGGCTCAAATTGGCCTAAACAGGGGACGTCTAATGGGGTGAAGTCACAGCAGGTGGTGGTCGCCCTCTGTGTGATCCATGGTCAATCATCTGCTGTTAAGTGGAGGGCCGGGGGTGGAGTCTGTATGTCACTAATGAATCGCTGACCAATCATATGACGCGATGACCGTGCAAGTGGCTGTAGGAAGGAGAGAGAGGGAGAGAGACGGAAGAATAGAGAAAGATATTGAGACGGATAAATGAGAGAGAGAGAGAGAGTCGGTAGAAGAGAGTGAGTGAGATTGAAGGTGTCCTGGAGAAGGCCACCATTAGTCTGTATGGTGGACGGCCACGATGGTGTTATTATTCTTGTACCGTGACGGGAATTACCCACACGCAAACCCACACGTCCACCCATACCCACACGTCCACCCACACCCACACGTCCACCCACACGTCCACCCACACAAGTATATAATGGATTTACACTGTTGAAGTATATGGTGCTGGGAGATAATTATTTAATCGTATTTTCTTTTATAATATTGACAATAATTAATAGATAACGATACATTGAAGACACACAGGAGTTATGGGGTGGAAATGTATATAAGAAATAAGTGGGTATACAGGCAACACATAGGGGGGGAGGGGAGTGTTTAACAGTGGTGGTGTTGTAGTCATCAGTACGAGGTCTTTTAGGTCTGATATGGCTGTGGTATTGAACAGGAGTGTCTGTCTGTCTGTCTGTCTGTGCACTACCCTCGACAGCAGCTGAAGAAAACTAATCATTTTTTTTCTCATAAAACGAACCTCCAGGTCTGTCAGTTGGCCGCAACAAATTATTATTTTTCGTGCTGGACAAAGACTGAAGGACAACGTACAACATTGAAGTACTGTATGTTTGTCCACGCCTCGCGACATCCACTTTCCTGAGGTTAGGTTAGGTTAGGTTAGGTATTTCTTCAACAAAAAACTTCAACTCCTCAATAATTTTAAGCATTAAACATTCACTTATCATAATACATCATCACATTGATTCTTTAACAAAATATTATTAACAACTTTCAAAACTTATCTTTTACCTTAATTAGAGTTTAACCTTCACCTGTCCTGTATTAGTCCAGGTGATTATGGTTATGTATGGGGAGAACTGCTTACTTTATATCTGTGACGCCGAGACGTTACCCCTGAGCCGAGTTGAATGAAACCCTTAAGTGAGACAGTCGACGGAAAAGAGATTACGATTTCATATATTGTATTTTTATAAGTTCTATTTTCTTTATTTTTTTTATTTTTTTTTTTTTTTTGCTTACCTCGTTCATTTTCGTTGTGGGTGTTTCTAATTGTTTTCTTTTGTTAATGTGTGTGTGGTAATGAAAACGACGATGATGATGATAATAATAATAATAATAATAATAATAATAATAATAATAATAATAATAATAATAGTAATAACAACAACAATAACAATAACAACAAAAACAATAATAATAATGCGGTAATAATCGAAGAAAAAAGGTAAATAATCTCCAACACAACAACACACACACGACATATATTAAAGGACTGCCCCCACACAGTTGTCGCTACCAGCCTCCTCTGTCAACCATTCAGAGGCGGCAGCAAGAAAACATATTTGTGGCAGACGCTGGTGACAAATGAAGAGGGTGCAGGTATCGTCATTACCTCCACTCGACGTCAAGACTCGCTCGTCCTGACCCCCACAAGTACACTCCTCACCTGATGTAATTCATGACAATAAAAATAATATCTGGCACCTCAATGACCAATGGTGCCACGTGTCATAATATGCTGAAATTATTGCTGTATATTGCAGTAGTGTATATTGTAGTAGTGTATATCCTGTATGCATGATTTTATGTATTCGTAGTTTTTGTGGAATATTTTCTTATTTATTGGTGTTTGTGTAAGATTTCCTTATTTATTAATTTAATGTAATTTAGATGCATTATGGAAAAATTTACAGTTTCTAGGTTGTAATGCAAAAAATTTATATCAACATTTTCGTCACTACCACTTAACACAAAACTCCATCATTGTGTTACGGTGAAAAGATTTAGTTATGGGTTTTTGTCTGGGTCACAAAATCCAACAAGTTTTCTCAAGAGTTTAATGTTGAGGGTGTGAGTTGAGGTCTTGCGGTTAGGTTAGGTTAGATTAGGTCAAGTTAGATTAGGTCTATATATCTTTCTATATATCAGGTTTCCAGGTATCTTAAAAACTCTCATTTAACTCAGTAAGTGTATGTCTGTCTCAAACCTAACCTAACCTAACCTCACTACCCAACATGGCGTCACCCCCATAAAGGCTCGACCAAGTTTGTGGATACTGCTGTGAAGTTTGTCAGGCGTGAACCTCCGTATTCTCAGACTCTAACTTGATGTGTAAAAACTTAGTGAAGAGGAGCCAAGTTTACCTCGTATGACCTACCCTTCTAGATGTTAACCTTCAGGTGGTCTTAACATTAATATTTTCTAAAGGTAATTGATTCAATAAATAGAAACATAACATACACCTGTACGATGTTTTTTAACTTAACATAAAGTATAACAAAAATATATTAATGTTTTTTGTGTTTTCTTAAGATTTATATGTGTGTTTACCATAATGTTCAAGTGAATATGTACGAAACGTGTGTAATAAATGCATGAAGTTTTAACCCAGGGAGGTAGGAAAGTAGGGAGGGAGAGAACCAGGGAGGGAGAGAGCCAAGGAAGGAGTTAGGGAGGAAACCAGAGAGTGAAGGAAGGAGGGAGGGAGACAGGAAATGAGGGAGAAAGGGAGAGAACGATGATTAATTGGGAGAAACTTACACGAGACAATAAAGTTACAAAGTGAGCGAATTGAGGGAGTGTGAGCAGGAAGAGGAATGAGAGAGGCTGATCGTCTGTAAGAGTTAGAAGTACCGGGAGGGAGAAGAGAGGAAAAACCGGGAGAGTGAGGTAGAGAGAGAGAGAGAGAGAGAGAGGGGGGGGGGAAGTAATTGTGAAGGATGTGATAAAAGGTGATTTATGAAAACACTGTGAAATTAAAACTTAAGATTACACGTGATTGCAGGAAGCTAAGACAACGAGGAAAGTTCTAACGAGAGATATTAATGCCTACGTAAAACATGAGGAGAAATGAGGGAGAAAGGAGGACGTAAAGGGAGAAGGGAAGACTTAAAGGGAGAACACATCACCTCACTCTACCCTCTCTCTCATCACCCCCCAAACAATTGTCTATTCATCTCTCGAATGGATGAAAAACAATAACAAACACGTTCTCCTTCCTCCTCCCTCATGAGCAGCTGTTTGTGTTGAAGTAGAAGGAGTTTTTATGGTTATAGTTCGTCTAAGTTGATTGTATGGTGGGCCTCAGGTGTACTAAGGAACCCATAACCTTCACCTTTTTGTTAACACACACCTCCCTTGGTATTACCTTCAAGTACCTGAGGTATCTTGGTCATATTTTGAGGTACCTGGAGGTATTTTAGAAGAGTTTAAGAGTACCAAGAATATTCTAACTATACTTCCCTTCATAGTTACACCTAAACTAATCCGGGTTAATCTTACGGTACTTGAGTGTTTGGACTATCACGTTTAACAGTCAATTGATTAACCACCTTAGCAATACCTGGACTAATCTTAAGAGTACTTGATGCTGTGGTGATGACAGGTTACACTCTGGAGCTGCTTCAGGTTCTGAATTGATAGATACATAGACGATTGATAATAAAGAGAGAACAATACCAAGAGAATGGGCAAAAAAAAAATCATGAGACATTTATAAGTTCATAAGGACATTTTTGAGGATGAGAGAAGGGGCTCTTTACGTGTCTAGACTGAAAATAGCAATACACATTAGATAGGTATACAATTTAGGGATACAATTTAGGGATACAATTTATATGGTTGAATGAAATGGGAGGAATTTGGTAGACATGTTCTTAGGGAGTGAGGGAGGGGGTGATGTTACCGGGATCAGGGGAGGTTTTTAAGGTTCATAATGTAACCAGGGGAATTGTTTTTATCGTAGCTTGTGGTAGTTTTTTATGATCACTGTGTATGGGAGGAAGATGTGAACGCGGTGTAGTTGAGACTAACGGACGGGAAAGAGGTGGCTACATAGGGAAGAGATCAGTACTTTTGATCATTCATAACCTCTCCCAGGGCAACACGGGTGTCTGAGACTTAGACACACACACACACACACACACACAAGTACCGTCTGTATAGTGTTACACCCGAAGGTATAGTACGCTGTTATTGTGTTTCATCCCGTAGGCGATGCTCACCTCACCTGTAGTTTAATTAGCTGGTCCAGGTGATGTAGCGTTATGTGACAGAACCTTAATATTTCTCCTCTCCTCTGACATTAATTTAGCACAATACCTGGGAGAATACGGATTAATTAGGTGAGATAAAGGTATGGGGTTTATACATACCTAGGAGAGCTTAAAGAACGTTGAGGTTACCTGGGAGAACTTGATGGTTACCTGGGAGAACTTGATGGTTACCTGGGAGAACTTGATGGTTACCTGGGAGAACTTGATGGTTACCTGGGAGAACTTGATGGTTACCTGGGAGAACTTGATGGTTACCTGGGAGAACTTGACGGTTACCTGGGAGAACTTGACGGTTACCTGGGAGAACTTGATGGTTACCTGGGAGAACTTGATGGTTACCTGGGAGAAATAGCATTTAAAATACCTGAGAGGACATTTTATAGACAGAAACCATCAGAAGAAAATGGAGAGAGAGAGAGAGAGAGAGAGAGAGAGAGAGAGAGAGAGAGAGAGAGAGAGAGATGGTAGTGAAAAATATTTGAGGACAGGACTGAGAAAAACACATTTAAAACTGACTTGGGAGGAAAAAATAGTACTATTTTAAGGAAAAAAATAAGTAAATTAAGACCAGAGAAATATTATATTTTTTAAGAGGAAGAAAGTTGAATAGAGAAAACATCTAGACAATGAACTGGGATAAGAATGCTTGAGGAAATAATAACATTCTTCTTTCATTATAGTGAGTAAGAATGATGTTTTCCAAGGAGTCATTCAGCCAGAGACATTCTAGTTGGAAATCTAATCAGCATCGCATTCATTCCTGGGTTATGAGTCCAGACGTTCCTCCTGTGTGTGTGTGTGTGTGTGTGTGTGTGTGTGTGTGTGTGTGTGTGTGTGTGTGTGTGATTTCATCTTTTACTTCTTGATTTTCTCTTTTCTTCTTCTTTGTACACCTATGTCACATTACCTCATTACCCCCACTCCCCCCACACACACACGAAACTCAACATGCCCGTGTGCCTTTAACCCCAGTGTGAGACCAGAGTTAGTGGCGCCTCTTGAACCTTCTTAATGGCCCGTTCCGCTAATTAAACACCTTATCGCCATACCTGTACACGCGCGCGCCAGTAACACCCTCAATTTTATTATCATCGTCGGTACTACTACTACTACTACTACTACTACTACTTCCCTTAACAAGTGTAAATATAAGTAGTGAAGGTAACGCGGGAACTGACGAAGACACAGAGAGCTTGATGAGTTAAGTTGAAGGATTTGTGGTGTGACGATATGATGATAATGTGTAAATGTTTAGCTACAAGGTTAATATTTAGTCAGTGTAAATGTTTAGTCACGTATTTAGAATTCTAGTAACATAGGGAAGTTTAGACTCGGTACAGAAAAGTTGAGGAACATATATAAGTTTCATTAACCTGTATGAAAGTATAGTCACGCAGTGTGTATTCGTGTATTTCATAAGACTTCTTTTGTATACTCGATATAATACTAGATTGTTACAGGAGGTGGTGAGTTTACCCGGGTGCCTCGTCTTTATTTGTGGTCAAGAATGAAAGGTGATCATTTGAGAAAGTGTTGCTGTATTAAGTTAAATGTCGCTACTGATGTCGTGTACTTAACATGAAAAATTCAGAGTCGAAGGTCGTGGACAGAGTTAAGTAGGTTATCGGAAACCTGTTTCTCTCCTGGAGAAAGTGGGTATATCACACCAGGTGTTGCTTCTTGTTATTGTCGTAAACTTAACATATAAGAGAAATGCGAGTCAGGGATCAGCTGCAGACACAGTCGGGTTATCAAAAACAACACATTTATCTCGTACAGTTCCTGTTGTGTCACTCGTGTCAGAGTTGCTTGTTAGTTTCTTGTGTGTTGTAAATATCTGAGTCTAATAAGATCATTACATGTCGACTGGATAAACAACACACTGTTCTCCCAGTGGAGGAAGGACTAGTAATACACTGTACAGCAGAGTGAAGTGGATCTCGGGGCAGTGTTGGTACACCACACTCAGTACTAAGCCTTCGACACTCAAGGATGGTGTGTGACTGTACTGCCTTAACTTCCCCAACTGCATAATTAGTATCCATTCACAGATGGGTAGACTGGGAATGCCCCGGGCGCGAACCAGGAACTCGTAGGACAAAAGGTGAGAGCTGTATGCACTCAGCCACCGAACCTCATACATTAAAGTGGCCGCTTGTTATTGTCCGTATATTGCTATAGACAAAATCAATTTAGGCATCAGAAAATAAAGTACCTTTCCCTCGTGAAGGGGGAGGGTGTACGTCACACGCGGTAGGTCCTCTTATTAAATTTGTATATAAAACAAATGTGAGTTAGGGGTCATTGGCAGAGTCATTCTAGTAATGGAAAACAACACATTTCTCTCCTGAGGGCGGGCGACCCTTATAGTGTGTGGTAGAGGACACCGGCCGCTGTATTAATGTTGGGGCCGAGGACAAGTACACGGCGGGTGGTGAGGTGATGGTGGTGGTGGTGGTGGTAGTGGTGAGGTGAGGTAGGTGATGGTGGTGGTGAGGTGACGGTGGGTAGTGGTGAGGTGGTGGTGTGGGTGAGTGGTGGAGTGGTGGGTAGTGGTGGGAGGTGCGGTGGGTGGGTAGTGGTGGTGGTGGGTGGTGGTGGGGTGGTGGGTGGTGGTGGGGTGATGGTGGGTGGTGGTGAGGTGGTGGTGGGTGGTGGTGAGGTGACGGTGGGTAGTGGTGGGGGTGACGGTGGGTAGTGGTGAGGTGACGGTGGGTGGTGGTGGGGTGACGGTGGGTAGTGGTGAGGTGATGGTGGGTAGTGGTGAGGTGATGGTGGGTAGTAGTGAGGTGACGGTGGGTAGTGGTGACAGGTGAGGCAAGGACGCTTGCACACACACACACACACACACACACACACACACACACACACAAATGAAGCACCCCTGCAGTGCCATTTAAACAAACCAATCTAAAGGTCAGATACAATCGATTCGACCCAATCAAACTTTTCGAGGCCCGGGATGTTATTGACTTGCCAGGAAATTGAAGCCCAGAGATTAAACAAAGGCCACGACACCGCCAGTACCAAACCCATTTGTTACGACTCCAAAGGCAATATGATTTTGCTACACCTCCCAAAATTGTCTTCATGTACAACGTATATTTTTTTTTACATCAGACAATAATTTACTCTCATTAAATGTTCCGTCAGTCTTCAGATTCAACATATATTTACAGTAATTGCTATAACTGGTCACTGATGACACATATACTCGAAATAGGTCCTTCAAATTTTAGCCTCAAAGTTTATATATATATATTAGTAGAATGTGTTCGTTCAAGCTTAAGCTAATTGTGACAAAAATATATTAATTGATGTTACCTGCATAAAGTGCCTTTACATACAGTGTCTAATCACCTCATGTCCAGGCACACGTCTGGAGTGATAAATAATGTTGTTAATAATATTCCATCAAGCACCAGAGCCCTGCGTGGGTTCAGTATAATAATGAACTAGTCTCCATATGCCACAGGTACACTCATCAGCCACACTAGAGGATGGTAACAGCTACACCATCATAACAATAGTTCCGTGATTGTATTAATTATGGTCGGCCTAATAACCATATTTTTAAGAATCAAACAATTACAAGCATAATAATCTTCACAGACAGACAGACAGACAGACAGACACAATACAGATCGAGACACAATAATTAAAATGGTATATTTAAATGACTAAATGAAGTTAAGTGTGTCCATGTGTATGATGGTGTGTGACGCTTTGTCTGCTGGTGTTATTATTGTCACCACTGATAATTATCGTCATTAGCATAAAATAATTGCTCTTTTACCATCCAGTATAATGTCCTAATTTCACAAATATGCTTATGACATTATTGTTATTTATTATAATTTTTACACGCCTGTCAATAATGGTATTATGTTATGATGAGTCTGTCCGTCTGTCTGTCAGCATAATTGGGTCAGATGTTAAAGTCAATATTACTAAACTAAGATTTTTTTTATGCTTAACTGTAAAACATGATGTTAGTGTCGTGTCGTGTCGTGTCGTGTCATGAGTTCACACCACACGGGTTTATAAATCGTCTCGGTGGCGAAGTAAACGTGGGCGTGAGGGAGTATCGTTCGTTCCCTCAGGAGGAAGAAGTCAAGAGTGTAACCTGAATCAGAGGCAGGTGCTGCCTACATCACCCTTCCAATAGGTATAATTAAACGCATATCTCACACCTACGAGAGTGGAGAAACATGCGTATACTCACTCAGTTTCAGCCAATAACGGCACAGAAGACACTAAGTCTCCCTCGTAATGGCCAATCAACGCCCTGCTTAGACAGCAATATTTAGCTGCTTTACTGCATGGTTCAGTAGAGGATACCTTCAGTGTCTGGTAACTTGCATATAAGTTCCTGAAGACCTTTTGCTTAAGATGCAGAGGTTAGGTTAGGTTAGGTTAGGTTAGCAAAGAAACCAAATACTGTATAACGTAACAAAATCAATGACAATAACAAATAAACGAAATATAATGTAATAAAAACAAAAACGGATTCATTATCTTTATCGTCACTTTATCTCATTCATATTAAGATACAAATAATGATCTATGTCCAACTGTCAGAAAACAATTAATCTAGACTCCCTCCCTCCCTCGTTTTCTGTTAACACATAAACAAATGATTACAGGCAAATATCTTTCATTTCCATTTAATTTCCTGCACGTGTCGCGGGCTGCTGGCGTCTCCATAAACCGGAATAATAACAACACTCATTTTAGAACCTTTTATTAACATGTGCGTGGGAGGGGGGTGGGGGGATGGGAGGGGTTTTTGAGAGGGTAGAGTAGGAGTGGGAGGGAGGGTAGGGAGGGGGAGTTGGTGGTGTAGAGGTAGGAGGTGGGAGGGAGGGGTGGGGAGGGAGTTGAGGTGGTAGAGGTGGGAGGGAGGGGAGGAGACACGCCCAAATGTCGTATTTTATTTTTCCTCGACGTCATAGAAATGGATCCAATTCTATCGCAACTGATTGGTTCTCGCGCTATGACGTCACTAGAGTCTATAAACATTGCTTGGTGTAGTAGGGACCTAACTTGCGTAGGTTAGTTTGTGTATCTAGGTTAGGTTGTGTTAGATTCGTTTAAGTTAGGTTGAAAGATTAGATCGAATTGGTTTAGGTTAGTTTATGACAGGTTAGGGAAAATGAGTTGCTTTGTACGAGGCACGTGTGTGTGTGTGTGGTGTTGCCTGATTGGTGGCCTCGACGTGACTTAGTGACGTCAAGGTATAAAGACCAATCAAACGCTTCGAAGAAAAAAAAACAATCCTATCCCCCTGCCTGGTACTTTCTTCCTTCCTTGTACACGATAAATAGGATCGGGAATCTATATACGCTAAGACATTATCGGAACCCACATGATGGATCAGCGCAGACCGTCAGCCAGGAGAGACGTGAGTTGGTGATGTAAAAACAAGATGTGGTGGTGGTGGTTGGGAATGATGATGATGATGATAAGTGATGATTGTCATATTGGGTTGATGTGTTGGAGAATGGTGGTGATGGTGATGTTAATTAATGGTGGTGATGGTGGTCGGCATCGTAAGAATTAATAGTTACGGTGGTGGGTGAGATAATGAACCCGAGGCTTTGAACACTTAGAACGAGTCCCCGAACTATATTATCTCCATCACTGTTCATAGTATCTCATTTAGGTTCGGTACAGGTCTCGAACAGGAGTCATGAACGGATGTAAACAAAAATAATAAGGTCAAAAATTATATTAATGGTTCAATGTAGTGAACAATACATGTGGTAAGAATGAGGATTATAATACTGTGTGTGTGTGTGTGTGTAAGTATGTTCTGTGTAAGTATGTTCTGTGTAAGTATACATATGTGTGGGGTGTAGTATCAAAAACTCACATCCAGACTCTAGGATTATTTTCCCCACGCTATATTTTTTTTTACCAATTGGAACCAAAATATCGAAATGCATTATTAAAGTTTTTTTTGTTGTTGTTTCAGTTATAGTCATGAAAAGCCGCCAGACGCGCTGAATCATCATTGGCTCTAGTGTTTGATTGTCCCTATTATTGAAAATTATTCTGTGATATAGCGCGATATTGAACCATGATTGATGCTGCTATCTCCGTGAAATATTGGTAGTTTAATGTGTGTGTGGTGGGGGGGTGGGGCGATGGTTGTCATTCTATTGTTTAGCGGGAGGTTAGCTCTCTCTCTCTCTCTCTCTCTCTCTTGACATCATCACATCATCTTTTCTCTTCTATCCTATGTCTCCTCTCCTCCCATCTTTACATCCTTCCCTTTTCCTCCTTCCACTCTCCCCCTTCTCCCTCTCACTTCCCCCTCTCATCCCTTTACTTCCCCCCTCCTCCCCCTTCCTTTTCTCCATCCATCCCATTCTTTCCTCCTCATTCTCCTCCCCTTCCCCTACCTCCTTACCATGCTCTCCCTCTTCTTTTCTCCCTCCCTCTCCCTCTTCCTTCTTCTGGGCACGGTGATAACATGCTGGGATTGGTCAAACTTAGGGCAGAATACCAAGCAGAGTAAACCTGGTGACATCCGCTGAGAAAGTTTTTAAAAGCTGACACGTTTTACCCACCAGGAACACAGCCAGACCCTGCGGCCATCCACCCACAGCTAAATGTGGCACGAATATAAAGTTGACCTCTTCTTCGTGGTTGTGATTCTCTGGGGGGTGGGGATTCTCTGGGGGGTGTGTGAGTCTCGGGGGGGGGGGTTGTGATTCTCTGGGGGGTTGTCTTTCTCTGGGTAGTGATTCTCTTGGGGTGTGTGATTCTCTTAGGGTTGTGATTCTCGGAGGATTCTCATGGTACACGTGTGTTCAAAATACCCATATTCTTGATTCTGTGATACGTCTGTTCATTATAAATGGTTCATGATACATAGCATAGGTTCGTGATTCATTAGTTCATAATACTTACTATAATGAGATATAGGTTTGTTACGTTTATTCATTATACATAAGGTAATTCTCTTTACTTAGTTGCTATAGACGCTGATGGATTCTTCAATATTTCTTACGGACTGTCAAAAATATCTAAGGTCATGAAGAAGCAAGAAGTATTGACGTCATAAAAGATAAACGCCAAAAGGAGGAATATTCGAAGCACTAAATCCTTATCAAGTGGTATTCCATCCTCTTTCGAGACAGTGTTCAATGGTGTATAGTTTTAAAGTCGATGTTTTTTTTTGTTTTTCTTATGGGGGAGTGTACGTTTAATATGACGTCGTTAACAGCCTTCAGTGTGAGCGAGGAATCTTGGTGTGACGATAAACCTTCGTGTTGTGATATTACATCAATCTCCACCGACCAATATCGGTTAGTTACGATGTTTATCCGACCATGACTATTATATATGGGTAAAAATATAATTATTATGGTTTATATGGGATAGAAGAATAATTCACAGCCCTTACACGGCCAGACAAACAAGTGCAGTATTCAGCAAACAGCTCTTAATGGAGTTTTATTTTCAATATCGAGATTGCCTCTGCCAGTCATAATAAAACTGACGTAAATGTGACGTAATGCGAATAAAAATGTGTGAGTCGTATAGTTAAGGACTTGGTGACAGCCTTTATAGCCTCGTTTTCCTATTGTCGCAAAGTTGCTGTTTATTATTGTGACTTCATACCCAGTAAATATTCGGTGAGAACAGCAGTGTTGAAACAGCCGAATGAAGCTTTGAAAAATAAATTACGAACGTGGGTTATTGGAGGTAGAGAACCAGTAGTAAATGTGTCTCCTGCCAGTGGACGATGAAAAAAGAAACTCGTGAAGATTATAAGGAAATTGGTTCACCCTGGGACAATAATCACCACAGACAATTGAAATGTGTTAAGTGTTGCCAAGTCCGCTGATCCTCTATCGTGAGTTAATAAAGGGGAACATTTGTTAACTTTATGGTGATCAGTCGAAAGTCATGATATGAACGGTGTCCTTATGCTTTACAGGTTGACATGGTTAGTTAATTAACAGGTTTAGGTTATAATTTAAAGTTAGTAATTTTCTTGTTTCCTTAGTAATTAATGAAATTGATAAAGTAGAAGTAAAACTAAACATTATTATTAATGAACTTAAACGATGAAACTCCCACCAAAATATATTCTTGAAGTAAATAGAATCTATTCACAAGGTTCTATATACTGTTCCCCGTTACTGAGAATATACTCCCACATGTTCGATGTTTCTGAGAATTGAAGAAACCATCAGTGAATTTCATTATGGTTGGACAAAGTGTTTCTCTCCTATCAAGATCAGATACAGTTCAGTGACGTGGTGTGTTAATACCCCGTAGTGTTGAACGTGGGAGTCACAGCTGCCTCGCGAAACTAAAATCTCACACTTATGGGAACAGCGAACAGCAACCTAGAAGTATTTTCTATTTAGTGAGAGGAATATTTTGCTCTATAATCTGTATTTCAATAATAACTTTTCATCGTGTCATACATAAACTTGAAAGACTTAACATGAAAGCCGGATAATTGTAGGAATTATGTGCAACAGACGTGAACTTTTTTTTATTTGCCGACGCCAAAACCAGAACAGGATTGTCTACTCGCGTTTAGTTTTCAGATTTTAAAATGATGATGATGATGAGAATATAGTGAATTATATTTAGATTACACCCTCAGACTTGGTTTTGTACAGGCAGTATTAATAATAATTCTAATGTACTGACAACTTAGTGTTATGTTTTTTAATGAGAATGACAAAATACAGGAGGAAATAGTTTTGTCCGACCAGATGGGGTAGTGCGGTTACAGTACTGCATACTAACCCTTCTGTACACTGCATTCGGTCGTCACTATCCACTCGACCGCCGCACCTCATACGTGTTTCTACAGTTTCATTAAAATTGGTCCATATATATATTAAAGATGTATGTGAAATTTATACATGCATATCATACATTAATACAAACATACATAGATATACACAAATGTAGACATAAGTATGAAGACGTTTATATACCTGTACAGTACCTACGCGTTGCCTACCCATTCGCCCACCGTTAAATTATTGCTTGTAATCAGGCAGCGAGACCCTTCCAATCACGCCATGGACATTGAGACACTATTTCAACACCTGTTTCATTAATACCCTTAATAACCTCATTAACTCCCCCCCTCCCCCCTCTCTCTCCCTCCCCTCGGACTTCATCATCAGGAGTCAGTCGAAGGTTCTGTGACACTGACAGGCGCCATTGTTGGATGCTGACACCCTGCTGACGACAATAGGCAATGAAAACTTTTCTGCTGAGACCTGTCGATTCTGAATTACATTTGTACTCAGACGGCGCGGTGTGGTGGGGGAGGGTCTCTGAGATCTTGGGAGAGAAAGAAAAAGTTTGAGATATTTAGAGGTAGAAAGAGAGAAAGAGAAAATAGGAGAGAATTGTTATATAGAAAGATAAAGAAGAAAGGTACGTAGAGACAGCTAGAGACAGACAGACAAACAGGCCTCTCCTTTGACTCTTGTATATCTAGATTGATGTGACTAGTGCCACAGTCTTTCAACGATACCAATGCTTATGTATAAACCTTAGTGGCAACGAGAGACCAATAGTAATTTATTTTACATGTTGAAGAGATGGTGGGTGTTGACATAGTGTGTGTTTTTTTACAGTATGAGATTTTAACATAGAGTTAACTTATGCATTGATTAATTCTCACACAAATTATCATCATAGGTTTAAAAAGATGTTAAGACAAAAATTAACTTATTCCCTGTAATTAAACTTAGACAAATTAACTTACCCTCAGTTACGGAGTTTTAGCATTGTTTTAGTATTTTTTAAGGTATATAACTAGAAATTTAATACAAAAAAAATACTTCAGTTTCTTATCCATACGTAATAAAAATGTCAACAATAATGATGAAGAAATAGGACTAGAGTTGACGTTAAATTATGCAGTAATTAGTCTTACCTTACCTGCCTTTGTTAGCCGTAGACAATCGTTTATTTTACAGAATTAATGTCTTTTTTACTACACCACTACACAGTGTTGGTTAGAGCGGCAATATACACCCAGGAATTAACACTTACACTTGCTAAGATTAACATGAATTATGAGTTATAGTTAAGGTGTAATTAAACCAACTAGATATTACATTTCCTTCCACCTGTTGTTGTGGAGATCAGACACACGACAGCTCAGGAATAGAACAACAAGTATTTAAGGTTAGGTTAGGTTAGGTTAGGTTAGGGTGCGTGAGGTGTGAGTAGCGCTCAGCTGAAGTAATTAGTCTGGCTGTGTTTACCTGGGTGTAGCCGTGTGTAACCTAAGGTATTGTGTAATATGTCCATTTTTTTTTTACTTTACTGAATATGAACCCCAAATTTTTCTGTTTCCGAAGTTTAATGAACTTCTCTAGACAAGAGTAACTATGGAGTAAATTAACCTTTTCCAAGTTGAACATAAAGATCGGTCATCAGCTGTAGGCTTCCACGCTTAAACCAATATTAAAGAAAAATGGTAAAAGTTCCCTTCATTAAATACCGGAAAGTATATAGGAAGTGGCAGTCATTAATATGACCAGCACACCTTAAACCCTCTTCCCGAGACAGGTAAAAAAAATATCTCGTTTAAATAAAAGTCATTATTCACTCTTCCGCCTCATGTGATTAGAAATGTCAGGTAAGAAATATTGTTTTGCTGGTACTACCTGTGTATAGACTCTACATAATGGGTCAGTTCATCTGAAGATTAGTGCATTACTTAATTGATTTTTTCGTCATTTTTTTTATTGGTAAAAAAAAATCGTTGAGTACAGTTTAAAGATTACAAGTCCTTAGGTTAGGTTAGTGGGTGTTGTGGCAGGCAGACATTATGGCCTAGAACTTCGTGATCCTCGCCGTCCTTATAAACAGTAGTAACTCCAACGGAAAAAAAAACACTCTTAATAAATTATACTGTAAATACAATAAGCAGAAATTATAACAAGTTGGTTGGAAGGGCCAAGGATCACCTCTTAAACACACGGACGAACGATGCAGAAAGAGGAGGGGAAACTGTTGGGTTACAGCCACACCAAGTTTCATCGCAGTCCATCTGTATTTGTCTTCGATCACTTTCATAAGATGCTCAGACGGATAGGTACCCGCACTCCCTCCCCTCTCCCCACTACCTACAGTTGGGGAGGATATTGTAAGTTATCTCTCTCTCTCTTTCTCTCGTTCTCAAAAATACCAAAAATAAACTCTACAAAGCTAGAATTATCCTCTTAGATGAAGTGTATTAATAAATGAGTTGATAATAACATTTTACTGTTTGTCGAGACGTTACCGTAAAATGAAGTATTCGATAAACTTAAACTGATTGATTTTATAATTTTTCGTGCAACAAAAAAACAAAAATATTATGGGAATAGATTAAAATAAAACTCGTTAGTATAACATAAATGGGTTAGAGCCAGATTTTGTCGAAATGGATTTAAATAAATATCCGAATTTTTGTGTCGGCCATAGCAGGGGAGGGCAGAGTTATTGCCGGGTGCTGCGCCACATTCCAAGTTGTGAGTGGTTTGGCTGTCCAGATCACAGCTCACATGGCAACTGTACTTAACTTTTGTAATAGTCTTGATTATGATCATTGGACGATGTATGTTATGGTTAAGGTTAACATACATACATACATACATACACATACTAATAAATTTCTTCGTGATCAAATTATAAACCAGGTTAATTCTGTATAGTATGTTTGTGTGTGTGTGTAATAAAGATATAGTGTGAATTAGTTTTGTCGTAGTAAATTACTTGTTTTTCTATAGCTGAGGACTTGAGGGACCCCCTGTATAAACAACCTGTATCTCTCAGCTTAGTTAAATATCTCCACCCTGGGCTGAGAGGCAATATCTATCATGTCTCTTCCTAAACTATAAGAAACCAGAGGAAAAATTTGGCCAAAACTTTTTATTAATATTTTCTTCGAGGAGGGAAGCAGAGCCACTAAGGGGAGTTGTTTTTATCTTTCATCAGGAGGCACTTAAGTTCCTCACTCTGTGGACGGGAAGACCTTGAGCGCTTCTTAACTGAAAAATGAGACCCCCAGATTCAGTTAACAAACAACTAAACTTGTCAAGAGTCATCCATCGTCACTAATGTCAACTTCACTTGTACTGAAGTAACATTTTATTCAGCTTCTGGTAATATATATATCTAGGTTGAGTTTGGTAATTGTTTGGTAACTTTATTGACCAGTGGGTGTGTTTGTTGTCTTTTGGGGTCGTCTATCTAGCTACTTGGGATGTGATGGCCCCCACTGAGTGGCTGTCTCCCTCAAACTTGGGTCGTTTATTCCTGCAACCATTCTAAGATGTTCTGGAACGATCCTTCCAGCCAGTTCGTCTGATGTGCCACGCACGACGATAGGAATGTTGGCAATGTGATCTGGGAGGCTTTGCAGATAACAGTTCCTCTCAGGCGACCCGCAAGAGTTGCTTCCTACCACTGGGAGTCCTTTAAGGAAGGTTTACGGCTGTTGTGAACATGGCCTTAAGAAGCTCTTTGTACTCTCCTAATGTGTGGCTGTCGAAGGACGGTGACCACCATAAGGAGTACGTCAGTCTCTTCACGAAGAGACACTGTGTGTGTATCCACGATATAGATAAGTATGTAATATACTCGCTAAGTTGGAGGGACAAGAGACAGTGTACGACCAATGGTCATCGACCATCTACTAGGCTTTGGGCCTAGGCCACTCGCACCTCCCTACCAAATTTCAACAATCTTCAAAACTGTGGATACACACACACACACACACACATTGTGGCATGTGACTGTTACATTTCTCGTGAAATAATAATGGGTGTCATGTGAGCACTGCATGGCCTGGTATTCTCCGCCTCAACACCAGTATTTAATTACATCAAACAGTCGTTGGCGGACCCGAAGCTGTGTGCAAACTGAGAACCTTAATTCCACCTCAGGTTGCGGGCAGCGAGGTGGAGGGTGGCGGTGGTGGCAGCGGCTCACTACCACAAGCTGCTGTGTGGTATGAATGCCTGACATATTAATTTCTGAGAAGGTTTGTAATTCCCGAGGAAGAAGGTGTGATGTGTGATAATTTTGTTGTTTAATGACAAGTGCTTCGGCTGGGTGCTTGTGCCTTAGGCCAATCCACGACTTACGGTTTTAAAATATCAAGTTAGTTTTATAAATCACATTTATATCGACTCCTGACAACTTAAACCTTTCCTCGCTGTGCTGTGTGCAGATTGTGCTGTGTAAAGGCCGCATCAGCACCCAGGAGGAAAAAAATTATCAAAATAACTACTTTGGGGAGGTCAGCAGTGTGGGTGGGTGGGTGTGGGGATGTGTGTGAGTGGGGGGTGTGAGGATGTATGTGTGCGTGTGTGAGTATTACATGTATTTCTAACATACACAAACTGTCGCGGAAAAAGATACGAGAGAGGAAGAGCATCGTTAAAGTACAGTTTATGAAGCATAAACAGTGAAGAGATATCTCGTCTGGGTTGCAGTTTGTTGTTGTTATTTTGAGGAAACAACAATGTGGCGGGTTTGAGTCTATCCAGAAGGCTCAGAGGAACACTTATACTGCAGCACAGGGGAACAACTCTCCAGAGACGGTAAAACAAATGGTCAGAAACAAGTCACATTAAACCGAGTATTATAATAGGTGAATTGTTGTTATAGGTGAATTGTTATTATAGGTGAATTGTTAATATAGGTGAATTGTTATTATAGGTGAACTGTTATTATAGGTGAACTGTTATTATAGATGAACTGTTATTATAGGTGAACTGTTATTATAGATGAACTGTTATTACAGGTGAACTGTTCCCAACTGAGGTGAAGAAGTTGTTGAACTACTCTTTAAGAAGTTGAGAGAGAGTAATTCTAGGGCCGAGTGTCACAGCCAGTGTAGTAAGGGAGCCACAACACAAAGGGTCGTTATCTCACACAGTCAAAAGAACATAAGAACATAAGAATGGAGGAAACTGCAGCGGGCCTATTGGCCCATACTGGGCAGTCCCGTTTACACCCAACCCCTATTCCTCACATAAGCATCCAACCTATGTTTGAAGCTATTCAGCGTATTCGAGTTAATGATGATATTTGGTAACTTGTTCCATTCATCCACTACTCTGTTTCCAAACCAGTGTTTACCTATTTCACGCCTAAATCTAAATTTGTCTAATTTAAAACCATTGTTACGAGTTCGCTCCTGGTTGGATAGTTTGAGTACCTTTGTAATGTTCCCTTTGTTTAGCCCTGACTTCCACTTATACACCTCTATCGGTCGCCCCTCGCTCTACGTCTCTCGAGGGAGTGCAAATTAAGATGCTTTAACCTGTCTCTATACTCAAGGTTCCTAATGCCCGGGATTAGTCTTGTCATTCTCCTCTGAATTCTTTCCAAGGATTCTATATCCATTCTGTAATACGGTGACCAGAACTGAACTGCGTAATCCAGGTGTGGTCTCACAAGAGCAAGATACAGTTTTAGGATGACCTCGCTAGTCTTGTAACTAACACTCCTTTGTATGAACCCAAGTACTTTATTAGCCTTGTTACGAGCAAAAACACATTGTTTACTTGGCTTAAGGTTCCTACTTATCATTGCTCCTAAATCTCTCTCGCAGTCGGATTTCTCTATGGCATCGTTGTTCATCTGGTATCTGGTTTCCCTGTTTACATCTCCTATACTGAGTACTTTACATTTGTCCACGTTGAATTTCATCTGCCATTTTTCAGACCATTCGAAATTTTTTTTTAGATCTTCCGGTAGTTTTGCGGAGTCCTCGTCAGATTTAATAACACGTCCTATTTTAGTGTCATCAGCAAATTTGCTTATGTTGCTGTCTATGCCGATATCTATGTCGTTTATGTATATAATAAATAATAATGGTCCAAGTACTGAGCCTTGGGGCACTCCACTAGTGACGTTGCTCCAATGGGACTTAGTGCCGTTAATGCTCACTCGCTGTTTCCTGTCCTGTAACCAAGCCCTAATCCATTTAAGGATATTACCTTTGATGCCATGTGCTTCTACCTTTCTAATTAGTCTTTCGTGGGGGACTCTGTCGAAGGCTTTGCTGAAGTCGAGATATACCACATCATAATTGTGCCCCTCGTCCGCCGATTCGAAAACTGATGAAAAGAATATTAATAAATTAGTTAGACAAGAACGTCCGCTTGTGAAGCCATGCTGGGAATCATTGATCAATCTGTGCTTCTCCAGGTGATTTCGAATAGAGTTTGAAATGATTGCTTCCAGTAATTTGCCTACTATTGATGTTAGACTGATTGGGCTGTAGTTAGAGGATAATGATCTATCCCCCTTCTTGAAAATCGGTATTACATTCGCTATCCTCCAGGATTTTGATACTACACCTGTTTTTAAGGACATGTTAAACAACTTTGCTAAGGGCATACTAAGCTCTTCCTTACTTTCCTTTAATACTCTGGCAAATATCTCATCGGGACCAGGTGACTTATTAGGCTTTAGTTTGTCTATTTGCTTACTAACATCGTTACTAGTCACTACTATCTCGCTTAATTTGTTTTCTTCACTATCTCTGAATAGAGTCGGTGCCTCGGGTATCATGTTTAAATTTTCGGTGGTGAAAACTGTTGAAAAATATTTATTAAAATTATTGCTCATTTCTCTGTCGTTATCAGTGAGCTCACCGGTATCTGACCATATTGGTCCAATCTTTTCTCGTGTTTTAGTTTGATACATTTGGTAGAATCCTTTGGGGTTTGTCTTCGCCTCCCTTGCTATCCTTACCTCATTATTCCTCTTGGCTTTCCTTATCTCGGTTTTAACCCTACTCGCCAATACCTTATAATAATCCCGGAGGTAAATTTCGCCACGATTTATCCTTCTACCTATAGCCTTCCTTTGGCCAATGATATTCTTTAAATAATTATAATTATTTAAAGGATAAAGGATTTAAAGGATTTAATGGATAAATAATTATTTATCCATTTAGGATCATTGTTGTCTGATCTGAGTTTTTTGTATTGTATGTTCTGCCTTTGTGCATTAAGTAACTCATTATTTAAATTGTCGTGGAACTCGACAATCTCAGATCTCGTTATCAGGTCGGTGTCATCTGTCAGGTTTACGGCCAAGTGCCACACCCCTTCTCTCAGCTGCCTCTTCAAACTGTCAAAGTTTGCCCTTCTGAAATCTGGTACTTTAGTGGAATTTTCCTTACGTCTGCCCTGAAAATCTAACTGGAATCTAATTTCTTTGTGATCCTTGTTTGCAAGTTCGTTCCCTACCTCGACATTGCTAATGAGGTTTTCTCTGTTCGACAGAACTAAATCGAGTATATTATTACCCCGGGTGGGTTCGGTTATATGTTGACTTAGGAAACAGTCCTGGATCGTCTTGAGAAAATCCTCTGATTCTGAGTTACCCGTAAGGTCAGTCCATTCTATTTGGCCAAGGTTAAAGTCGCCTACTATACAAACTTTGTTGTGTTTGGAAACCCTGCGCATTTCATCCCAGATAAGTCGCTCATTGACTCTATCAAGATTGGGAGGTCTATATATTACTCTTGTGATTAATTTTTCCCTACCGTCGATTAATTCTATCCAAATTGTTTCTGTATTCCGCTCAGTTTTTATTTCCTTGTTTATTTCACACTTCAGATTATCCTTAACATAGATTGCTACTCCGCCTCCTTTCCTGGTCTGCCTTTCGGTATGGAAAAATTTGTAACTCGCAATTTGGTATTCGACCCGTAGCTCACGTGAGTCTAGGTTGATCCATGTTTTAGTGAATGCTATTATATCGATTTTTTCGGTACATACCAAGTCAAAAGAGGATACGCTCGATTAGTTATTGAAGACTTTATAGTGATACGGGACGCCTTGTTATTACACATCTCAAAATTCATTGTTCAGTAGTGTGTTTGTATGGACACCAATTGTGAGAACAGTACAGTCTAAATTGGGAAGTGACATAGACGTGTTGATCCCATAGTGCGCGTTAATTGGTTAGACCATTTTAACTCGATTGTTGAAATTGAGCCATTGGGGCCTTAAACTGTAGCCACTCCGTATTTTGTGACCGATTTAATTGATCCATTAAGAGCTCAAACGCTGATTAGATTATAAACATCAGCCTTTAGAAATGCTTGTAAATCGAAGTGGATAAAAATCAGAGTAATAAACTCAACAGTCTGTCTCTTGCAGGAGGAATGACTTAGTATAAACTGATGTAAATTATGTATACTGTATGTGATTCCATTAGTGTATGATTAGGTAATTTTCACCTCGTATGCTCATTATTAGTAGTTGTTAATCACTTCCAGGTGTGACAGTGTGATCCTAGACGAAGAAGAGGCGAGGTCAAGCGGTTTTGTCTTCTTTGTGATATCATCCAATATATGTAAGTTGCTTGTTCTTTTGTTTTATATAATTTGTGTAGCATATGTCCCATGTTACCATAACCCTGGTTTACCTTGGGTACATCATCACTATCATCACTTAACCTCACCACAATCACCAGCATCATCACCACCACCATCACAACTATCACCACTACCATCACCACCACTATCCCCACCACCAACACCATCACCTACACAAGCAATTAGATTCTCCTTCAAAAATCCAAGAACTACCAAGTATCGAAATACATCCGAGGCTGATAGGAAAACTCTCAAGGTAACCTCTGACCCAGAAGACTATAAGAGAGATTACCTTATCTTATCGTGTTATCTTTTTCTGTAAATAGAGAGGCAAAGTCTTGAAGCTGAAACCGTTTAACTTCAGCGTGAGAGAGATGCTGTTTCTGAATATCGGTTTCAGGAATATACTGCAACCATCTGATGACGGGGGGGGGGGGGGGGAATTGTTGTTATTGTTTGTGATTGTATTATGTAGTTGATATATGTAGAGTTTAAGTGATTGTTTTTTTTTGTTTTTTGTTTTTAAGTGTTTTCCGTTCCTCTCTTGTGTGTCATTCTTCTTCTTCTTCTTTCTTCTCTCCTCTTTCATTAGTCTTCTTTAAATCGTGGGTGTTTTCTCATTGTTCCATCACTCTCTTTCTTTCGTTCTTTCTATCCACATCATTTGTCTTCATTTTGACATTTTCGTCTTCTGCTTTCATTCCTCCTCTTCCCCTTAATATATTTACACGATAATTTCTTTCTTTCTTTCTTTCTTTCTTTCTTTCTTTTCTGCTTATTACTTCATCTCCTATATTTTGTTTTCGTTTATTGTCATATTTCTTCTTATTCTTTTTATTCTTTTATTTATTGCGTATTTCCTTCGATTATATTTTGCTTTTATATGTATCATTCTTTGCTTTCTTTCGTCATTCTATCATTTATCTGTCTGTTTAGCTTTTCCCTCTTTATTTAATCTTTAATTTCCTTCTTCTTTCGTATATTTTCTCAGCTTTATTCATTCATCTCTCTCTTATCTGTCTGCTGTGTGTTTCTTCTCATTTGCTCTTGCTTTATTGCTTTATTTATGTCTTCCCTTCCTTCTATATCTCTCTTTGTTCGTCTTTATTGTTATTATCCTTTGTCTCCTTCACTTTATCATATTTTCTTTTATTTTCCATCGTTCTAAAATCATCATCTTTCGCCCCATTAATTTCTCAGTTTCTTATACGTATTCTCTCTCTCTCTCTCTCTCTCTCTCTCTCTCTCACCATTATATTTTTCCTTAAAGTGATATTAAAACTCTAACTCTAACCTATATTCCCTTTTATCTTACCTTAAAAAACCCCTGAGGAACCCGTGATCTTGCCTAAACCAAGATTGAAACCTACGAGCCCCCCTCTCTGTCCACCCTTTAAACCCTTACGCCGGCCAGATTTAAGGGTCATGTTGGATTGTATGTCGAAGGTCAAGGTGGATTTTACACTATTTTGTATCATCTGTGTGTGTGTGTGTTCTTCCCTGGTTGTGACTCTCCTCTCCTTCGCTTTTCTGTGCCTACTCTTGTCAATTCTTTTAGTTACTGTGCCTCCTGTAACTAATAAACACACACACACACACACACACACACACACACACACACACACACACACACATGCCATCTCAGCTTCCTCCCTCCTTCCTTCCCTCTGTTCATTCTTTCCTCTTCCTCCTCTTTTTCTCCTGTTTTTCCTGACTCACTCCTTCCTCCTCCTCCTTCCTCTCCCTCTCCTTCTCACTCCTCCCACTTGCCATCTCTCACCCCAAACTCCTGCATTGACAGCTCTAAGGAGGTTGGGGATTATGTCCGTAGTGGTAGTCAGTGGCAGGAGTGAGGAGGGGGAGAGAAGGAGGAGTAGGGGGGAAGGAAGGGGAAGGGAAGGGGTGGGAGGTAAAGTGAGGGGAGTAAAGGAGGGAGAGCTGAGGGGAGAGAGGGAGGTGAAGGAGGAAAAAGGAGGGGTACAGTAAGGGGTGGAGGGAGAGATGAGGGGGGGGGAGGGGAGAGGGGAGGGGAGAGGGAGGGAGGGAGAGGGACAGTGAGGCAGAGAACGTTTAGGTAAGAGGAGTTGACAGACAGACAGACAGACAAACAGAGCCTAAGGAATAGTTGGTAAAAATGTGTTCCCAAATATAACCATAATAGAAGCACCCCTTTAGACGCCTTCAGTGGGAGTTGTCGCCCCTCGGGTCATTTATTCAACCAAAGCAAAAGTGGCGGCGACAACACAAAGGAATATCATTATTATTATTATTATTATTATTATTATTATTATTATTATTATTATTTTAAGCTTTATATACTAGTTTGTTTGTTTGGCTGTGATGAAGAGCAAGAGGTAGAATACTGGACACAAACACCTTGGTACACACACATACACAGTCGTACACAGATACAGTCACACACACACACACGGTAGCCGCGGTCTCATCAACATCAGTTCTGTAATGGAGTAAAATTTTATTCGGGTAATCGCAATTTTTTTTTCTTCATCATCCACTTGTCATAAGATCAAGGGAACTCGGGCTTAGGACTAAATAACTAACTCCTTACTTTCCGACGTGAAGTGGTAAAACTCGGTGTAATTAGAGATGAAGTTTTGTGTTGATTATTTCACTTGTTCTTGACTAAATTAAGATGCAAAATACACTTTTAAGTAGAGGGTAAATTCCTTTTGAGTTTATTTGTGCATTTACTAAATAAAATGATTATAAAATATGCGTCTAAATTGAGGTCAAGATCATTTAAAGCATTTACCTGTGGACCCAGAGTGAGGAAAGGCCATTTAATCCCATCAACGTAGCGTAAATTGCCACGAACGAATGGCCTCCCTCCTTCCCCCCCACCCCTGCCCCCACGTCCTGCTATCAGCGAGTAAACACACCCATCCTAGACTCATTCATACCTCCCGGGGATTTTTTGGGTCTTCCCCATTCATATATTCCTTAATTGGAGAGGGAAGAGTAACGAAATAAATAAAATAAAATGAACGAGCGGTAGTCGGGAGTCCTAAGCTCTTCCGTTCAGATCTTCCGCTGGAGAGTGAAATGAATTTTAGGGGGGTGGAAGGTGGAGGCTTTCATCTAGACCATCCTGGGTAAAAAAAACACCGAGTGAGAATTTCCAGTTGGTTTACACTGGAGAATCATGAAATCATTGCCCAGGCCGTCATGCATGGAGGGACCGGGGGGGGGGGCGGTTGAGGAGGAGTAGTGAGAGGTGGTGTGTGAGGGAGGTGAGGAGAGGGAGCTGAGAGGATGAGAGGGGTGAAAGAGAGGGGTGAAGGATGGAAAAGTGAAAGGAAAAATATATATAAAATGTGTGTGTGTGTGTGTGCTAAAGAGTTGAAAAAAGTAGGTTTATATGCGTCCTCTTTTGAACTCATTAACCCTCCTAGAACACACACACACACACACACACACACACACGCACGCACGCACTCTCTCTCTCTCTCTCTCTCTCTCTCTCTCTCTCTCTCTCTCTCACTCATATGTCCACTAGTACATCTCCTTCTAAGTCAATATTCCCTTTATATTTTCATCTCTTCACTTTTTTTACGTAATGTTTTTTCTTTTCTTTTCTGTTTTTTCTGTTTTATTTTATTCATTTCTTCCTTTTTTATCATTTTTCATCTGTTTCTGTTTAATATTCTTTCATTTTTCTTATTATATGTCTTCCATTTTCTTTTATTGCTTCCTTCCATCTCATCATACCATTTAATTTACTTATATTTCTTTCCTAATCTTTCTAGAATTACAGTCTTAAATTGTTCTCGTTCTTCTGCAGATCCTCGTCTTCCTCCCCTCCTCTTCCTCCCCTCCTCTTCCTCCCCTCCTCTTCCTCTCACTCCTCTTCCTCCTCCTCCAACCTTTGCTTGTATGCATTTTCCCACATAATTATTCCTCTAAATTTCTCATTCGTTTTCTTCATCTTGTCAACCTTTTATTATCTTTTTTCAAGTCTCTGTATTTCTTTCACTCTAGAACCTTCCACTCACTGTTATTCTCATATCAACAAAATTATATATACTGTATAATATATCAACAAGGTTAAATTAGGAGTCGTTTTTCTTTAGTGCTTTTTCCTGTTGACGCTAATATAATCCGGATTATCTGCAGCAGAACGGGGCGCCCTCTTCAGATTTATCATCGCCCTATATTCCAGATGTACCCGTAGTTCAATTCCTTTATCCCAGAGGTGGCAGCTGTCATTTCTATCATCGGTTAAAAGTTCAATTATTTTATCCGTGATTTTAGAGTTTAATATTTACATTACTTATCAGTTATGTAATATTTAAGTCAAAAATATATGAGGATAACAATTGAAGGTTTTGTTGTTGTTGCCTTTTTATAAGAATTTAACTTAAAATTCCTTGAAAAAAATTGGGAATAAAATAAAGATGGATAAAATGATGTTGCTGGGAGTGAATGTGGTCTATCCTGCATGGAGAGTATGGAACAACTTTTCTTATGACTCTTTGCTCTAAAAATAACAAGTTTCGCTGCATAAGAAAAGTAAAAGTATTACCGTCTTTTCAACTTTTGTCCTGAGACGTAATCTTTCCTTTTAAGATTTTTTCCATATCAGGGTTGAGATATAACCTTAATATGCCTTTTATAACATGAGAGAGAGAGAGAGAGAGAGAGAGAGAGAGAGAGAGAGAGAGAGTGAGAGAGAGAGAGTCTTAGGATCAGGGATGAGGGCTGCCCGGTCATCCGTCTCGGGAAACACCATCAAGGTTAGCTGTTATATTTATATCCCCTCATCCCCCGTGGAGATATTATGATCGATGTGTCTGTCTGTCTGTAATCTTAAGTTGGTTGTCTGTAATCAGCAGATGTTCTCTGTAATCACGACATTTGGTACAGATTCAGTCTCCGGGTGGTGGATGTACCTGTAACAAGATGGTTAAGTTGCTTCACTTTTTGGCAGTTTTGTCTGGTTGTTGTCTGCATAAAACATCTTAAGTTGACGTCTTGTTTATCTTGGCCGCAGGATAACAGGGGCGGTGATGGCCTCAACACACGAGTGGAGAAAAGAAAACGAGATTCAAATCAGATACTGAAAGTTTACTAAAAACAGTTGGAGAAATACAGTAGAGATACAATAATTACACACGTACAGAAACAGGTACAAATGTAAGTACAGTTATAGATGTAAGAACGTACAAGTACTATATTGATACAAGATAGACACAGGTACAAGTACAGGTGTAGCAATAGACGAATACCTGTATATATACCTCAGCATTTTCTCTGAGTGATTTAAATTACGACCCTACAGTCTCATCAGTACTGAGGTGCAGGTACAGAGCCGCACGTACGGCTGAAAGAGACTAAAATCTAGATACCATAGTTTTCTCTCACTGAGGGTATTCGAGAGCACGACAGAGTTGATGCTTCAGCTAAACTTATGTCTGAGGAATATACTGCCGTCTGATTTTGCATCATCAAACAGGACTGATGTAGTAGATACATCTTTAGCAAATAGAAGAGTCCATACAGGCTTTAGTCAGTCTCCCCTAGATGGTTCCACTCCTACATGAGATAAAGAACAGTACACAATATCTTCTCTAAAAAATATATGCTCATGTGTTGGTTCCTGAAGCGGAAATTTCGGTGAGCTGTGGTAACTAGTCTTCAGTTCACCAGATAATTTCCTTGTAGCTTCAGACCTGGCCCTCTGGTTGATCAGGAAATCACAGTCACAAGACAGGCTGGATTACTCGCTGTTAAACCGGATGACACCTTAACATAGCGGATGGTGTTGGCTTCAGGTCTGTTGAATCTAAATTGGTTCGTCAACGAATCTTAAGTTAACGTTTGGTATATGAAATAGATAAACTTTTGATAAATATTAACAAAGATGACTGGATAGTTTGGCTAAAGACTAACTGAACCGCGTATCTGTAGGAATGCGGTTGGGTTGGGTTATGATTGGGGTAAATTGTATTGGGTTTGATTACGGCTCTGGGTTCGGTTTCAAGGATTCGTGAGTTGTTCATTCCTTTACTTGTCACATTATTTCTAGTATTAACAACACACCAGATGACTTAATCACTGATAACCATGGGACAAAAAATCAATAAGAGTCACAAGGAACTGGTCATAAAATTTGTCAACGTTGGATAGAAAAATTTTTAGTCAAATCATCAAGTCATTCACTCAGTCAACCAGTCAGTCGGTCAGTCAAGCAGCCAGTCGGTCAGTCACTCATTCTCTCATCCAATCTCTCACTTAGGATTTGCATTCACAGAGCTGACTGATGCCGGTGGGTCTATATATCCCCCTCCCTGATGGCCGCTCAGTATAACTTTAGCAACAGGAAGTTACTCTAATGTCCTTCACTCCTACAGTTTTTCCTTCTCCCAGGATGAACAGTTTAATACATATTATTAATTTTCTTGCCTATTAAGCCTTCACTATCTTTTTTCCCTAGTGTGAACAAATATAATATCTCAGTTAATTTTAGAGGAACAAAAATCCTCCAGGTTTGAATATGATTAATATCTTCGTTCGTCCTAGAAATAACGTTATTTTTGTCACACTGAATCTAATATCCTAGATCGTCTTGGGAAAAAATGGTTGCCTTTTTTTTCCTAGTGTAAACAGATCATTTAATTTCAAGGAGGGAAGTATTAGCATATTCCTAGTGTAAACAGTATGATGGTAGTTCATCCTAGAGTAAAATAACCTCCCCACACCTCCAGATTTCCCCGAAAATAAACTTGATATTCAGAGGGGGAGTTTTTGCTCTCGATTTAACAAAAATTGGACGGCGACGGAGAGGGGAGAGGGTGAGGAGGTAAGGGGAGGGGCGTGGAGAGAGAGAGAGAGTGGACGTGGAGGGGAAGGGAGAGAGTATGAGGAGAGGAGGGGAGGAAAGTGGGAGAGAGGGAGGGAAAGGAGAGAATAGGAGAAGGGATGGAAGGATGAGGAGACAGGGATGGTGTGGGGAGAGAAGGGGGGATGCCGTGGGGAGGAGAGGCGGGAATGCTGTGGGGAGAGGAGGAGGAGAGGCCGGGATGCTGTGGGGAGAGGAGGAGGAGAGGCCGGGATGCTGTGGGGAGAGGAGGAGGAGAAGCCGGGATGCTGTGGGGAGAGGAGGAGGTAGGCTGGGATGCTGTGGGGAGGAGTCAGCCGTGAGATATCAAGGTTCCTCCGCTATAGGAAATTACGCTTTTCTGACTAACTTGTGTAGGATGAGGAACAGGGGAAGGAAGAGAAGGAAGTAAAGGAGGAGGAGGAGAGGAATTAGAGAAGGAAGAAGACGAGGAGGAGGAGAAGAGGAATAAGAGAAGGAGGAAGAGGAGTAGGATAGGAATTAGATAAGAAAGAGGAAGAATAATAAGAACGTGGAAGAAGACAAGGCGGAAAATGAAGAAGAATAGAAGAAGAGAAGAGAGGGAGAAGAAAAAAAGAGAAGGAAAAGAAAGAAAAGGGGGGAGGAAAAAAAGAAAAGTAAGGGGAGGAACAAGGAAGGAGAGGAGGTGTGAATGGAACAGGTCATAGAGGTTATCCATTTACCTCTACTGAGTACTCCCATTCCTCGGTAAGTTTTGTCTGGGAAGGGGGAAGTATTGTGTCGCCCAGCTGTGAAAAGGGGAGCTCCCTATTTACCCCATGTAGGACGGTTCAGCGCCTCCCGTGAAAGGCCTGAAGAGGAGGAGGAGGAGGAGGAGGAGGAGGATAATTGGTGGAGAGGAAAAGGAGGATAAGAGAGGGGAAGAGAAGTGAGGCCGGATTGAAAGGAAAGAGGGGGAGGATAGTGGGTGGCAGGAGAGTGAATAGAGATAAAGAAGGAAGGAGATGGCTGTAAAGTTTGGTCACACACACACACACACACACACACACTAAAGGAAATAAAAATTCGTAAAATATAGCAACAAAAAAAATAGTTGTTGAGTAGTAATATTAGGAACACAGTATAGGAGGGAATATAGCAGCATAAAGATGAGCTGCTATAACACACTGGAGGATACGGTTGTGGGGTATCATCATAAAGTGCTACTGGAAACCAATATATGGGATTCGGGTTTCTCTACATAGGAAAAAAAAATGATCCGATACGCTATAGAAAAGTATTGGATTGTATTTGGATGACGCATGTAAGGGGATACGGTGTTGATTTTATGTCCTGAAGATTATTAGTTTAATCTATTGTTGTACTTCCAGTCGATCCAGCTGTGAAAGTAGCTGATATCAGTTCGGTCCTCGTGGTGAAAGTGAATCACCAAATGAGTCTCTGAACTGCTTTACCCTGACTGTCATCTGGTACGGGTGTTTTGTCATATTTCATTTGGGGTCGATACTGCTTCAGTTTGGGAGGGAGTGAACTTTTGACCCCTGGATGTACAGTACTTGTATTTATTTGGGGAGTAAAGGTTGTTGAGTGCTATACCGGTCACAACTTTATGTACTGAAAGTTTAGTATTCAGTGTACTATATCCGCACTGCTCTTAACTCGCCGTCAGGAATAGGAAAACCTATTTATTCTCGAGTGTTTCTCCTGAAGAAGTAAATGTTTAGTATCAAAGTTCAAGACCCATCATCCAGGCTAAATAGGCAGTGGTAGAATATACTGGAGACCTTAAGAGAATAACTAAATAGCTGACTAATAGTAAACATAGACACAGTACCAGAGAAGTTGTTGGTGCTACGCTAAATTAACACATCACGTGAGCAATTAATTCAGGGTTGTGTTGAGTAGTGAAGTAGTTACAGTGAGTAAACTGATCGTAAACACATACTAACATAAGATGCTTTTGAAATCAGCTGAATTGAGTTGTGTAAATAATGGTTAGATAAAAAATGAGTGGAAGATGAGCTTTATGAATGATGAATATGAGGAAGTAAAGTCGTAATTGAAGTAAATATATTCCAATTAACATGCAAAATAATTCATCAGCATCAACACTACAGCTACAGTGATTACCAGGTTATCTTATAACATTGTGCTTCAACCTGTGATCTACAGATTGTCTTAGTTTGGTTAGAAAGTTGAAATAAGTTTGGCTATGGTGAACGTTGCTCTAAATTAACAACAGGTGAGATCGTTCAGGGTAGTAAAAATATGGATTGGTTGAGAAAAATACGGAAATAAAATCATGGCAGACCAGGACTGAATATGGATGTGGTCCAGGAGGATGAGCGACAGAAACAGAGGAGTGTCTTGTTTGTAAAAGAAAATATGTTTGATATATACTAAAGGGTTTTCAGTATATTATCTTGGTGTGTTGTGTTCCCAAGAGGTCTAAAAATCGGGTCAGAGCATCTTGCACCTGGCAGCGCTGTCATGGTAGTATGGAAGTCACGTACCGGATGATGTATCTGTGACTGTTCCCTTCGGCCTTTCCTTGTTGTTCTCTCAATAATAACTCTCCTTAAGCCAGAGGTGTTGAATAATACGGCCCAAGTGGAGATCACATGAAGTTATTGTTGTTGTAGTTTCTGCTTCACCTAGATGTGAAGCTGATAAACACGGCGACAACTGTTGGTCGCTGTCGGAGATGATTTCTGTATCAAACAAATGTTGGTATGTAGTTTAGTTGATGAGTTTCTTGATAGTTCACTAAGGATTGGAAGTCTGTTTGGTTATTTGCTGAGGACTGGGGTACTTGAATGGGACTTTAATTGACGATTGAAGGCTTAGTTAGGACTTGGCCTAGGATTGGAAGTCTGATCGAGACTTGGCCAAGGAATGTAGGCCTGGTTAGGACTTGGCCGAGGCTGGCGGGTGTAGAGTCAACACGAGGAAATCCACAAGACAGGTTTGTTTACTCACAAGTATTTACTCGCCTTTCAAGTAGCGGTTAGCAATTACTCCACTACCTCTCTTCCTCCAACCTCTTCCTTTACCTTTTCTTCTTCTTCTTCCTCCTTTACCTCCTCCAACCATCTCCCCCCCCCTCCTACTTCCTACTCCCCCTTCTCTAGGCCTCCTCCTCCCTCTCCAGCCCTCCTCCTCCTCCAGCCTTCCTCCTCCAGCCCTCCTCTCCCTCCTCCCCCTCCTCCTTCCCTCCAGCCCTCCTCCTCCAGCCCTTCTCCTCCTCCTCCTCCTCCTCCTCCTCCTCCTCCTCCTCCCCTCCAGCCTCCTCCTCCTCCTCCTCCTCCTCCTCCTCCTCCTCCCCCTCCTCCAGCCCTCCTCCAGCCCCTCCTCCCTCCCTCCTCCTCCTCCTCCTCCCTCCTCGTCTTCCTCCTCCTCTCCTACAACCTTCTCCTCCCATTTGCTTCCTGCTGCCTGCTCTTGTGTATTTAGTTCTCATTTGCATTTACTGGTTGGCTGGTGTGTTTGGTTCCCGGGGCTGTTGCGTTCATCGTCTGCTGTCCGTGTGCGTCTTATGGAGTTAACTGCCTGCTGGCGTGTTTAACTCGGGCCGAGCCGTGTGGTAACTGGGGTCTTCTTCATCTGTGTGTGTGTGTGTGTGTTGCTCTGCTTACTGATCTCCTCTGGTAGAAGAAAGGGTGAATCTTCCTTCCTTCCTTCCTTCCTTCTCCCAGTTTCTCTCCAGTTTCTATATAACTCTCTCTCTCTCTCTCTCTCTCTCTCTCTCTCTCTCTCTCTCTCTCTCTCTCTCTCTCTCTCTCTCAACCCAAACAAAGAGTCATTTAAGCTCGTCCCTCCTCCCCTCACCCTCTTACATCATCTTTAACTCTCTCCTCACTCTCGCCAGCTTCCTCGCCTCGACACCTCTCCTCATAAACCATCTCCATTCACCTCTGTTTTAACGCCCATACTTTAAATGGCTCTCTCTTTATAACCTTATCTGGAGTGTGTGTGTGTGTGTGTGTGTGTGTGTGTGTGTGTGTGTGTGTGTGTGTGTGTGTGTGTGTCTCCCCATACTTGCATAGAGAAGGAAGCAATTTCATAAGTTTGTTTACATATTCAACACGCGATATATTCCCGAACTACAATTAAACCACTAGTTGAATATTATGGTCGATGACGTCAGTTCTGGATTATTAGACCGTCATGGTTGTTTACTCGGCATTGTTGTTGTTTATGAGTATTTGTTGAGAGAAAAGTGGATATCGTATCACTTGTGTTTCACCTGTGTTTAATATATTGAAGCAGTTGTCTACCTCCGCCGAGGTCCCAAGGGTTCCAGGCTCTCTTGACAAGTTTAAAGGAGTGTGTAAATCCCTTCAGGAATTTTCACGTTCACGATCAAAGTAAAGATATACTGTGCCTCCTACAGCAAGAAGGAAGCTCAAGTGAGAGAGTCTGTAACTTTCCTCGAATTTTCTGCTTGATATTATAGTAACAAATCGCTTCTAATTTTCTAATATTTCTTTTAACTCTTAATCACGGGCTACTAGCGGGTCAGCTGGGCTAGTGATGAGTCAGGTCAGTTGGGCTAGTGATGAGTCAGGTCAGCTGGGCTAGTGATTATTCAGGTCAGCTGGGCTAGTGATGAGTCAGGTCAGCTGGGCTAGGTTAGGGCAAGGAAGAGGTTACTAGGGGTCACACCAAGCCATGAGGTCCTTACCAATTCTCTCCAAGCTGGTGCGGAAATATCGCCCACCGACCCTTTGTAAAGCCTCGTCCCTAGCCCAACGCCTCACCGACCCTTACCTCCACTCTATCTATTTCTCGTTAAAACCCCTCTCATCAGTACTGAAGGGCATTAAGGTCCACGCTGATGTATTCTGGGGTCCTGACCTATCCATGAATATTCACGGTGGGGGGGACGGGGGAGGGGTTTATCAGGGGTGAGTGCACGAAATTCAGAATTGCTGTCGTGGTGTTTTTTGGTGTGAGATTCTGTCCATGTTTCTCCCTGTAGTTTCCAAAGGGTTAGTCTACTTTGCCCTTCGTGTACTGTATGTCCCCTCGCTGAGCCTTGGGCAAGTGCTGGGGTGTAGGGTGTCCGAGGCCACGCTTAGGGCAGGAGTTGTGGTAGAGTATTGGGGGGTAGGAGGGGGAGAGGTCATTGAGTTTGTCTGGGAGGCAGGTGTGTGTGTGTGTGTGTGTGTGTGTGTGTGTGTGTGTGTGTGTGTGTGTGTTAGATTTATGTGTGCGTGTCAGTATAAGCTCCTTATATTCACACAGTCACCTAACCAAACCTAACCTAACTGGGTCATTTTACGTTCAAAATACAGAAGAGGACCAAAAAAAAAAGACTGAAAATAACACTGATTTGATTTGATTTTGATTTTGCCGCTACAGCGGCTACTTTATTGTGCACCCCACACTCATCCTGTGAGCGGTAGCGCAAAAGGATTACAGAGTAGGGTTTACAAAGGGTCATAATAATTACCCCCCGTTGTCAGGATATTATGGCACCGAATGTTACACAGTATTTCATTTACAGTATTTGTTTAGTTCTATACATAAAGGGTAACTTATTCACAAATGCGTGAGTACAGGCGTGTGAGGCAGTATGTCTGGCCGCACACTTTGTTATTCACATTTACGTGAGAGGTATTCAAGCACATTGCGTATTTGGTTCTGTACACGAGAATTGATATAGTTACTAAGTGCAAAAAAGTGGATACAATCTTAATATGTCGGCTATCTTGCCATTAGAGATGAAGTGTTGTGCCATTTCACACACAGTGTGCTTGGACCTGTCCCTAAAAGGTTCTATCTTCACACAGTCGAGGACGTAGTGTTTAAGTGTGTGGCCATATGTGGCCACACACTTTACATTTAGTTTTGTTTACATCTGCTTGAGGAACATACTGCCAAAGGTACTTATATCCTAACCTTAATCTAGCGGTTACAACATCTTGTAATCTAGTGATCTTGTTACTTGCTCCATATACATGTTTCACTTGATACATCTCATCATGGTAACCTATGGATCGACTAGTGCCTGTTTGCACTTGTCTACTTGCGTCAAACTCATCAATAAGTAATAACACTGAGACGATACCGTGGGTGTATATGTTGTGTTGTGTTGTGTTGTGTTTCGGTAGGAGGGAAAAACGCGGTATAAATCTTTGTGACTGAGGATCTGAGACGTACGTGTGTGTGTGTGGGGGGGGAAGGGAGGGGGGGGGTGTCTTTCGGAGGGGCTTGACTAGACACGTGTCATCTTGGAGGAGTCTGGAGATGCCTGCATTCTTGATTTCTTATTTTTCTTCTTTCTTCTTACTTCTCCACCCTACTCTCTTTTTTTCTTCTCGTAATTCATTTTCTTTTCTTTTCCCTTCCCGTCTCTTCTCTTGTTGCTGCTGCTCCTTGTCGCCTTCCTCTTTTTTATTGAGTGTTTGTGTGTCTCTCTCTCTTTTTCCTTCCTCATGCTTCATTTTTCATCTTCATCACCACCATCAGCCTTTCCTCCTCCTCTTCCTCTTCTTGGTCCTCCTCCTCCTTTTATTCCTCTCCCTTCTCCTTCCTTCTCCTTCTTCCTCTGCCTCCTCCTTCTCCTCCTTGCTCCTCCTCTACAAGAAGGGCTTCCAGCACGATCGATGACACTACGGTAAATGGAGTGTAAAAGGAAAGTAGTGGAGTGGAAGACACGAGGTTATGAAGGGACGGACACAGGATGGGCAGTGACTGAGGGGAAGAAAGTGTCTTAAAGGAATGAACAAAGTCAGAGGGTTACTTGTTAAAGGGAAGAAATAGGCTGTCTAGGGAAGAAATGGGTTGTCTAGGGAGGAAATGGGTTGTCTAGGGAGGAAATGGGTTGTCTAGGGAGGAAAGGGGTTGTCCTGGGAAGAAATGGGTTGTCTAGGGAGGAAATGGGTTGTCTAGGGAAGAAATGGGTTGTCTAGGGAAGAATGGGTTGTCTAGGGAAGAATGGGTTGTCTAGGGAAGAATGGGTTGTCTAGGGAGGAAATGGGTTGTCTAGGGAGGAAAAGGGTTGTCTAGGGAAGAATGGGTTGTCTAGGGAAGAAATGGGATTTCTAAGGAAGGAATTTGATTGTCAAGGGAAGAAATGGGTGTGTCAGCTTTTTTTCCAATGATCGTTGGCTCGCTGTCTGGGGCACCCTCCGTTCAACCCAGCTGTGAATAGGTACCTAATTTTACAGATGGGTAGAGTGCAGTGTTGGCCATATTCCCGCCTTGTATACTGAAGGTTTAACAGACAACATGCTTGATATGTTACCTGTAATTGTTTACCATATTTCAGATCGACAGGAGACGCCATTTTTTAATAAATAAACGGTGAAATAGGAACAGACAAATCAATTTCTTACAATCTATATATATATATACCCTTCACTGAATATGACCGGGGCATAAAAAAAACCCTGAACTTGAGGTATATTGAACTCAACTAAAGGGAATAATATATTTTTTAAGTGAATTAATATAAAAATGAAGAAATATTACGAATAAACATCAGTGATAAACATAATAAATAGGTATTTATATGGAAGAAAATTTTTATAGAGGGAGATAAAGAAGAAATAGGAAGTTGGAACAAATTTTAAAAAGAAAGCGAACAAGGAAAGCAAATTGAAAGTGAGTGAGAAAATTGTATAGTGTACCCATGAGAAGGGGGAGTAAGATTAAATAATAAAGTTGGGAAGAAGGTAATTAGGGGAAGGAAGAATGAATGAAAGGGGTGGAAAAGACAGGACAGAGAAATTATTGGAACGTAGAAAATAAAGAGAAAATTGATAAATAGTTGAAAATTAAGACAACAAATAAGAGACATATTGATTGATAGAGGGAGAGAATAAATGAGTTTTACATCAACCTAACCCAACCTCAGCTAACCTAACCTCACCCAACCTAACCTAACCTAACCAACTTCCTGACAACATAAGTTCACTACTCAGACCTTACCTTACCAGCCTAATGCTTCATCAAGTAAAGTAAAGTAAAGTAATTTCCTTAAGTCACTTTATATTGGGGAGGCTCCTAAAGTACACCTTATCCAGCCTCTTTCCTATTCATCTGCCACACAAGAGATGTATCACAGTAATGGCCTAACGCTGTCTCCTACACCCGGTTTATTCATAGAGAAATGTTGAACGGTATGTTAGGAAAAGCTCTTAGTATTCCACTGAGCCCTGAGGTTCAACTTGCTACACCCCCAATGAGCCCTGAGGTTCAACTTGCTACACCCCCAGTGAGCCCTGAGGTTCAACTTGCTACACCCCCAGTGAGCCCTGAGGTTCAACTTGCTACCTCCCACTGAGCCCTGAGGTTCAACTTGCTACACCCCCAATGAGCCCTGAGGTTCAACTTGCTACACCCCCACTGAGCCCTGAGATTCAACTTGCTACCCCCACAAGCCCTGAGGTTCAACCTGTTATTATTATTATTATTATTATTATTATTATTATTATTATTATTTTTGTTTTTGTATTATTATTATTATTATTATTATTATTATTATTATTATTATTATTATTGTATACTTAATTTATGTTAACGTGAATGAATTTCTTGTTATAGTGGAACAAACATTAGTAAATAGATCGAAATTAAAGATATTATTCCCTTGATGTTGAGAAGGAAATCGATCACGTTGTTTATCTTATCATGTTAATTCAGGTTGGCTATCATCCCCCAACCAGGATTTTCTGTTGTCTGCCGCTTACATTTTCCTGTTGAAGTTCCTGCTCCCTACAAGATGTTCCTTTGAGATACTCTGGGGTTTTTTTTCTCATGTTTTTTCTTCTCTTGTTTTGTTTTATTTTTTTCAGTCGAGTTTAAATTTTCTAAGTCGTGTTTTCTTTTGACGTGTGTCAGGAGTTTCATCTGTTTACTGTTACTCTTGTCATCTTCTTTTTTTTCTGTTGACTCTTTCCTTCCTCGTTCTTTCCTCTGGCTATCCAAGGTTATTCTTAGCATTCACCTTAAAGCTCACAGTTCCTCTTCTTCACTGACTTTACCTGTATTTGAAGACTAGACTAATGTATTTCCTAACCTAACCTAACTTTATATATTCAAGTCGTTATATTAATTTCTCTCACGTAAAAGAACTTATCACTTCGTCCACTTGCCACCGTCAGTACAATAGTGACTGGCATTTGTTTTTAACCCGTGTTATTGCCTGTCAGCCTCCACCCATAGTGTTCCCAGTGGATGTCGAGTCTGCCGGGCTGCACGATTGTCACCTGTAGAATGTAACGTAGTATTGTCACCTGTATAATGTAACGTAGAATTGTCACCTGTATAATGTAACGTAGAATTATCACCTAACCTAACCTAACCTAACCTGTTTTTCAAATAGGTCATGAGGATTTGTAAGCATTGGCGTCTGATTGAGTGAATTGATGTTAAGAAATCGTGACAGTAACACACACACCACACCACACCACAACACAACACAACACAACACACCACACCACAACACACACACACAACACAACACAACACAACACAACACAACACAACACAACACAACACAACACAAAACAACACCACACCACACAACAACACAACACAACACAACACACCACAACACACACACACACACAAACACAACACAACACAACACAACACAACACCACAACACACCAAGCAAGCTATACCTTACTATCCCACTGTTTACATACATTATTCAATAACAACAAACCACATATCACTCGCCATATACAAGACACTCGGGAGATCTTCAAGTGCTTCAGGACCTTTAAAGAGAGGAAGATAGATAAGGGAGAATATAGTGAGAAAAAGAGACAACACTAATAAGAGAGAAGTGAAGAGAAGTTAAGACAATTTTGAAGGGAAGAGAGGGGATGGAGAGAGAAGGGAAGAGGGGAGAGAGAGGGAGGAAGAGCATGATAACAGCCAAACAGGAGAGTTAAAGTCGATAAGACAGTAAAGGGGACAGGGGAAGAACCTTGATAATTTGGGAAGTAGAAAAGAAATGGAACGGGGACAGATAGGGAGAGGGAGAGAGAGAGAGAGAGAGAGAGAGAGAGAGAGAGAGAGAGAGAGAGAGAGAGAGAGGATAAGATAACAAATAACAAGGAGATTGAGGATGACGAAAGAGACAAATGAAACAGAAAATGAAAATAAGAAACAAGAGGAAGACGAATGAGAGAGAGAAGAAAGAATAAGTAGAAAGAATTCAACGAAGAATGAGAAATTTCATCAATTAAAGAAAATGAGGTTTGGAGGCGACGCTACAAGTGGAGGATGTCAGACGTGGAGGATGTCAGGATGGTGTGGAGGATGTCAGGAGTGGAGGATGTCAGGATGGTGTGGAGGATGTCGGGAATGAAGGAAAAACTACGAATTTATTATCATTTAAAACACACAATTTTCACCTTTGCTGTAACACTAAATTTCGTTCTTGTTATAGTACCTCACCCAATCACCAAGAACAAAAATGAATTGTTCTTGAAAACTATGAACGTCTGAGTGAACACCATCTAGTTCATCACAGAGAACAGTAAGTGGTTCTCGCCCCACCGAACACCAGTATACTATGAAAAGAAATAAGATCTTTGTTGTTCTTCAGCGTTGTATGATAACTGACTAATTAATCTTCCTCCCCCTTCCTCATTTTCCTCTTCCTCGATGCCAATTTCATCCTCAGTTGAGAAATTTGTCAATAAACCATAAAGTGCTTCCTTCTTCTTTACTCCCTCTTTCTCGCTGTTCAAACCCTCTCTTCCTCACACTTTGAAGACGAAAGGGTTAAACTATAATCTTTAAAGGGTTAAGCCGTCGTACACAGAGGGTTAAAACCATCGTCCACTAAAGGTTTACCTCTCATTGTTCGTCTTCAAGAGTCTTAATGGATCTTATACTCCACGGAGACCATAGCTAATAAACTTCTATACTAATTAAGGTCTTATCAATACTGTATATAGAATTGTCCATACGTGTATGAAAAAAAGGTGGGAACTGAAGTATAGAGGAGCAGTTACTGTGTGAACTGAACTTGACGGTGATCGTGAGCTATAAACTTGGGATTGTCAACATTATTTAGTTTTAGATCAGATTTTTTTGTCTTTAAAGCCACGTTTATTAGATACACGTAACTGTTTAATGAAAAAGGGTAAATATATAAGTAATTCAATATATAAAGTTTATTTTTTGTTATAGTCACAAGAAACTTTGTTGTGGAGAGTGAGTTGATGCGCTCAGCCCCCATTGTTACCTGGTAAAACTCCTTCCTCCAGCCATTCTTGGCCTAGTTGGCGAATGTTTCATATCCGCTGGGTGACGGTGGTGGAGGTGCTCAGAAAATCCTCATTAAATGCTCAAACGTCGTGGAGAATTTGGACTGGAGAAGGTCACCACATTCCAGCGCACAACTTTGCTGGCGTCCTCCCGGGCGACAGGCGCACAAAACACCCGACAAAGGCATTTGATGAAACGCACAAAAGATTGCAGCTGGATAACCAAGAATTCCTGGAGGAGGCGAGCCGGTATGGCCGGGAAAGTCCGTCAACAACTCGCCCTGGGAGTCAGATAGAATCATCCAGCAAAAGCGGAAATTGACAAATGCTTTTGAAGATAGCAGAATAGCTTGTTGTATGAAAGAACTTTTTACAAGCAGAAGATTTCGACAGATAAAGTTTAATGCTGGCAATCTGGTCTGCATGATCTTGAGTCTGAGGAGAATTGATTGGAGGAGCGGGACTAAAATTTACTTGTATTCTTCATAGTAACCAGGCAAGGGCTGACACTATCCCAGACGTGAATATTTTAGTTTTTCTTTCCCCTTTTTCGCTCCTTTGAATTATAACGTGTAGCGGTAATGTGGTGCGTGTGTGCGTGAAGGAACATTATTTTTTCGTATAGATCTCTTGTGATATAACTAATAGTAGACGTTTGGAGATCTAGATATATGTGTTCATTGACGCTGAATATGTTCCCTACACACCCGAGCTGGTTGAACACAGGATACAAGGTTTATTTCTCGTGAGGTCTTAAAAATTTTGCTTGCACTTTACGCGTTCACATAACTTGTAGCGTTTTGTGTTCAAGTTGGACTGGAGATAATTTGTTTTACAGACTAATTTTGTTTCTGAATTATACAAGTTTATCATGAGAATACATATTTCAAACCAAACAACGCTGGAATCGGTAAGAAAAGGTCTAAACATATTTAAATTTCACTTCTACCACACACCAGATGAAATTTTATCCAAACAAAACCTAACATAACTTAATGATCCTTTCTGGGATTTTTTATTTTCTGATGTTTTTATGTGTTTCACTCAAGACTACACAGTCACTCCTCAAACAGTGAAAACTCCTGGAAGAGAAGCCTCGCCTCTGGCCACCACCTGTGTTGACAAATCACCGTCGACCAGACTCTGGCACGCTGCGCTCCACCAAAACAATGGCCAACCTCTCACAGCACAAAAAGCAAACACAGACCTCCGGCCATTCAGAGATGCACAATAACTCCAAACTACTGCTGCTTGCGAGACTCTGGGGATAGAAGGGTGAAAATAACCTAAGAAAAGCACGAGTGACAAAGAAACAGAGTCGTACGTGTATGGTCTTTGAGGATACAGAAGTAAACACACAACACTCGACAAGGACCCATTGTTCCATGAGAAAATTGTCCGGGTGGCCACGGGCGGCGGTGACGGGGTACTGGTGTATCGAGGCGGGGTGAACCATGCCATGTCCTGCCCAACACACTCCACGCACGCAGCATTATATCCGCCACACCCTGTGTAATCTCTGAATATAACGGTATGATTGAAAAACTTGTCTTCTTATTGTGATCTTTTGTGCCCCTTATTGTGATGTCGGAGACGTTTGGTATTCATCTCGTGTCGTCTGTCTGTCTATCTGTTTCTTCACACTGTATCTGACAGCTGTACCCCGTCAGCCAGGTAAGATGTCCTGTGAAATTTAGTGTCTTGTCTACTGTAGTGTTTCCTGTATTTGTCATTTTTTCGTGGATTGTTTCTCGTCAGTATTTATAAGTCACAGATTCTAGAACATAATCCTATAGTCTGACAACCTTCGGGTGCCCTCGATTGGATGGATAAGACCGCGCGTCCCTCAAGATTGCTATTGAGCGTATGGAAGCTCGAGGTGGTCAAGTACCATGTATTTCACAAAGAGTTCTGTGTCAACATATTTCCAAAACTAAAATTAAATTGCACCCAAATTCGCTACTAACTGGTGGAAACAGAATAAACAAGATAGATGGTGATCGTTCGTAGCGTCACATCAACAAAGTATCCGGATTATTCACGTGTTGTTTTTGTTTTTTCCACGAGCTAATGAAAACGTCGAGGCATTTGGCTACTCAACATTGAATATTTCTAAAGTTGTTTTCCACAGCGGCTAACGCACACAAACAATGGGTACACAGCATGTAAACGAGTGTACAGTTTATGCTAAAACACGTAATGAATATTCCAGCAAGAATCGGCACAAAACTTACGTGTAAAGTTGACACATTTCTCACCAAGACTCTGGGTGTAATATATTTAAGTCCGCCATCTTGTTGTCTTTTGCGTTGTTGTTGTTGTTGGTGGTGGTGGTGGTGGTGGCTGTGGTGGTAGTGTTGGTGTTTTGTTATTGTTTCTGTTGTTGTTGTTGTTGTTGTTGTTGTTGTTGGTGGTGGTGGTGGTGGTGGCTGTGGTGGTAGTGTTGGTGTTTTGTTATTGTTTCTGTTGTTGTTGTTGTTGTTTGTATTTGTTTGTGTGTGTATGGATTTGTTTGTGTGGTGGTATATACTATGTAGGTGTGTTTATTTATTTATGTGTGTGTGTGTGTGTGTGTGTGTGTGTGTGTGTGTGTGTATAGGCAGGCATGTGTTTGAGGGTGTGTGTGTGTGTATAATTCGTATGGTATATCACTTAGTTCTCTTCGATTTCTATACATACATACATACATACATACATACAGTATATTTTATAATATTTATTTTTATTAGTTAATAAATGTAATTACTAATGAGATACACATAATTAAATTGAATGTTAAATAATTCTTGCTTCTAATACTTGTTAATTAATTCATTATTTTTATCTATATTTCAGGTGTGCCCCTCAACAACTAGGTATGTGTTCATTAGTCACCAGGTGTGTTCACTAATCACCAGGTGTATTTATTAGTCACCAGGTGTGTTCATTAATCACCAGGTATGTTCATTAGTCACCAGGTGTATTCATTAATCACCAGGTATGTTCGTTAATCACCAGGTATGTTCATTAATCACCAGGTATGTTCATTAATCACCAGGTATGTTCATTAATCACCAGGTATGTTCATTAATCACCAGGTATATTCTTATATTTCATGAGATGTCGTCTATCAAGATTATATTCCCATCCTCTTCATTATTATCACACATCAAGGTTTATTATTATTATCATGTCATTTTTTATCGTATAACCCTGTAACTATTTAATTGCCTTCGTTATTTACCCTTGTGGTCAGTAGGAGTCAGTGTTGTGAGACTCGCGCTGATGTTGCTATACTCTGGAGGGTTTTATTGAACGTAGGCGAGATACAGTAGTTGGTCTCGTTTACAGTCGAGCTCTACTCCTGTCAACATGTGAGGTATTGTGTGGAATTATCGTGTGTTTGTTTACTTTGGGGTGCTGGTGTGTAAATAGATGTAAATAGAGTAAATATAAGTAAAGGTTCGTTTATACTGTAATCGGATACATTAATCTTAAAGGGGGTCGTTGTCTCGGTTATAAGGCATCGAACTGCGTCAATAAACTTGCTCATGAAGACGTAATGTTTCTTTTATAGCGGCAACACAGTGAGGATAAATTATGGATTATTAATCAAAGATTTATGAAGGGGAAATATTATCCATAGAACCAAACTCAATTAGTGAACAAATAACTATTAATTACAATTGTATCTTAGTATATGATTTCCTATTCTTTAACTATCGATAAGTGTTTCATTTTTACTGTGATTCGTGAGCCACCGTGAGCCTTCCAGAGCCGCGTGACAGATCTTGATTATAGCAGTGTGTGTGTGTGTGTGTGTGTGTGTGTGTGTGTGTGTGTGTGTGTGTGTGTGTGTGTGTGTGTGATTAATATCTTACTTTGAACATATAATTTGGGATGAGATGATGATGGAGGTGGTAGAGGATTTAATGTGTGAAATTGATTATATAAGGACCAGGGAAGGCAAAGACATTGATGGATGAATGAAATGAAAAACTTAAAATTCCTGGACAGATTGTTCAAGTGGGTCATGCTCGCCAACCCACAGACAATGAGGCTGGTGCTTTGCTTTCTTGCTCTCCTGCTTGTTAACGTGACTGATTAATTGGTTACCATATGTCATGTGGGAATGAATTAGGTTCACGTGATAACACAAAACCTTTGCGAATATTCTTTGATTTATTTACGAGGGGGAGGAGGAGAGAGTCTTTCATTTACCAGCACCCAGACACACTTCACTGCCGCCGCTGCCGCCCCTCTCAGTCTTCACCTCCTCGGCACTAGCTGGCCCGGATGCCATAAAGCAGAATGAAAAAAATAAAAAAATCCTCCAAGGCCAGAACCTCCAGTGCAAGAAGTTAATCTGCATATAGATGGAGAAATGATGGAGGTATGCGCCAGAGATGTGGGTAGAGGGAGTGTGTGTGTGAAGCCTGGCCGACAGCAGAGAAGGCCTTGACTGTCACTGTGTTGAAGACTAGAGAGTTTTGGGTTAATTAGAGACAGGAAAAAAACGAATGTCGAACAATATGAACTCGTCCGTCCGTGCAGGCGTCCATGCAGGCGTCCGTGTTAGCGTCCGTGTTAGCGTCCGTGTATTCGCGTATGGATACAAAATTAGATGAAATTTCCCAAAAAATAATTATGTACTAACACTAAGCCAATTACACAATGCTATATTTAGAATCTCTTGTGTCAGTGGTCAAGTTTTTTTTTTTTTTGCAGCTGAAGGTCAAAGATGCTTCTGTTTGGTCATACTAATTCAGTTTGTTGTTAATGAATTATTATAAAAGATATATTTACTCGGTTATGCATATTATTTCGAGGTATTTGTGTCCCAGAACAGGACTCAGAATCTGTCATACACACTCACCTCTCTCACACTCATATCCACCTCTCCACACCACCCTCTCCACACCACCCTCCCCACACCACCCTCTCCACACCACCTCCCCACACCACCCCTCCCCACACTCTCCGCACACCACCCTCCGCACACCACCTCCTCCCCACACCACCTCCTCCCTCAACCACCTCCTCCCCACCCCACCCCATACCACCACCCCCCCCCACACACCACCTCCTCCCCACCACCCCCTCCCCACCCCACACCACCACTTCCCCACCCACGCTTCCCCCCACACCACCTCCTCCCCACACCACCTCCCTCCCCCACACCACCTCCCCCCACACCACCTCCTCCCCACACCACCTCCCTCCCCACCCTCCCCCCACACCACCACTCCCCCACCACCTCCCCACACCACCTCCCTCCCCACACCACCTCCTCCCCCCACCCCACTCACTCACACCTCCCTCCCCACACCACCTCCTCCCCACACCCCTCCCTCCCCCACACCACCTCCTCCCACACCACCTCCCTCCCCACACCACTCCCACACCACCCTCCTCCCCACCCTCCTCCCCACACCACCTCCTCCCCACCCCACCCACCTCTCCCCTCCTCCCACACCACCTCCTCCCCACCCCACCCCAATTTCTATTTTAAGGGCTAAAGCAATATATTGGCCGGATGCCACTCGCTTATCCCCCCCATCCACCCGTCCACCCGCCTTCTGGCCACGCCCACCCACTCCGCCCATTCCAGATCCTCTCGCCCGCCAAATCTGCCAGCTAGCCCTCGCCAAATACGCTAAACTGGAGCGTGCAAATTTTCAAAACAAGAAGGGTACCTCGAGCCAGCCTGAAGGAGCAAAGTTTGACAATGTAACGGAGGCAGACAGCCTTTGATGTAATGAAGTAGGTGTTTGGGGTCAGTACTGGTTGATTAGCATGGGGGAGGAAGACCATTACGACGGAGTTGAAATTGAGGGAGTGGAGTCGTCCATGGTGGGAGGAAAGAGAGGGAGGGAGGGAGGAGGCGAGGGAGGGAGGGGGGAGGCGCGGGAGAGGGAGGGAGGAGGAGGAAAGGGAGATGGGGGGAGAGAGGAGACGAGGTAGAGAGGAGACGAGGTAGAGAGGAGACGAGGGAGGGAGAGGGGAGGCGCAGGAGAGGGAGGGAAGAGGCGAAGGAGGGGGAGGGAAGAGGCGAAGGAGTGGGAGGGAGAGAAAGGAGACGAAGGAGAGGGAAGGAGAAGTGCTCGTGGGTGAAGGACAGAAGGAGAGGTTATCACTGCAGCAAGTAATGGTGGGAGAGAAGACGAGACAAAGGGTGTTGAGTGTTGTGAATCTCAGGGCCACCAAACGCTGTACCCGAATCATTTAGGTCACTGACGGGGCCACTAGAATATTTCCCATCAATCTGTATTCAGCATTGGATTGGTGTACCTGGCAGTGAGTCTCCAGATCTTTCAGGATGTAGTTTATTGTATATGTGTAACTTGATTTTGGTGGATTCAGAGATCAACAATGAGCTATGAGTAATTTAGTTTAATATATCACAAACGAGAAGCAGCAGGTAGTTATATATTACTTTGTGATGACGTATGATAAACATCCAGGTGTGTAATTAAGGATTTACCTGTCAACTCTTAATACTGTTTTGAAATGATGATCTTAGTCAGTAATCAGGACTTGTCGAGGTGATGTTATTCAGTGTAGTTGTAATGCTCTTAATGTACTGTACTAATATTCTGGGTATTGCTCACAGGCATCAAGACAGGTATGGAAGGGAGAATCTGTGTGTGTGTGTGTGTGTGTGTGTGTGTGTGTGTGTGTGTGTGTGTGTGTGTGTGTGTGTGTGAATCCATATCATTTGTGCACCTGTAGAATGGCAGCGTCCACCCCTGCATAAGCTCCATGATATACTAAGTGCCAAGTGTCCCTCCGGGGTTGTATTGTTTCCACTACACAGTTAATACGTCGTTGGTCATGTAGGATCCCTGGGGCAGCAAGACCAAACAGCTTTCAATCAATCCATTGTAAGTTACAGTATTAACTTGATTAACTTAAACCTGTATTTTTTTTAATTTAGGTTCATAATAGCACATCATAATTTTTCAGTAAACTTAACTTAACTTTTGTTAATTTGATAGAATTATATTTTTTATTGCAATTGACTTACTCCTCAACCTTGTTATGTATAATGGCTAAAGATGAATAGGTCTTGATTACCGCGTCCTTATAAACAGTAGGTACTCGCTGGTGCTCTGAGTCGACACAGTTAGGTCACAAGTTACTGAAGGTAAACTATGTGCTTGGCCCCCAGATATGGTTGTGAGTGACCTTAATGTTTAGGGGTAAAGTAAATGTCAGGTTATTACTGGAGATGAAGGGAGGAGGAGGAGTGGGGTGTGGGAGGGGTGTGTTGGGGATGGTAGGGGTGAGGGAGAGGTGTGTAGGAGGAGGAGTGGGGTATGGGAGAGGTGTGGGGGGATGGTAGGGTGAGAGGGAGAGGTGTGTGGGGGATGGTAGGGGTGAGGGTGTGTGGAATAGTAGGGGTGGCGGAGAGGTGTGTGGGGGATGGTAGGGGTGGCGGAGGTGTGGATGGTGGGGTGGGGAGAGGTGGTGGGGGAGTGGGGGTGGAGAGGGTGTGTGGGGATGGTAAGAGGTATGTGGTGAGATGATAAACATAAAGAGAGACAAATTGAGGGAAAGAAAAAGAAAAGAGTAAAATTGGTCACTGAGAGGAGGAGGAGGGGGCGAGTGGGTTGGTGTAGGCCTCCAGAGTCGACCATTAACTCAGTGACTCTCGGGGCGACTTGGGTGGATTCAGAGGCCAGCCACACCTCTTGAATATTCGCTGACGCTCTTCATTTCAACGCATGTGGCCGGGTGTTTCTTGTGTCACCCTGTGTACTGTTCTGGAATGTTGTTTTGTTTAGAGGGGTGCTGTGTTGTGTGGGGGGTGTTGTGTTGCGCTATATTTTGTGTTTTTTTGGTGTGTGTGTGTCTGTGTATTTGTGTTTGGAAATGAATATAACATGATATTGAAGGTAGCACACTGGCTAATTATGAAAAGATACAACACATTGGTTCATATAATGACGTTAAATAATTTACCTGGGTATATCAATGCCAGGTGAATCACAGCTACCCTTAATTACCCCAGGTGTTCATCATGACTCACAGGTGTACATAATTTTATCAGATGTTTACAATAATAGACCAAGACTCCTGATAAACACCTGGGCTGAGGCTCAAGACAGGGATACAGCCTCAACATCCTCACATAATAAATTCGTCGTGTCAGTCGAGTGTGACTTCATAGGCTCGTGTTCCCGCTGTGGTCATCCTTCAGCTAAGTGACACTCGAACCCTGGTGTGTATTGTTTACTCTTCAATACACATCTGAAGTTATCATAAAATATTATTTTTATTCATCTATTTTAGCCATTTTTAAACGCCTTTGCCGGAACTTAATTAAAGTCAACCTGCGCTTCCTTGAACAGAACATTACCGAGAGACATTGCAACAGATATCTGCATTACAAGCACCGGTTGAGATGCGAATCTGACAAGTTAGTTGCATTTGTAAACAGTGTGTCTGCAGTGGATTTGCATCTTAATGTTCTCAGATATCAGCATGAGACGGACGCACAATGCAGCGTCCACACCACCGGCTCCTTCCCTCCAATATTTACTCGATATTGCTCTCTCTCTCTCTCTCTCTCTCTGGCTTTTAAAATCGTCTCCCACCCAAATCTTCAACTGGAAATTCATCCGTGCGAAATGTACATGGAAGGCATATACAGTTAGTGAGAGTTTCCCCTGTGTGTCTTCTTCCCCTTACCGAACATATTGATTCTGCTTCGTCGACGCCTTTCGCGGAATGTGCAGCTCTGTAGGCGGATAAGAGAGAGATAAACTCCTTTTTCCTGCCTCAGTGGTTTCGTCACGCCAACACCCTCTGACAGGTATAAGGATGTTCAGAATATGTCTTTGCTACAAGGTATTTTCGGGAGAGCCGGTGAACGCATATTACCTGCTGTTGTGGAGGTAAAGCCGGTGAATGATTCTTGTTTACAGCACTTTCGCGGTTGTTGTTATAATGTTTTTTTATTGCGCCCGAGCACCTAAGGCTAGCAATTACATTATTATATCAAAAGGTAAAAAAATTATTAGGAAAAATTCTTGTAATTCGCGGTAAAACTGTAAACTTTGAGCCCAGATTGTAAACTATGAATCTAGACTGCAAGCATTGAACCCACGCAGTAAACTTAGAGCCCAAGAAGTAAAGTGTACTGCCCTGCTCCTCAAAAAAAAGGTGCCTTGCGTGTCGTCCAGGACAGCCAAGAGCGAGGTCGGCTGCCATAAAAAGACGCGGGACAGGCCAGGCTGGCTCGGTTTCCCTTTACTTTACGACGATATTGAGTTGCCTTGCAATCATGCCAACGAGTTTATGTATGCATGAATGTGCAATTTATAACAACGGCCGGCGTTAAAAGAAATTGAATGTTGTAGTTCGCTGATTCTAAATTCCTCTTGTATCGGAAATAATTCACTGGATGTATTACTTGTTCGGCGAAAATGCATTTGCCGTATGTCATTGTGGCGCGTGATGACGGCGGTCTGTTATGCATACTAAGGTTTGGTCATCTCTTACTGATCGGGTTAGAACAGAGGATTGTGGGAGGTTGGTGTTGAGGAGGGAGGGGGAGGTGGTGCTGGGGAGGGAGGGGACAGTGAAGGGGGGATGTGGTGTCGGGGAGGAATGCGGGCAATGTATTTGTTTAAATAGTTGAATTTAAACTTTAAGATGTTAGTATGGGAATGTTATTGTATAAACGTGTATTAGTATGTGTACCGGGTCCCCTCAGAACTGAATAAAATCGTCTGGCGGTCGTTACCCAAATATTAACAGTGTCGTCTCTGTAGTGAAGGGGTTAATAATCTATTCTGTGAAATATTATAAAAAAAATATATGAAGTAATAAAGTCAGTATAAACAATTCACCGATGCCATTTCGAGCCGCTGCAGGAAAGGTTCACCTGATACGGACGGCCATGTTGTGACGTCACGATGTAAACAGAATTTTGAGACGTTACTTGAGGAAGTCAGTATAGAACATCACGGTGAGTACTAACAACTGGTTCACACACACACACACACACACAGGGTATAAAGAAGTAAAATTGACGATGTCGAGTGAAATCCAGAGAGAGATTGTTACTGATTCCTGCTAATGTTATAGAAGTGAGGACCTGCGCCATGCTCCTCCTTGATGACATCATGAACACCTGCTGTTTACACTTACGAAAACAATACGTTAAAACTAATATGATCATGGTGGATATGCTCTGGGGGAGTGGGGTGGATATTGATTTACCTGTCCGTGCGTCTGTCCGTCCGTCTCCCCTTCCATACTTTGTCAGCGGGATTATGGGAAAGCATCCATCTCAGAGAAATTCAATTTTGTAGGTTCTTGACGTACATCTGGGGATAACCTGATTACATTTCCAAGGTGTATGAGATTTTAAAGCAGAGAGGATGTGAGTCTTTCATAACATAACGTGTACCTGGTGTTTTTGTGTGTATTTTTGTTTTAATCTTTTATGTTTATACAATATATCACAAAAGAGTATAAGGACCAAATCGATAATATACATTCTTTATGCATGACTTTCCATCCATGTATTTGCAATGTATATACTTGTTGTATTTATGTAGAGTGTAAGTATTTATCATTCGTAAGTCGAAAAAAAGATAAAAGTTATGGTATATTTTTTACATCACTAACAAAAAGGTTTTAGAGTAATTAACTAATACATCACCAACACACTCTAAGTAATCGTCTATCATATATACCCGTAATTAAACGTTCTTAATAAATACAAAGAATGATGCCATTATCTTTATCACAAGATTGAGAACCAGAGATATTGTCACGAGGTAGGAATATTTCTCAAGATAATCGGTTGTATATCGCGATATTTAGTTAATCCGATTATACCTCAGGAACACACATCAAAACATTCACGACGCCTCCTTGTTGGGGATCTTATTTACCACCGTCTGCCACTACAGGAAACAACCCCCCTCCCCTCCTTCCCTCCTCCTCTCCGCCCACCATTACCGGATATCCTTTTACGACATTTGTATAGTATATATTAAATGATGTGGGTTGAGTTATCGTCTCAACACACACACACACACACACACACACACACACACCTTTTTAAACTATTTGTATTGTGAAGGTAGAATATTTCGAAACATTTATACCATATAGTAATATTATTTCGAAATATTTGCACCACGTAAGGTAGAATTTTCCGAACCATTTTTTTTTTTTTTTTTTTACAAGAGGGAAAAAAATATTTCGAACCATATCAGAGGCCGAGAACCTTTTTTGGAAACCATCAGTAGCGGAAATAAAAAAATTCTCTAACCACAGACACCCGGAAGTAAACATTTTCGAGATATGTTGAGTTGGATTGATCGTTCAGAAGTTTAGGACACCCATAATTTATTTTTTCCAAGACTAGAAGAAATTTATTACATTTTTACTTTCACGACAATTTTTTTTCAGTATTAAATGTAAGTTATTTTCTGTTTTTTTTTACGAGGTATATAAAGTATATTTATTTTACAGTATATATATTTTTTGTAGTATTAAGTAAAATTATCCTTTTTATGACAGATGGATTGATTAAGTAGTTAGGTACACCGTCCTGGGGATAAAATATACAGTCATTTGAGGTGAAATTGAACAGTAGAGGAAACGTGTACTGTACCGGGAAGGTCTGAGGGAAAATTGAACAATCATCTGAGGGGAAAATGTATACCGTACCATGAAGGAAATTGTACCGCGGTCTGAGGGGAAGATAAACTGAGGGGGAAGATATCTAAAGGAAGGATTTTTGTGGTCTGAGGAGGAAATGTACTTTGATTTGAGGGGAAAATAATTATACGGTACATTAAGGAAACTTTAGCAACGGTATATAATATTAAGGTGGTGTGACAACAGGAAAGGTCTAACAGCAAGGAAAGTATGACAACAGTGTGCCAACAGAGGAAGAGTGCCAACAGTGTGCCAACAGGGGAAGAGTGCCAACAGTGTGCCAACAGGGGAAGTAGGGCCAGGTTAACTCAGTAGGCCTTCATCTGAATGCTAAGTCTCACTCCTGTAGTTACGACCGCCGGGAGCCCTGGCCGAGAGGAGGGAGAGGGAGTAGAGACAGGGAGAAGAAAGTGGAGAGAGAGGAGAAGAAAGGGGAGGGAGAGAGGAAAAAGATAGGCAAAAGAAAGGGAAAGTAGGGTGAAACTGGATAAAGAGAGAGAGAGAGAGAGAGAGAGAGAGAGAGAGAGAGAGAGAGAGAGGCAAAAGAAAGGGAAGGTAGAGGAGGACGAGAGGGGAGAGGATACGGTGAGGACTGAATTGAAGGGGAAGGGGAAATAGACAGAGAAGAAAGGAGTGGGGAGGAGCTGAAAACATTGAAGAATATGGATAAAAGAAGAGAGAGAAGAAAAAAAATAAGAGAAAGGATTCTGGGAGGGGTTGATGGGAAGGAAAGAAGTCGAGGGTGAGAGTAGAGGAAAGAGTTGACGAGAAAGGTGAGAGGTAGAGGGGTGAGGGGTGAGGGAGATGAGAGGTGAGGGAAGAGAGAGCTGGAATAAACACGTGAATAGAATTTTGATAAGTATATGGAGGCCAGACCGAACCTCTCACACCCCACACCCCCGTCATCCCACACCCCTGACACCCCACACCCATGTCACCCCACACCCATATCACCCCACACCCACATCACCCCACACCCACATCACCCCACACCCATGTCACCCCACACCCATGTCACCCCACCCATATCACCCCACACCCACATCACCCCACCCATCACCCCACACCCATGTCACCCCACACCCATATCACCCCACACCCACATCACCCCACACCCACATCACCCCACACCCATGTCACCCCACACCCATGTCACCCCACACTCTATAAGAATCACTAAAAAGCATCATCGTTCAATATTTTTTAAGAACAATATAGTAAGAGTGGTGACAGCCTAGGTAATGTCAAGGCGTGTAAGAGTCGTTAATCATAATGCAAAAGACGCAGATGGTCAAGTGACTCGGCTGCTGTTTGTAGATGATTACTGTTCTGTTGTGCGATTCATAAGGCGAATATTACTCTTCTCGATTTTCGTGTTTTTTTTTGTTTTTTGTTTTTTTTTGAGAAGCAGACAACAGAAAATGCGAAGGTTTGGATTTGAGCAAAATTTAGATAATCCAACAACACACCTCTTTAATGTAACCTTCCCAAACACACGAACCATTCACAGAACCGTGGTGTCTTGCCATAAATAAGTGAAATAAAGTAAATCTACTTGAAAGGATTACACTAAAGGAGAGAGGAAGCAAAGACTAGAAGAGGAAATAGTTACTCGTGAGCGTTAGGATGTTGCTTTCACGTCGCTGTGCAGTTACCTTGGAAAATATTTCTTGGTGTCGCCTGATCAGACTTGTCAACTTCCGCCAACGAAAACCACTTTGGAGTTTTATCTCTTCCTTAGTGGCTGAGAGCGGTGATCCCCCTGAGTACATAGAGTTTAAAGAGGATAATAGTTTCAATGCCGCCAGTGATGTAGTGCTCGTGTGGACTCAGAAACCAGGAGGAATAAACACACTTAACAGATTTGGATGGTGACAGCGAGGGGGGAGACGATGTTCCGGCAGTGGGAGGAATAAGACCTGTTTTGTGAGCTTCTTGATGCCTTGTTGACCCTCCGCTGTGACCTTCACCCTGTATGTCATGTGAGGTTAAATAAGTCTCAGGTCACCATATATCATGTTAGGTTAAACTAAATCACCTCGTGGTTTAAGTTAGGCTCCACTTTTTTTCTCGTTTTAATCTCGCTTAAATTTAGTTCTGTCTTGGAGAATATCACAAAAAAACGAAAATATTAAATCTTTAACTGAAGTATTTTACCTATACTGTGCATCGTTTCTATACAGCCACCGAGCACTGTGTATGACTGTAACCTTCAATAAATTCATTCATGCAAAATACTTCTTCATTGACATACAGTACATTTCTCTCTGGTCTCAATAAATTCATTCATACAATAATGAAAAATAAATACTTCAATCTATTTACTCGAAGGTCATATATATATTTTTCCTTCTGGTGTAATATTTTAGTTAATTGATGAGATTCCAAGGAAAAAAAATGCTACAGATAGGCAATTACTTTCAGAATTTTCACTAATTAGGTATATGATTAATTTATATGTTGAAAGTTCTCTCTCTCTCTCTCGTTATCTTTTTTCTCTTACTTTTCTTTTTCTCTTTTTCGTGTTCATTGTACTTTTTTCTGCTTTTCTTCTTCCTCTACATGTTCCTTATGCTGCTGTTGTTTTCTTATTTTGATTCCTTTTTTCCTTTCTCCCCGCTTCTTCTTCTTCTTCATCTTTCACCCCATTCTTCCCTATCCTCTCCCTCTTCTCAGTGGACATCGGATTTTGAGGATTTTTTAGGACATTGAACAAGATTAGATTTTTTGGCAGTCGCCGAGTTGAAGTCTGCTAGAGGCTCGTGTCTGGCTTTGAGAGACAGTGACCCACAACACTACAGACAGAGAGACAGAGGAGACGGAAGCAGACGGGGACAACACGTAAAAATACTCCAGAAATATTCCCTTTTTCTGCTGTTAAAAGACCACGGGAGTTTTAGTTACTGAATAGAACTATACTGATACTTGAGACCGAAGATCACTATATTCTTTGACAATATAAAAAAAAATAGTCTAATAACACTGTCCATTGATAGGCAGCTGACCTGGACAAATACTCAATACTACACACTAACCAAGTATCTTAAGAGCTCCACTACCTCACTTTAGCCTTCACTCACTGTGGAAGTCTACAATACTCTATCACTGTGTCGAACAATATTTGACTTTACTCATTGATGGAGGAAACTATTTCAGTGTTTGTGTAATGTCGTTCTTGCTAGTTGAGAATATGGTAAAATATTTGTTAAGAGTTCTCCTGGCGGGGTTATTAAGTGTTAAAGCTTCCCCTTTCGTTGGTGAGTTAGTGTAGTTATCAGTGACGTCAGCCTCATCTCAGTTTTATTTGTGAATATTCCGGTTGAGTTAGTAGTTCGCTTCAGTCATCCCTGGGAACGTGCCTTGATATGCCTTATTGTGGGTGACGTTAGATCTTCAAAGAGCCTCGATACGAAGCCATCTGTTTTCATATCACGTCTCGGGTCGACTGTCAGAATACGTTATAACATAAATTTACGAGAGACTCTGAGAAAGGAGTTACCGAAAAAAACATTCTCTGGCCCTCTTTAAGTACTTGAGTTATATTCTAACCCTTTTTGCGATAGTGCTGAAGAGGCTGCAAGGAAATCATTGGTTCCATGTGTGAAGTTGTGCCCTGCTGGGCCAGGGACAATAGCGAAGTGCGCGCCAAAAATGACGAGAGAAAATGGTGGTGGTCCAGAACTCTATAGAAAAAAATATTGGACTCTCAATAAACGTCGGTGGTGTAAAAAGCCCGCCAAAAACGATGCGGGGAAAAAGTTGGTGTTCAGATTCTCCCTCAGATGACGAGGGAAAAATTCGTTGGTGTAAAGTACCCGCCAAAACTGACGCGTAAAACATTGATTGTACTGAGCACGCCAGAAAGAGCGTGGTAAAACGCTGGTGGTTTACAGATCTCCATAAAGGAAAGAATATTGTGTGTAAGGTCGTGGCTACAGTAGAAAGTTCGCCAATATACCACATGACCCTGCAAGGGCTTCAGGACGGTGGCCAGAAGTGATACACAATGAGAATCGATGTCACAGTACAGTACACGGAGCACATGGTAAGTGGCACGGGCAAACATATGGTTTTAGAAACTCACCGAGCATGGCGCAGGAACCATCACTATAGCAGGAAACTCCCTCCAAAAGTGACACTGGAAACAGGTCTGCTCATAACGGTATAAGAAAACATGGATGTTAAAGGAAATCCGCCAAATTTGACGCGGAAAAACATCGACGTTATGTGAAATCAAATTCTACTGAAACGACGCGGGAAAACACCCATGGTATATACTACCCCCTCCCCCTCTCTTATGATAAACAGTGGCGGTGTGGAAGTATTTCCGGCATGACGACGCCGTAACTTCTGGGACAACGAGCGGGATTGTTTACAGCCGCCTTTACCAGGAAAAAGTAAATCGCATTTCCTTACAGTTATGATTTTTAGGAGAGTTAAAAATCGCTTTGTTTTCTCAGTAGAGTTGCAGAGTCCGGGCGTGTGTGTGTGATACCCTGGGGAACATAACATACCGAATACCTTAATTTGTATTGTAAGATGGCTTGAATTATATCCTTGTATATTTCAAATGGAAGAACAGCTTTCATTAATATACATACGTAAATCATGTATCAAAATATCATTATGTAACTTTGAATACACTTGATTATATGCATATTTGTGTGAGTGTTGCAGTTGTACACACGCTAGGGTGGGTCTGTGTTCCCAGCACTGAACATTGTTGGCATACTGATGAGACCTATAGTTTATTAAGTTCTCCTCCTGATAGAAGTGTACGAGTGTATGACGGCCTACACACACACACACACACACACACACACACACACACACACACACACACACACACACACACACACACACAACACACACACACACACACACACACACACACACACACACACACACAGTTAGTTATTCCTGAAATGAATCTATAAATTTTAAGGTAGTATTTTTTACTCTGTCGACATAAGTATGTATCAATACAACATCAATAATATAAAATAAGATTCTTGTGGCCATCGACGGGAGTATTGACCGGTTGAAATTGGTGGAAATTAATGGTTTTAGGTGAGAATTTTGCATCTGACACTGGCTGATCCCTACCATTCATTCTACTCTTCTTGTCCCTCTCATCTCCTTCCTTTCTCTTCTCTTCCCCCTCCCTTCTCTCCTCTTCCTCCTCCTCCCTTCCCTCTTCTTCCTCCTCCTCCCTTCCCTCTTCTTCCTCCTCCTCCCTTCCCTCTTCTTCCTCCTCCCTTAGTTTAAGGCTTGGTTTAGAGTTAGGTTGATGTTATTTTCCTTCACAAATATATAATATCGTAGCCGCCATTAACACAAGTGTCTATACAACATCTTAGTCACATGATGTAATTTGCTCTGTTTGAGCGTCAATCTTAACCCTATTCACTTTCCCTTACAAATTGTTCAACTTGATTTACTGTTCCTAAAAGAAACTCAGATTCTTCTTCCTCCTCCTCCTCCTCAACCCCCTTCTCCTCCCTTCCTTTCTTCTCCTCCTCCTCCTCCTCCTCAACCACCTCCTAACCACCTCCTCCTCCTCCTCCCTATCATCACCCTTCCGCTCCCTTGGTTAAAATCGCCTTTCAAATCTCCTAAGTCTTTGCTACCATATAAAGTGTCAAGTTGCTTTTAAGATAAACTCAAACGTTTCCTCTCCTCATTTCATCTTCCTTACAACTCTCCTGTCACTATACTGTCCAATACTCGTACTGTACTTGTGTTGTGTCTGTCATCCCCCCCTTTCCCTTACCCCTTCTTCCTCCTCCTCTCATCTCACCTCCCTCCTCCTCTCCTGTACTTCCTCCCTTCCACCTCCTCCTCCTCTCATCTTACCTTCCTCCTCCATTCCCTGAGAGAATTCTCTCAAACCTCCTCTCTCCTCTCTCACCTCCTTCTTTCTCCCTCACCCCCTCTCCCTCACCACCACTTCACAGTCGACAACTTCATCATCTGCCACTGTGGATTAGAACTCAACCCTTATCTCTGGCTCTCCACCAAACCCGTCTCATCTGATCCTTCTTGTGGATGCCACTTCACACCAGAGTCCTGAACCATCCCTCGAAGGATTCCTCCTTTCTTCCTTTTCCCTCTTCCTCCTTTCTTCCTCCTTCTCCTTTTTTCAATCTTCTCTCTTTCATCCTCCTCTTCGTTTTTCTCCTCCTCCTCCTCCTCCTTTTCCTCCTTATTTCCTCATTTTCCTCCTCCTTCCATCATTTTCCTCCTCCTTCCCCATCCTCCTCCTCCTTTTCCTCCTTCCACTCCTTCCCCTCCCCCTCTCCCTTCCCCTCCTCCTCCTCTCCCTTCAACACAAGCGCACCACCACTGAACCTTTCTCCAGTATGGTAAAAGCCTTGAGGAGCAAAAAATAAAATATAACTGGTCATTTGATATTCATATTACAAGAGGCGTCGGTAAAATGAGATGACCTAATTAAAAAATGATAAGTGACCTCATTTTCTTCCTTTCTCCACCTTCCTCCTTCCCCTTTCCCCTACCTCCTCTCCTCCCTCACCCCCACAAACAGCCAGGATGGACCCTCAGGAGAAGCCTGTTAAGGAAGGCAACTGCTGCTGGTTGTTTTATGTTTTAGTGAGGTCCTTTTATGAACCATTTGTGGAACTCACGTAATTGAGTTCGGATCTCGGCGTTGACCGGGGCGGGAGCGGGGTGGAGTCACTCGGTGCCTCCTCTCTCCTGACACTGCTGCCAAGATGTCCAGTCCTGGGTGGGTGAGGGGGGAGTGAGAGAAGGTGAGGGAGTGTGGGAGGAGGAGAGGAGAGCAAGTAAGAAGACTGAGAGAAGATAAGGAGATATAAGGAAAGGAGATAAGACAAAGGGAGAAGAGTAAGAAGAAGGAATAGGAGAAATAGGCGAGAGAATTAACGAGGTAGAAGGAGGAGGAGGAGAACGAGAAGGAAGGGGAAGATAAGGAGGAGGGCAAGGACGACCATATGCCACTCTTTATGACTTACCAATTTCCTGGACCGAGATGACAAGGAGAGAGATAGAGTGACGGGAAAATGAAAGACGGTGATGGAAAAGATACTGGTGACGGGAGACAGAATGAGGGAAGGAAGTACGGAAGTGACGGGGGAGTGAGGGGACAGGAAGGAGTGAGGGAGAAGTACAAAAGTGAGGAGATAGGGGAGAGAGAGAGAGAGGAGTGAGGGGGGTACAGAAAACCCAGAAAGAAAAATACATAAAACGAAAGTAGTGAATTGGAAGAGAAAGTCACGTGTAAAAGCGGATTGGAAGAATGGAGGAGGAAGATTAGGCAAGGCAATAAGTATCGGAGGAATAAGAAAGGAGAAGGTGCTGATAGCAGAAGAGATGGAGAGTGCTAGAGATAAAGGAGGTTTACGAGACACAGATGTAAAAAAATTTCCCTCGTTGACACTCGCTTGCCTCTCCTCTGATAACATGCAAATTCCCATGTCCTTCCTCGCCACCTTCGTCTTCCTGTGGGTGTGGCCCTGAGGTGTGGTTATCAGGTGTGGCCTGAGGAGCATGGTGTGTTGGGGGGGAGAAGAGGGTGTTGTGGGGGCGATAAGAGGAGGAGGCGCTGGTGTGGACATAATATACAACGCCCCACCCACCATCAAGTGTGTGTCGATATGCACGGGGCAGCCACCAAGCATATATCAAGAAAACAATGGACCAGTTTTTGAGGAACTTACGCGGTAACCGTAGAGTAACATGTTGGTACAGAGTTACTTTTTTTATCACAGTAAAACTAAGATCAAGGTGACAGCTGAGGATTAAGGCAGCGTAGGTAAGAGTTGAGTAAACACTGTTCTTGTGTGTTGATGACGCGAGTGGAAAGGCGGGCGGGGCGGGGGCGGTGCAGCGCCTCGCATTACAATTACTGTTGTGTTTACGTCAGGGTATGAGGCGGGTGACGGACGTGTGAGAGAGCAGCTCCGTGTGGCTGTGGGTTTATTAACGCCAGAATGAAATTATGTTTACTTCAGTTATTACGCAACGCAACGTTTCACCTGTTTTGAAGGGCTTCACCGCAAAACCTGTGTTTTTTGGAGGGTTTCACAGCACCGCATGTGTTTGGTTGAATACTTTTGTGTTGTGTGAAGTTTACATTTAGTAATTAAACTCTCAGTACTGTCAATTCACAGTTGGCGGAGACCTCTGGCAGCGGTGAGGCGAATTATCAACATGCGTCACCAACCCACGCAGCGACTGGTGCAGACACTCTTTGACCGAGTATGACCTGACCTGAGTGTGTGTGTTGATATATTTGATTAATTCCGGCCTCGTGTATACTTGTATGTTACAGGATTTGTGTCACCTCTTCTCAGCTTCACTTTTCTCTCATTCATTGCCATCGCCTTTTCCCTCTTTTCCTTACTCACTTTCCTCCTCATTGCTCCCAAAGTTTCCTGCTCTGCCTTTTCCCCCTCATCTTTTCTCCCTCCTATAATTTTTCCTCTCCTTCACCCCGTATTTCTTCTCTCAATTTCCCCCTGATATCTTCCCCTCACTCTAAATATTTGTAATTCTCATTTTCCTCCCTCGTTTTATTTCCTTCATTCGTCGTCTCCCCTCTTGCCTTACCCCTCCTCACTCTCCTCCTTCCTTCCTCTCAAGTGACCAATTCCTCCGTTGCATCTTCGTCAGGTCATTTGTACGAGAATTTTCCCTCACTACATCTTAGGGAAATTGCTCCTCTGCCAGCCGTACAAAACACTCTAGTTAACTACAGGTATATTCAACTTGACGATCCGCACCTCAGAGATGAGTCGTATGGAGTGCGTTGATTGGTTGCTTCTTATGTATGAGCTGCGTTGATTGGTGTTGTCATACGTAAGAGCTATGCTGATTGGTTGAAAAAAAAACACAGTACTGTGTTTAAGAAATGTAAAACAAACTAAAATAAATGAATTCTGAAATGAAGATAAAAGGTAATGAAAATTAACCTAACGTAAACGATTCATTGAGTAATATCTTCACCAAAAATGTACAAACAAAATAATACTGAAATTTAAACAATTATACAGATATATATTTCCCCACACAAATGTTTAATATTTATTCACACAAACGTTTAGAGAAAGTGCGGGATAAAATAACAGAAACACACTTGAGTCATTCTGCAGACGGCCTCATGCTCATTTAACTTCACGTGTTTACTTAAAAGAATTTCAAGAAACGTTCTCTCTGAGGGACAGCTACGGGTGTACTGAACCTTTATGAGTTCACCTGTGAGCCTGAGTCCTGACCTGTCTCTAAGGCTCCTGGAGAGACTTGTGTTAATCCCACACACCGTATGCATGACAAGAGGTTTACTTCAATACCACAAATGAAGATTGATCACTGAGCTTTAAGTACAGTGCTGAAAGTAAACTTGCTCTCATCGCTAGTTTTAATTAACGTCACGGTAAAGAAAATCACTTGATTTTTTTCCTTTCAAACGACAATCATGCACATCTAGTCCCTCTTTCTTTCTTTCTTTCTTTCTTTCTCGCATACACCTTGATAACAGCTACCGAAGTATGAGACCTAACCTGATCATACGTCATGTTACTAAAAACCCACCAACACCACCACCATCGCCACCACCACCAACACCACCACCACCACCAACAACCACGGAGGTAGAAGAAACCTGGAATTAAAAACCTTCAACTATTTTTTCCGCGTTTCTAGAAGTCAGTACGCGAGCCTGAATTATTCATTGACCACCAGATGAAAGTTTTGCTTTTCGTCTTTCAGATTTGTCGACGGTGAAATCAGGAAATTTTAAAAAAGATTGCTGCAAGCATTGAGGGATTGAACGTGGGGAGATTAATGTAGTCATTCTTTGTAAAGGTTCGTAAAATATGCAGACTTTTAACTGTTCATTTGGTGTTGTATTGTTATTAAAATAGTCTATTATTTTATTCAGGGGAAAAAAGTTAACTTACCGATTCTTGATAAGCTGAGTCAGGAAGGTGTAGTACAGTATTCGTGCCCTTAGTATGTTACGGCTGTATCGAGGAAAGATAATTCTCCCACAATGGTGTTTCTAAGGCTGATAAGTAAACGTGAAGTGAATGCTAATCCGCGCCCCTGGATAGAGTGGTCGCTCCCTCTCGCATTCAAAACAGGGAAAAGCGAAACGGATATAACAGACAGCTCAGCTTCTGGTCGTCTCCACAGCGAGTGTTAAGTGTGAACAACATCGCTTGGTACAGGAGAGATAAAAGACGAATAAGATTATAATGGCAGGCATAAAAACATAGTAAATTCTAGTTTCCAATATTACAGCGTGTACCGAATAGAAACAAATATACGTTACAGAATAGATGAAGTATGCTAGATATGTACAGAGGATTATTTAGAAAAATATCAATATAATAACGACAGAGGGAGAATACAGTAAAGAAGACTCAATACAGCCACGTTTCTCCTATCAAGCAATCTTCAAGTTGCTCTCAATGCGTGGGTCGGAATTTTTCAAGCAACACCAGAGATTCAGTGTTGCGTCTCACCCACTTTTTTCATCACCATGGAGACGAGTGACCTTGGTAGAAGCTGGCGTGTGTCAAGCCCAGTCGTCCCAGAATTGCGGTGGACTTTTGGTTTCTTGTAATCTTCTTAGTTATGCCATTTGACCGCCTGGGGAGGAGAGTTTACTTGGCTGGCCAGTTTTTACTCCCATGCCAGGAGTTTTCACGCCAAACTACATATCAACGCTGTGTGTCCTTCTGTTAACGCATTACTTACTGTAAACCGTGTGTGGTATTGTTTACTTAGGAGCAGTGAGTCTAGAGGAAAACTGTGAGTCAGATGTGATATACCTTATTCAAAACCTCAAGCAGGAATTCTGCTCTATCGGAAATTACTTTAATAGTCTGCTCAGGTCTGGGTAATAATATTGTCAAGTAATAATTGTGTCCTGCACCCATAAGCACATGAGTGAAGTCTATTTCAATCGACCACCATAATAACATTCATGTTAGTAAATCATTATCACTCCAGCGTTGATTGAGAACACCTCGTGGTATATTCAGACAACAATAGGTACACAAGTACACTTCCCAAAGCTATTTACTGTTGATTGCTGTTGTACCTGGTGTCTGTGGGGAGCCTTCAACTCCTTGACACTTGACACTCATGGACACATTACTCCTCTTGGTTCAGTGGAGTTAGGTAGGAAACAATCTCAGCATCCTGGCAGGGGTACACGCCCCAAGAGCCTAGCATCTGGACTTCAACCTCCACACACCAAAATATATGCTGAAGTCCTGTATAAAATACATCTCATTTTACACTTTTCTTTAACCACTTACCATCATAGTATTTCTGGTGCTTGTATGGGGGTTAGGTTAGGTTAGGTTATGTTAGGCTGTTCTGTCAGAATTTGCAGAAATTGTGTTGGGAGTTGCTAGTCTTGGCGTAACCCCCAACGACATCATCATATCGCCTCGGTTGGACTCTATCACAATTCTCAGGTGAGTCGTTTCCGCTCTGCCTAGGGTGTGGGCGAGCGTCTCCCTTTGTTTGGTACCAGGGACAGTGTCTAAAGCAGGCTGGTACGTTTCTGTAGAATTATTTTCTTTCTGCATTCGTATATCTGTTAAATAATTACCCAATGAATTTTTTATCTGGAAACAATTTGCACACAAAATCTCAACAACACACACACACACACACCTCTCTCTCTCTCTCTCTCTCTCTCTCTCTCTCTTCTCTCTCTCTCTCTTTTACTGCTCTTTTTAGCTTGTTCATGTAGAGTTTTCAAAGGGAACAACAGATGGTCACGTCTCTGGGCCTGACTTGGCTTAGTGTTACCATAAGAATTTAATGTATACATGACCGTGTTGCATTAATGTAAACATGAGGCTACCCTACCGCACCCACCACCGTCTCTCTCTCTCTCTCTCGTACCTTACCATTTCCTTTAGTTAGAACGAACGGTACAACAAAGAATTATACGATTCACCGCAACGTCAGAGTACTAAGCTTGAACTCATTTGTGTTGTAAAGTAACATCTACAAAAATGTTCTTAGTGCTACAGTGTCAATTCCTCGAGTACGGAAACTGAATTCCCCCGAGTACACAAGTATCGTAAGCACATCTGGTCACACAAATTTTACTTGACCCTTTTTTACTCTCCCGTCTGACCCCCCCTACCTCTACAGCCCCACCACCTTCCTTCCATCCCTCCCATCTTCCATCAATCCCCCTCCTTCCTTTTACATCCCTCCTCCTCCCTCTTCTCCTCCCTCCCTCCCTCTTCCTCCCTCCCTCCCTCCCTCTCTCCTTCTCTCCTTCTACTGCCCCCCTCCTTCTTCTGCCCCCTGAGGAAGTAGCTAAATCAATCTTGACTGGAAGATAATCAAATATGGTGGATGGGGAGCAGATTCCTACCGATTGGCTAATACCCTCGGGAAGGCAGACCAGACGCTGCCCACAAATCTTTACTGAACTAATTTGATCGAGAGGTGGGAGGGGGTGGATGGGAGGGAAAATGATTCGAAAGTGATTGTTGTAGTGCAGAGGAGCTTGCAAGTGGGGGTGATGGCCATCTCGACCCAGCCACCAGGTGTAGAACGTCGTGTTGATAGGGAGACGTGTTGGATTTGGTGAAATATACAGTTGAATTGTACGTTAATTGCCGTAAATCATATAGACATTACTTGTAAATTATGTAGTTGAAATATACAGGAACTGAAGAATATATGAATATTTTTTTTTAAGTTTCGTACCTCAGTTATATCAGTTACCAGTAAAATATTCCATTAACTGTAAAAGATACGTCCAGAAAAAGCAGTAAGTAGCTGCTGTAAGATACTCACACACACGTGGTATACACTTATTACTTATGAATTACAAAGTTTAATCATAAAACTCTTGAGGTAGAATCAGCCACATCTTGTTATGAGGGTAGTTGGGGCGGCCGTAACACAATATTGCCAACATTCCCAGGCCCACACAGGAAAATTTTGATAGAGCTAAAACGTTCCGTAATCGAGCATAAGACGCAATATCTGCCTTATTGGTTCTCAGGATTTCTCTAGGAGATATTCCGCGGACTTGGTAATATTGGTCTGCCAAATTTAATGTAATGCTATTTCATATTTTCCCCGAAGGAGTTTGTGAACTTTTTTTTTTTGCGAATTCCTTTACAGTGACGTATTGTAGTGTTTTTATTTTTTTTATTTTTAGTCTCGCCAATAATGAGGACGAAGGAGGCAGAATGCGTTTCACTGTCCATCCGTCTGTCTCACATTAAGGTCTATCGTTAATCAACTATGCCAGAAAATCATCCTGAAATTTGATACATTTATTGCTCGTCGACCATACTGTAGATGCTCATGGGATTTTAATTTCACATTCAAGTTGTATTTTATAAAGAAAAGTGTCTTGTTTTGAATACCACTGGTTATAGTTGTTGGTTTTCTAAGACCACTGTGGAAATAAGCTTATAGTGGCTTTCTTGGGTTTTCATTGGTTAGATTGACTGACTGCTTACCATTATTTGTTCACCTGCACTTTAGAGACGTGTTCCTGGGGACCTTTTCCGAGACAGCAGCGTCAGGCAGGTAGCTGGAATAGGGTGAGGTGAAAGTTACACACACACACACACACACACACACACACACACACACACACACACACACACCCAAACTAACGTATGCGCCACCAGCCTCGTCGTCTTCTCTCAACTCCACCCAACAACGTCAGCTAGAGAAGGTACAGAAAGGGCCTGCAGAATCATGTTCGGAGCAGAATACTCCGGCTACACCAACGCTCTCTCCACTCTGGAAATGCCAACCCTCAGTGACCTCCACCATCAAGCACTGGAAAGGTTTGGCCGTGGACTACTGCACCACCCTCGTCATCCCCACCTCCTGCCACCGGCAGCCCCCCACCAACTCGCGCAGTCCGCCACTACAAAATTCAGCCCATAAGAGCCCGCACCGATAGATATAAGAACAGCACCATCCCATCTATTGTTAAAATAATAAACAACTCCTGATTTATGTTCTGTACAGCCCTGTAAATGTATTCAATGCATATTATATCATTATGTCTAAATCACATGTAAGTCTGTATATTTTCAGCCACCGGCTGCTCTATTAATAAACCGTTTATTATTATTATTATTATTATTATTATTACACACACACACACACACACACACACACACACACACACACACGAATATGTTTTACAGCCCCAGGACCTCCGTTACTAGGAATAGAATATGAATTTGGTTTCTATTTCTGGCGCTTTTCGCTGGTGGTAACCGAAAGAGAGAGAAGAGAATGCAAGAACAACGAAAAAAAAAGAGGGAGAGAGAATAATTAATAATAATAATACACACCTGGTACTGCTAATAGTACTCCGCCAACAAAATTACACATTGTAAACATTAGCATTAATTAGTAAACAGTGTTGACAAACATAGACCATGTGTGCTGTAATCAGTAATGCCTTGACTCTTGTTTTGAAGTTAAGAGTAATTCTTGAATTTGGCAGAAAGAAAAGTGTGTGTGTGTACATCCATGAGAATGTTTTTGTCCTTTTTAATCGTTTTGTATGGTTCTATGTATGTGGCTTTGCTTTAAGTATTCATATAGGTAAGTTCACACTTTAACGCTTAACCAAATTTTTACGTTAATGAATAAATAATACTGTAAATGTTGGAAAAGCTGCGGCTGACACAGGAAATGTTACGTTTGTGGTTTACAGAAAATATTGGTACAGTATAGTGATGATTTTGTTTGCATATACAGTATATTTCATCCAAGGGAACTATACATATTGTCATTCTTCCGATACCTGCTGTTGACACGTGGTAAGAATAAGCACACGTACATTCTTGTCCTAGCAGTATCGCATTTGTATGTCGTCATGTAGGCAAGAACAAACAATAATTCATGGCTCTTCAGTCTAAAAACTTACAAAAAGAAAAAGAAAATACTCCAAAAAAGTAATTTCCACTGGCCCATAAGGGGATCGAACCCTCGACATCCGCGTTATTAGCACGGCGCTCTAACCAACTGAGCTAACAGGCCACTTGTTTTTAAGTGTCTTGTCGCCAATGAAAATATTGCCTTAATTGTTTATATCGTTACCATAACTGTTGTAGGAGTCCATTTATTAACAACAAAAATAGATTGATGTAGGAATAAACAAATGGACTCTTAAATCAGTCGTGGTAACGGTAAAAAACAAGGAGTATACCAATATTTTCAAGGGCGACAAGTCTCTTTTGCTCTAAGTGGCCTGTTAGCTCAGTTGGTTAGAGCGCCGTGCTAATAACGCGGATTCGTCCCCTTACGGGCCAGTGGTGGTTAATTTTATTGAGTATTTTGTTTTTCTCTTTTTTTAATTTTTCAAATTGGAGAGACATTAAATTATTGTTTGTTCTTGCCTAAATGATCATATGTAAAGACAGCATTGCTAAGAGTGTACATGTGTTTAGTCTTGTCAAGTGTAAATTGCAAACTGCTCAGGGTTATATAAGTCTCCAGACAACAATAATTTAATGACTACAATCTTACAAAAAAGAAAAGAAAATGATTCATAAAAAGAATTCCCACTGGCCCGTAAGGGGATCGAACCCTCGACATCCGCGTTATTAGCACGGCGCTCTAACCAACTGAGCTAACAGGCCACTTATATTGCAAGTATTTAGTCGCCTCATTTTTTCTTTTTTTTTATTATTATTAATTTCACCACTTGCCAGCTCACTAACTATTCGGTTGGTATTTTTATCCAGTGTTAGTACAAGGAGTAACTGGACTCTAGGAATAGACTAGGAAACTTGTGATGTTTGGTAGTGAGGGTCACACTGGATAACACCCTTATCACTGGCTATAAACGACGTGTATTTATTGTTGATATCACTGTTGTTTGAGTCCAATTATTAACAAACAAACAGAATGATGTAGCAGTTGATAAATAGACTCGTTCTCCAGTCATATTAACATTAAATACACAGTATATAGCAAAATTTATTCAGGTGCAAATTCCCATGTTTATATGTGGCCTGTTAGCTCAGTTGGTTAGAGCGCCGTGCTAATAACGCGGATGTCGAGGGTTCGATCTCTTACGGGCCAGTAGTGAACCTTTTATGGTAATTCTCGTTTTTTGTCAGAGTGGAGAGATATTTAATTATTGTTTTTCCTTCATGATCAGAAGTCAACATAACAGTGCTAAAACTAGACTGTACGTGTGCTTAGTGTTAAGTGTAAACGACAAACTGCTCTTGTTAAACAAGGCTCCAGACAACATTTATTAAAAGTAAACAAATAAGACAATATCAAGTATCAAGTAAACAAAACATTATTCACAGCGCTTAAAACTTCATTTGTCAGTTGACAGAGAAGTCTCTTGTGTATACTAACATCATTATAGTCTGTCCTTTAAGTTTATATGCGCTTTATTATCCAGTGTAAGTAATTGATACATTAATTTGATTATTTAGACAATTAAAAAAAAACATTCCCGCCCCACCAACATCTCATCTATATTTTAAATGTGTCAGGGAAAGAAGATCTACAGTACCTGTCCAGTTAATCTCCGTGCAATGTATAATGTTGCATTTACAATCGTGAATCAATTTATCTCTTTTTCTAGATTGATGATAATTCAATTAGTTACCCCAACCAAAAATAAGGAGCCATGTGGAAATGAGCTTGTGATGGCTTTCTTAGTTTATCCATGGTTGAATCGACTATTAAACCCATACAAGTAAATGTTTTAAGGTAGTTGTGCCTCAAGAGGAAATACGTTTTCTTTGATTAGAAATTGTGAGCATTTGAGTTTTAGGGAGAACTTAGGATCATGGACTTCCCCTCGGGGTCTTAATAATAATAATATGTATTCAGTAAACTTGTCATACAGGTTTACAATTGGATAATAATGTATATAAGCTATGCAGGTAATAGGTTAGGTTATAAACGATGTAGGTTTACAGTGCATGTAGGCCGTGGGGGTATACAGTTTCCTATGTGTGTATGTTGTGTATGTTGACAATGAGCTGAAGTACTCGGGCCATTGCGAGAAGAAGGTAAATCAGGCAAATAAATTATTGGGTCTTATAAGAAGGTCGTTCAGATATCTAGACGGTCCGTCCCTTGTAACGATCTTCAGGAGTGAAGTGCTTCCCCATCTGGAGTACTGTCACCCCCATCTGGTCCCCGAGATATGCTAGGGACTGTCAGTTGGTTGAAAATGTTCAGGAGGCCACCAGACTGGTGCCTGCACTTCGGCACCTCAGCTACCCTGAGATTTGAGCGCCTGAACTTGCCGCTTATACTACAGACGGGCAAAGGGGACCTAGTTGAGGTGTATAAGCATCTCCGGGCACTACTCAGTTGAGTGTCCTTTTTGAGCTGGCGGACGCTCGCCCCACAAGGTCACAGCTCAAGATTGAAGAATCCGCAAGTCCCGAAAACTGTGAGGGCAAACTTTTTCGGGTGAGGGTTGTAAACTCTTGGAGCAATCTACTAGAGTGTTGTGACGGCACCGAGTGTGAGCTCTTTCCAAGACAAGACTTGACCAACACTGGAGCGGGTTCAGGTACATTCAAGAGCCTGTATGCCCAGTATTTGCTAACAGTGCGTGACAGAGACGTGACCGATCACCCGGGCGGCTAGCGAGCTGATCTTTTGGTGAAGAAGATAAATGAAAAGGAAAAGTAATCAGAGACGTGACCGATCGCCCAAGCGGCTAACAAGCCGATCAGTGGCGAAGAGGATAAAAGTATGTGCTAATACCGGTAAGATTTCTTGTTTATTCTTCTTTCTACATTTAATTCAGTTTAGGTTTCCGATTATAGTTAAAAATAATATCCCCAAGAATGTCCTGAGAAGTGTTGGTTAAGTCACTTCTCAGGAACAGCGGTGAGGGTGAAAGTTCCTGTGGTTGCTTTACTGTGTCTGATATTAATATTTGTTTAGTCTAACGGGTCTGTCCACTCTACACTCTTGAACTCACTACCAAGTCATAATAAAGCTGCTAAAGTTTGGACATTAATGTTTTGCTATTATATCTGTGTATCTTCAATCTTTTGTAAAATCTAATCGAGTGTGTTCTCTAACTTAGAATATGAGGGCCTGTGCTGCCAACATTTATGAGGGACTGTGTGTCAGTAACAATTCCTTTTACTCTCATACTTATTACCATTGGTAGCGTGACGAGAGGAGGCTCGTGGGTAGATGTAATGATAGTAACAAGTAATAGGGAAGATATAACGGTAAATACTGTAGGTAAATAATAGACACAATATACAATTACAAAATTTATTTAAACATTAATATGAAATTAGGAGAAAGAATTTATATGTACCAACAGACGAAATCTAGTACTAGGCCCTCAGGCTCAACATACTCACACCACTACTGGGTGGACATACTCAATAACACTTCCAACCCTACTGGGTGGACATACTCAATGACATTCAACTCTTATAGTCACTTAGCACCATAAAGACCAGGGCAACTGCCACTCCAACACTCAGTCGTCAGGAGTGATACTCAAGCAACAGCCATGGGGTCCAGCCACCAGTACTTTCCGACGAACTCTGAAGATCCCAGTGGATTAATCCCACCACACAAATAGCCCTACTGGTTAGACACTCATCCACCAATGATGGGGGCTGGTAGTGGTGTGTGGCTTGGTGATCGGGGTCACCTCGCAGGCCTAGCGTTAGGACCAGACCAGGCCAGCTATGGGGGTCATAGGTAGTCTGAAGTGTCTGACGGCGGGTCTCACGAAGGTAACTGATCCTACTGGACCTCGGACATCTCCCAGACATAGTGGATACAACATCCACTCTGAACCGGCCCAGGCTGCGTTAGGGACCTGTATGGGTGAAGGGTCGGGCACTTACTAACAGTGACAACGACATCACATTTCAGGGGACGTTAAAGACGTAAATATGACTTCACTCAGAGCATATCAACTACGTTACTGTAACACTTGCACAATCAACTATTAATTGGGTCAAATCACTTAAAAAAGGGCAAATTACAACACAGTGGAATGACATACCTGTATGGGTGAAGGACGGGCACTTACTAACGGTAGAAATGCCCGGAGGCACCTTCACTCAAAATAGGCAGGGAGTCCACCTACTTCTATTTCGATGAATTAATTTACTGTACACTCTGACGTTGAAACTGAGACTATGAACTCAGTTTCATTCCCTACTATCATCCTCACTAACAATGCTCTGACTCAGCTACCAAAAGCAAAATTAAATTGATTACAAAGGGTTGGATGGCAACAGGTCCCAACATAAAGCGTCTGCTTCGAAATCCGCGGATTATATTCAAAGTTCCCTTAAGACAAAGACGGGGAAACAGAGAAAACGGGGACGTTTCCACGGGGGGGACTCGGAAGGTTTTGTGGACGTTTGAGCGTAATATGAATCCTTAAGGTTTTCAGGTTAGCCGTTATCACAATCATGACAAGAAGATTGTAAAATCTAATCGAATGTGTTCTCTAACTTAATGTGTTAAAAAGAAAAAAAATAAAGAAATTATCATAAGTATAGTTGATCAGTATCTGCCTACATGTTGACCTATCATGTTGCTATTCAGTTTATATTGGAAATATTAAAGTCTCCCAGCATAATGGAGTTCTTGTACTTCTTTATTTTTTAACAGGTGTCTTTGCAATTATCTAGGTTGATGTTGCAGGCCTTTACGAGCCTACTAGAGTAATTTGGTTATTTTATTCTCTGGGATTTCCTTGTGTGTATAACCTGAATGTTCTCATGTGTTTAAGATAATAGTCCTGTCTGGCTTGAGTGAGTGAAGGTGTAGGTGGAGGATATGCAGGGTGAAGGGGAGGGAGGCGTGATATAGCCTTAGGGTAGTGAGGTTAAGAGGTGATTACCGCAGCTGTGTGTGTTGGGGGGAAGACCGGAAACCATCTGGAATAACTCGCTCACCGGGAGGGATGGGGAGGGACTGGTAGTGGTGAAAATATACGGCTTCTATTTTAACATTACTCTACACTCATTAATAGATTCCTATACAGGGTCAAGAAAAAAAAAACACCTGTACCCAGATTTTTATGTATAACTACTGTATTCAAAATATAGGTATACTTTTTCGATGACCGGTTTCTTTATTCATTAATTTTCATTCATCATCATATTTATTATATGTTTTAAAGGTTGTTTATAAATATTTACAGAGTGTATCAGGAAGGACGATAGTGATATAACATAGGGAGGTGTGACCTGTTGGTGATGGTGTGGCCTGTTGGTGATGGTGTGGCCTGCTGGTGATGGTGTGGCCTGTTGGTGATGGTGTGACCTGTTGGTGATAGTGTGGCCTGTTGGTGATGGTGTGGCCTGTTGGTGGTGGTGTGGCCTGTTGGTGAGGGTGGGCCTGTTGGCCTGTTGGTGATGGTGTGGCTGGTGTGGGCGCCTCATGTGTTGTAAGAAACTATCCTCCCTATCAACAGCTACTAACTATTACAGCAAGAGTCACCAAGGACAGCTACCTACACGCTGTTCATGGTAGTAACAGCAGATGCCATTGCCGCACTTTTAATGTCATAAACAAGTATATGAATTTCTAATGAAGGTCGACTGGATCATCAATATTAACACACACACACACACACACACACACACACACACACACATCTTCATTATTGTTTTTTTTTATCCACTCTATTCTTTAATTTTTATTCCGCCTACTTTGAACTTGATGCTCTAACCTTAGTATAACAGGTTTCGGTTGACTATTTTCCTCATTGGTGACATAGATGGTTCATTTCTCTGTTTTGTTCAGTTTTAGCTCCTCCTCCTCCTCTGTTATCTCCAGAAGGTCGGCTGAACTACATACGATACGATACGAAGTCTTTAGTTAAGAGGTGAAAGAAGATTATTAGGGGTTGAAGGAAAAGTGGTGAAACTGAAATACAGTAGGAGTAGAAAGAATCTGGGCTCAACCAGATCGCTTCATCTTTCTTATTGGTGTTTTGTCTTTGTTCTGCTCCCTTGGGTCGTCAGACCTTTGTATTAATATTGGTTTATTTATATAATGCTGCTTATTATTATTATTTTTATTATTGTTGGAGTTAGTGAGCCCGCCCAGGTCCTTGTGTAACTGGGAGGGTAGTCACATTTTTTTTTTTTATTTTTTTTTTTTGAGGTGTTAGTTAAGTGTTAGTTGTGTTAGTCTAAAGGTACACTGTATGGAGAGGCCTGCCAGGTTCTTAGTGGAGCTGGTTGGTCACTCTCATCTTTATTCCTCTAGTAATGTTTTATGTAGAAATGTGTATATTGAGGCAGGAGGTGGTTCAATTACTTCTTCCTGGCTGATATAGCTGGGAGGGTAATCACATTATTATTATTAATATTATTATTTTTATTTTTTTTTTTTTTTTTTTTTTTTGGAGTTAGTGAGCCCGCCCAGGTCCTTGTGTAGCTGGGAGGGTAGTCACATTTTTATTTATTTATTTTTTTTTTTTTACTAAGATGTTAGTTCAATGTTAAATGTTAAATGTTAAATGTTAAATATTAGTTATGTTAGTCTAAAGGTACACTGTATGGAGAGGCCTGCCAGGTTCTTGTGGAGCTGGTAGGTCACTCTCATCTTTTATTCTCTCTATTAATGTTTTATATGTATATTGGGGCAGGAGATGGTTCAATTACTTTCTTCCTGGCTGATTTAAACCAACTGTGTTCTTGGAATTCTTCGTTGTCTATATTATTTATCCAGTTTTGATATGTTTCTGTGTTAAGTTCAGTCACTTTTTTCCAAATATTTACAGCTTTGTTGTGTATATCTACATTGATTGCTAAGAGGTTTGCTCTCTTGTGTAGCTGTTCATTATTGATGTGGTCTGTATATTTTATGTTATATATAAATCTGAGGGCTATATTTTGTACTGTTTGTAACCTTTTAATGCACGTTTTACTAAGGGTGTTCAATGGGATGGGTGGGTAGTCCATAATTGATTTGACAAGGGCAATATAAATCTTTCTTTTGTTATTAATGCTAAGGTTCTTAAAGCGTTTTATTTTTGATAATCTTATTCTTGCCTGTCGTTCTTTATCTTTTAAGTATGTTATATATCCTCTTTTTGTTAGTTTTAATCCAAGCATCCTGCCTTCAGTGTCGTATGGGTATAGTTCCTGGTCGACTATTACTGGACTTGTTTTAATCTTGGCTATTGGTATTATCTTGAATTTGTTCTTATTTGTCCTGATTTTCCATTTTTTCTCAAAATCATTTATGTTTTTTATCGCTCTTACCGTGTAGAGTGCCATAAATTGGGTTGATTTTCCTGGGTATGATACTATTTGAGTAATATCATCAGCAAACATTACATATTCGCTAAAGGGGGTAGGTTGAGGTGTGTCTGAAGTATAAATTGTATATAGTGTTGGAGAAAGGCATCCTCCTTGAGGTACTCCACTCTCAAGATTAAACATAGTTCCCATAAAGTTTCCAATTTGAATTTGTGCTCTCCTATCATCTAAATAGTTACACAATATTCTTAGCAAGTATTCGTTAAGTCCCAGTTTTAATATTTTATATTTCAAGCCTAAATGCCAAACTTTATCAAAAGCCTTAGAAACAGAGTGGGTATCATACTTAGTTGGTAGTGTATCAGTCCTTTCTTGTGTGCGACGATTGATACATGGTGTGTGTCGTTAGTTACAAAAAAAAAGCGGGAAAATACACCTAACTTGTATAATCAACCTGACTTGCCGGACTGTGTGTGTTGATGTATGGAGTTATCACATAGACCTACCTAACTCAAGTCACTAGCTTCCTTTACCGAATGTTAACACTCTTATACTTCTCAGGTCAGTGACCTGGTTCATCAAAGGTTTAAACGGGATTTTCACCGTGCAACAACTTTTTAACCCTACCCACTAACGCACTCTGCTATCTGGCCGGGTTTTTTTTTTCTTCTGCTAAATCAACTTCACTCCAAAATAAATGAGGTGTAACTGGTGTGGTATTACCGTTAAGATCTCAGTCATAGGGCGTTCTTCTTTATCTTGTGTTTCTTGTATTATCTTCAGTGTCTTTTTTCCTCTTTATACTCTTCTTTCTCCTCCTTCTCTTCCTCCTCCTTCTTCTATTGCTCCTCCTCCTCCTCCCTCTCCCCTGGCCTTCACTGACCTTTGAGAATATCCTGGCATTACCGTCGCCCAAGCAAATGAACCACCTGGGATGATGCCTGCGTAAAGAAACTATATGAGCTAACTGGTCGCGCCCGGGCAGGTACTCTACACTAGCCCTGGTCCACCACATACTCTCCTTCCACTGCTTCTCATATCTCACTCCATAGAATTTTAATGTAGTGAAAAACCTCACACTCCCCTTGACCTCTGGCCAGTCTGCCGTGACGTTCATCTATTTCATAAATAATTAAAAGTGTCTTAACATAGTGCAGACTGACAGACAAACCGAAACTTATAAAGACCGATTGTAAGATTACGATAGATGTTTCTTTAAGGAAGCCTATGGGTTAAAGATTTTAAAAGCTTAACACACACACAAGAACACAAGAATACAAGAATGGAGGAAACTGCAGCGGGCCTATTGGCCCATACTGGGCAGTCCCATTTACACCCAACCCCTATTGCTCATATGAGCATCCAACCTATGTTTGAAGTTATCCAGCGTATTCGAGTTAATGATGATATTTGGTAACTTGTTCCATTCATCCACTACTCTGTTTCCAAACCAGTGTTTACCTATTTCGCGCCTAAATCTAAATAAATTTAATTTAAAACCATTGTTAGGAGTTCGCTCCTGGTTGGATAGTTTGAGTACCTTTGTAATGTCCCCTTTGCTTAGCCCTGACTTCCATTTATACACCTCTATCATGTCGCCCCTCGCTCTACGTTTCTCGAGGGAGAGCAAATTAAGATGCTTTAACCTGTCTCTGTACTCAAGGTTCTTAACGCCCGGGATTAGTCTTGTCATTCTCCTCTGGATTCTTTCCAAGGATTCTATATCCATTCTGTAATATGGTGACCAGAACTGCACTGCGTAATCCAGGTGAGGTCTCACAAGCGCAAGATATAATCTTAAGATGACCTCCCTAGTCTTGTAACTAACACTCCTTTGTATGAACCCAAGTACTCTATTAGCCTTGTTACGAGCAAAAGCACATTGTTTACTTGGCTTAAGATTCCTACTTATCATTACTCCTAAATCTCTCTCGCTGTCGGATTTCTCAATGGCATCGTTGTTCATCTGATAACTGGTTTCCCTGTTTACGTCTCCTATACTGAGTACTTTACATTTGTCCACATTGAATTTCATCTGCCATTTTTACGACCATTCGAAAAATTGGTTTAGATCTTCCTGTAGTTTTGCGGAGTCCTCGTCAGATTTAATTACACGTCCTATTTTAGTGTCATCAGCAATTTTACTTATGTTGCTGTCTATGCCGATATCTATGTCGTTTATGTATATAATAAATAATAATGGTCCAAGTACTGAGCCATGGGGAACTCCACTAGTGACGTTGCTCCAATGGGATTTAATGTCAATAATGCTCACTCGCTGTTTCCTGTCCTGTAACCACGCCCTAATCCATTTTAGAAGATTACATTTAATGTCATGTGCTTCTACCTTTCTTATTAGTCTTTCGTGGGGGACTCTGTCGACGGCTTTGCTAAAGTGAAGCCATGCTGGGAATCATTGATCAATTTGTGCTTCTCCAGGTGGTTTCGAATAGAGTTTGAAATGATTGATTCCAGTAATTTGCCTACAATTGATGTTAGACTGGTTGGACGGTATTTAGAGGATCGTGATCTATTCCCCTTCTTGAAAATCGGTATTACATTTGCTATCCTCCAGGATTCTGGTACTACACCTGTTTTTAAGGACATGTTAAACAACTTTGCTAAGGGCATACTAAGCTCTTCCTTACATTCCTTTAATACTCTGGCAAATATCTCATCGGGACCAGGCGATTTATTAGGCTTTAGTGTGTCTATTTGCTTACTAACATCGTTACTAGTCACTACTATCTCGCTTAATTTGTTTTCTTCACTATCTCTGAATAGAGTCGGTGCCTCGGGTATCATGTTTACATTTTCGGTGGGAAAAACTGTTGAAAAATATGTATTCAGATATTGCTCATTTCTCCGTCGTTATCAGTTAGCTCGCCGGTATCTGACTGTATTGGCCCAATCTTTTCTCGTGTTTTAGTTTGATACATTTCATAGAATCCCTTGGGGTTTATCTTCGCCTCCCTTGCTATCCTCAGCTCATTATTCCTCTTTGCTTTCCTTTATCTCGGTCTTAATCCCTACCGGCCAATATCTTATAATAATCCCGGAGGTAAATTTCGCCACGATTTGTCCTCCTACCTATAGCCTTCCTTTGACCAATAATGTTCTTTAAATAATTATTTATCCATTTTGGGTCATTGTTGTTTGATCTGAGTTTTTTGTATGGTATGTTCTGCCTTTGTGCATTAAGTAACTCATTATTTAATTTGTCGTGGAACTCGGCAACCTCAGATCTCGCTATCAGGTCGGTTTCAATCGTCAGGTGCAAGTAGTTCACCCCCAAGCGTGATACCCCTTCTTTCAACTGCCTCTTCAAACTATCAAAGTTTGCCCTTCTGAAATCTGGGACTTTTGTAGAATTTTCCTTACAGCTGCCCTGAAAATCTAACTGGAATCTAATTTCATTGTGATCGCTGTTTGCAAGTTCGTTCCCTACCTCGACATGACTAATGAGGTTTTCTCTGTTCGACAGAACTAAATCGAGTATATTATTACCCCGGGTGAGTTCTGTTATATGTTGACTTAGGAAACAGTCCTGGATCGTTTCAAGAAAATCCTCTGATTCTGAGTTACCCGTAAGGTCAATCCAATCTATTTGGCCAAAGTTAAAGCCGCCTACTATACAGACTTTGTTGTGTACGGAAACCCTGCGCATTTCATCCCAGATATGTCGCTCATTAACTCTATCAAGATTGGGAGGTCTATATATTACTCCTGTGATTAATTTTTCTCTACCGTCGATTAATGCTATCCAAATTGTTTCTGTATTCCACTCAGTTTTTATTTCCTTATTTATTTCACACTTCAGATTATCCCTGACATAGATTGCTACTCCGTCTCCTTTCCTAATCTGCCTATCGGTATGGAATAATTTGTAACCTGCAATTTGGTATTCGACAGGTAACTCACGTGAGTCTACCTGTAGGTTGATCCATGTTTCAGTGAATGCTATTATATCGATTTTTTCGGTACATACCAAGGCCCTAATATCATCCATTTTGTTTCTCATACTTCTACTGTTCGCGGTCCAGTACTGTTTTTGTTGTACATAAACGACATAGTCCACACCAGCTCACTCATAAAATACAACTTATTTGCAGACGATAGTAATCTCTATGCCAGCAACTCACACCTTCATTCCTTGATGAGAACTATGAACACTGAATTAACTAAAGTCGGGACCTGGGTAATACGTAATAAACTGACCTTAAACCTTGAGAAAACCCACTACACGATCTTTCACAGAAGAAAAAACTTACCTCCAGACTTGAACCCCCTGTACCTTGGTAATATAGTCCTCAAACGCGAACAAAATACAAAATTCCTCGGAGTTATTGTTGATGAGAAACTTAGCTGGAGAAACCACATACAAGCCATTCACAGTAAAATCAATAAACAGTGCGGTATCATGTATCACACTCGACAGTCACTCACTCTCACAGCAATGAAAGAAATCTATCATGATCTTGTTTACCAACACCTGATACACTGTCACACACTATGAGGGGGCCTCTGGCTCTTCAAAAACACAATCTCTGGTTACTGCACAAAAGAGAGTTGTATGGACAATGACTTACTTGAAAAAAACAGATCACACAAACGAAAAATTTACTATATTGAAATTTTTAAAATTCGGGGATGTTAACACTTACTGCTGTGCCCTCTTTGTTTACAAATCTATCAATCACTTGCTTGACAATAATTACTTCCAGTTCCGGAATAATCAGAGATACAACTTAAGGCACCCAGAGCTACTAAGACCACCCCCCATGCACTCCTCCCAGTCCCAGACCTCCATAAAATATCATGGTGTGAAGGTGTGGACCAACTTACCCCCACACATCCAAGCAAAGACTACGCTCCCTTCCTTTAAATCATCTCTAAAAAAATATCTATTGTCGAAGTATTAATACTTCTTGTAACACTTACTATATTTACAGTACCTGCTTTTATTGTACCATCAAAACCTTTTTATCCGAAATTATCATATAAATAAATAAGTAATTATCATTGCAATAAACATAATTGCCAGCTAGACATAATCCTGAAAGCCCTGTCCTCTTGTTGAACCTTATTACTGTACAACCCAGGTTGTACTGCTCCCCCATATACTTATGTTTTTAAATTCCACTCTAATTTATATGTATATGTGTATATATATATATATATATATATATATATATATATATATATATATATATATATATATATATATATATATATATATATATATATATATATATATGTATATGTGTGTGTGTGTGTGTGTGTGTATATGTATGTGTATATGTATGTATAAATAAATAAATATTGAAGTGATAACCGTGGTAACACTATGAGATGTACTTATTACTACCATGCTATTGTACTATTCCAGATGATACTAAATGTTACATTATACTTCCTTGAGATAAATGTATAGTATATATCAGGTGCCTCAAAGAGAGCTCTGGTTCTCAACTGGCTCAGCCATGTTAATATTGTTATTATTATCCACTCTGTATCTGTGTTTTTCCGGCTAAATAAACTGTTTCAATTCAATTCAATTCAATTTGCCGCGTTTAGGTTTTAAATCCCTGTCTAATTTAGTTTTGTCGTCATTCCTAACACTATTTCCCTGTAACCTTTCACTTTGTTTACCCGCTTCCATTGCAGTCTCCTCCACCCCCATGCTCACATGTTCCCCTAGCAGTTTAAAGACTTCGACATCATTTGGACTGCCCTTTCGAGAGTCCCAGCCAGGGTAGCCACTCCATCCCTAGACAGATGCACCCCATCCCTAGCATAAGGGTCCCTTCTGCCGTAGAAGTTGTCCCATTTGTCATTGAATGGGGCTGATATTGACACACACACACACACACACACACACACACACACACACACACACACACACACACACACACACACACACACACACACACTCTCAGAGAGTAACTATCTTGACTGTGTGTTTGGTTAAGTTTGCTCTACTGGTACTGCGGTTGACTTGTCTTAGCCTATGACTGTTTCAGGCTGGGGAAGGAGTTTTCATAAGGTCCTCACTATTATTGATGTGTACTGCCCATGTCTATGTTTTTTTCTCTTTCTCTCCCTTCCTTTTTTCCTTCCTTCCTCCCTTCCTTCTTTACTTCTCCCTTCCTTTCTCTCCCCTTCCTCCCTCCCTCCCTCCCTGTACTTCCTGCTCACGTGTGCTTGGGTGAGACAAACGGAGATTTGGTCTGGTGATATAATGATAGGGAGTAGAGTTAACCTTCAGATTTTTTTATATTAACAAACGACGCCGGATGTGAGGTAAAAATAACAGTAAATTGCTACTCCTCTTTGACGATGAACACGGCTATACCAGAACTGATTGGACTGACCTTATAGGCAATACGAACCGCATATCCAGCTTCCACTATAGAATAATACACATGGATTGGGATTATTGGATTGTCGTGTATATCCATCACTCCCAAGTCCTGATTGTCGTGGATAATACACGTGTGAATTCATACTTTTTATTTTCCATTGTGTGTATGCTAAACCACTGTGAACTAGTATGGTGATTTTAAGAGATAAGCTTCTATCTATCGATCTACCTATCTAGTTCTGGCAGCCATCATAGTTTTCCACACTTCTTAATACTAGAAACAGGCGGATTAACACAGGTGTCAGTTATTACATTCAAGGATATATGTGTTCCTTAACTTAACCTAACCTAACCTATACCTATGCATATACCTATACTTACACCAGGTATCCGGTGCTGGTATACGGCTGTTGTCTTGGCGGGAGAGTTTAATATGGACCTGACAAAATATGACAGGAATACATTTAGTGTTTGACCTCCCACAGTGCAACGCGACTTTTGGTAATAGTATACTGTAGATCATAAGCTAATTGACTAAAACATTACCCAATCCTTAGATTATGCATTACTGGACAGACATTAAAGTCCAGGTCATAGCATCCATTTGGTAGCCATTATTCAGATTACACCATCATCTATCTATTAGCGTCATATCCAACATCATTTTGCAAATTTAAGTAATATTGCAATTTCATATATATATATATTTTTTTTAGCTTTCCGATAACTTACATAAATTGTCTGTAAATTCAGTCACTGTTACCTTGCCGCCCATGCCTACTGGTGGGGATCTGTGTTATGCAAACGTATTCCTAATGAGTTAAATAATAATGGAGTGCACCGAGGCTCACTTAGCATGCATGTGCTTGGCCTCAACTGTTCAGAATACACTAGGGGTATACCGGTTCTCTTTGGTATAACTAGTTCGTTGCTCCTTCATCTGCCCCTGCGGTAATGTATGTATGTCTGTGTATAAATGTATATTTTGTGTGTGTGTACGGAAAGAGATGGTAAGAGAGATAAATAAATATACATATATACAATGGCACACATACATACATACATACATACATAGATGGAAATTTTAATAGTGATTAAAAATACTACATACAAAGCTGTTTGATGTTAGAAGATTTATGAACATATAACAAGTGGCAGCTGCTGACCCGTCACACGCACACACACACACACACACACACACACACGCACAGCCCGAGAATTGCTGTTCGACACCACAACCGCATCCAGCCCATACGTGCACGAACTGATCGCTATAAGAACAGCCCAGTCCCAACCATTGTAAAAATTATCAATAACTTGTAATAAACCAGTGTATTCACTCCCAGTAAATACTACTTCTTGCACTATGACTATGTTGAAATGCCCTGTAGTTTGAGCTTTTCCCCATCTAGTTATTATATATCTTATTTATATCACTTTATTTGTATATTATTTGTAATTCGAAACCCATTCCCCAATTATGTAACTGTATATTTTCAGCCTTCTAGCTGCCAAACTCTTTCAATAAACCGTTGATTATTATTATTATTATTACTATTATTATTATTATTACACACACACACACACACACACACACACACACACACACACACACACACACACACACACAGTCCTGCATGGTGAGTGTCTAGTGTGTATTAACCTATAGTCCTGAACAAAAATATGTATGGAGTAGAGGGACAATGATCAGGTTGTGGTGATGTCCAGACGATTATTTAAAGTCTACTTCACTTTTGTTACAATTTAATGATACATATAAGACAAAATAGACTTTAGAGATGTAGTTTATGCCAATGAGTGAAAAGATTGAGATGGATCATTTATAAATAAAGATTACCACGCTTACTGTTTGTAGACCAGGTGGACCGTGTGTACAGTTTTCATATTCAGGTGAAATAAATCGGGTGCTTAATCTTCAGGTGATGTTTCAACGCTTTTAGAAACCCAAATTAACGTCAGTACCTTCAGCTTCAACAGTGAGGATTCATATTGTATTAGGTTCTTGCGAAATAAACTCGTGTATACATAATCCATAAGAATGGCTGTGTAACTTATACTTTCATACAATAAAAGTAGAATAAATTAAAGATGGTGTTGACGTCATCAGCTGACGTCATATGATGCGTGAGTGTATTGTGGTAGCAGTGTGGCGGCTACACCTGTATACTTATGAACGTGGTGGTCTTCCTCACACTACTGAATTGACCTAACGAGGTGATCCCCGTCAGATAGTGCTTGTGGCTGGCTTAGTAGTCTGGTTGAGTGTACGTGCTTAATAATGGTACACTCTCTCTCTCTCTCTCTCTCTCTCTCTCTCTACACAAAAACTGCATCACTCACTAACAACCTCTAACAACCTTCCCCAAACTTTTTACTTGTTATCAAAATTAAAACAAATTCATCTCAACTGAGTGAAAATATTGCATTGATTGGCTGCCACTGTAGTAACTGGTCACTTACTGTTTGGGGTCAATTTCCCGACCTTCCCACCCAAGGCAGACAACATGGGAGGTAATCAGAAATCAACCTAAGCGTTGCAATCTTAATCGACTGCACTGAAAATGTAATGGTAATTATCATTATTATCAGGATTACATTTTTCTATTCCTAATTTATTTAAAATGGAAAATGTGACACATTACTGGCTACTGGTATAATACCTGGAGGGTCCGCTTGTTATCTGTGTACCAGTATTGGGGGAGGCTGGAGGCCACGTTTATTAAAAAAAAAAAAAAAAAAAAGTATTAGGTGACCTACCAGTCACGACTTCACCAGAGTCTGAATCCCGCTACTGACACACTCTAGTAAGTATAAGTGCTCCATAATTATACTGTATACTTATGAGTCGCCTTTAAACTTTAAATTTTTAAATGATTTAATTGGTAATTTTCACATTTATAATTGATTAGTAATTTGTCTGCAGAGTAGACTGTATACATAATGGAATCAGGCCCATACCCATATTGTCCGGGTAAGGCCGGATTTTCATGTGGCCGAGGGAGGGCGAAGGTTAATAGTATTGTACGAGCATTAACTTGATGACTGCCGTCCTTCGGGTAATTTGCCTTTCATTTGGGCAGCTCACAAGAGAACGCATGCACGCAAGTACAGTATACGGGCTTCCCGCTACAGGCAGCAGGTGGCTCAGTAGCTCCGCCTGCAGGTAGGAATATTCCACAGCCCAACCTGGGAGTCGCTCTCTTAGGGATTCCCCACGTCTCCCCCGTAAGCGTTAAAACGTGTTTTAACTTTTTTTATCTTTAACATCGGAGGTCAGATTCTCCAAAACGTAGAAGTGAGTTTTCTCGCGTGCTTGATGTGTGAAAAATGTTTCCTAGTGGCTGACTTTTAGCAACGACGCAGTTGGTGATCAACTTGACCTCAGAATTGCATCAAGATTCTCTTTCCACTAGATGCGTTTTATCTTCCTCAGGTTGAGGTACAGTTATCATGTTAACACAAAACATTGATAGTGATATAATTATCATGTTTGTAAATCAGAACCGCTTGTTTTCTTATGGACATGATATTGGAAAAGTATTGAGTATTAATATCATCCAGTGTAAATATCTAGAAAGTCGTAAATGTTTCATCAAATGTTTCTCAGATCGGATTGACGTCATAACGTTATACCATAGTGGCCCCAAGGGGTCACTTATGCCTGGTGCTGCTGACGTCTTTGTCGAGGGCGATGTCTTCTACTATAAGGAGTATAACTACACGGTGCAGGATATTGACTACAAGAGACAATCCCGTAAGACATTTAACCCTGGACTGAATCCCGTCACGAGTATTGCAAAGTGGACAAAAACACATCGCCTTGGGTTTTCTCCAGGTCGTAATATCCTGTTGTATTAGGAAGGTTGTATTAAGACAGTTAAGTTAGGTGGCTATTTGCTCCACGACCTGACCATGCACGACCAGGTAGCCCAGGAAAGTATACTGTATATTGATCAAGCTGAGAAGGTAAACTATTGTCAAGGACTGGGTACTCATGAGGGCCTTACATACCCTACACTGCGGGCTACCGGTAGGCCGAGGTGAGAGCCTCTTCCACGCTTTGTCATGAGGTGTGGCTCCAAATTTTACCCACAGGCTTATATAAAATGACTACTTTCCCGGGGGCGTCTATTTTCCCATCTAAAATCTTCACCTTCCCTCTTCCTTCCCCGCCTCTTTCCCCCTTTCCCTCCTTCGCCTCCCTCTCCCGCCTCTGTCTCCCTTTTTCCCTCCTCGCCACTCCCCCTTTCCCTCCCTCTTAAGGTGATAGATGGTCGAAGGAAGTGTAGAAAATGAGAAATTAATTTATGTTCTTGTAATGGTAATATGAAGACAAGTACCTCTATCATTTACCCTTTCTCGCATATTCGTAATCAAATGGAAATATTATAGGAAAAAATTGTACTAATATATGTATCACCGTCAGGAGATGTAATTAAGACCCTAGGAAGCTGTGTCCTGGACCATGGGTCATAGCCTCCCGGATAAGGGGTCATCGCTTAAGCCAGTACAAGTTATGAATATGTAAGAGTCAGCTTTGTTTGTGTGCATGAAGGCAGGACGATGATATACATTACTTTCTGTTTAAAATGACTGTGAAGAACTGTTTTTATTATGTGGGAGAATGATGTTTTATTTACAAACACACACACACACACACACATTCATAGTACTCAGGATAAAGGCATCGTATTGAAGAGGCTAAATTTGTCCAGTATTTCAACATTCCCCAAGACCTCAACATTCCCCAAGACATCAATATTCCCCAAGACCTCAACATTCTCCACCACTTCATTCTCCAAAACCAGTCTCTCCAACATACACCCTGATATGAATTTCGGCATACCTTTTCTCCAACAGTACTTGAGAACTTCACCAACACATCTCCACCACCCCTACACAATTTATGATATAACATTACTAGCACATAGTTCCTTCAATACTTCTCTTAATATTTCATACAATTTTATCTCTTAAATATCTCCAACATTTGCTCATTATCATTACAACACATCATTACTGCATCATGTCAAAAATTTTTATTCTGTTTCTTGCACCGCCTCGACTCTTCTCCGAAACTTGTTAATTACTTCTTTTTTATCCTATATTTTGCTCCTGGATTTCTTCATACCATCGTGCGTCAGCTTTTAAAGGAGTCTGCACCTGGTAGGACACGTGAGGTGATGTTTTTCTCTTCGTGTTGTTTCGTAATTAAAGTTAATGAAAACCGTAAAAAAAAAATATTCTATACTTTGAAAGCCAATAACCAAGTTGTGTATTCCATTTGCTTTTGATTATTGTCCTGTAAACTGTAAACCTTATCATAGCTTCATGTACCAGGTGGAAAAACTAGTTATATGATGTGCAGGTAATTGCTATGTTACGTAGTTTCACTGGTTAGATTATTTTAACATAGTTTTCTAACATACTGTATTGACCATTTTATACCGTGTGTTTTTCGCATTACGGGTGATGTGAATGATCAAGTGAATCGACTCCTCTAATTTTTCTTATAGACAATATCTTTGACTATCATCTGGAGATTAGACATCCCAGCTTATTTCAACTAAAGATAAACCACCCTTACTCTACCTGGGTGTGGGGGGGGGGGGAAAGGTAAGTTTATGTATGTTTAATTTATGATAGGCTAGCTTAATGTAAGAATGGTTAAATTTCAGGTCAAATTAGCTGATGTGTCTGATCTCCAGGTGATAAACCTTAACATTAGTTGGCAAAAAATTAGTTTTCTTCCTTACGGCCAGTACTACTGTATGTGGGAGTTCTTCACGGGATGTACAGGAGTAAACACCGCCATCATACCTATATTAAAGAGACCAGATACCTGCAGTGGTCGTGTGGAGTACAAACAGGTGTGTTAACCAGGGACGGATCCAGACCTCAGATTTGACCGATACAACCTTTCAGTTTTTGTAAGTTGTGGTAAACCCAGACTGAATTTTACAGGGAATGAGATGGATATGTGGCTGTTGTTTTGTTGTTTACTGGATTATCTGATCTGTTTATGTTAACATCTTTGTTTACACACACACACACACACACACACACACACACACACACACACATACACAGCCGAAAGCGAAGGAGAATAAGAAGTCAATATTACTCAATGATTTTTGTTTTGTTGTTACCTAAGTGCAAAGTGACCAAGTGGCAGACACGGGCAGTGGACATATATTGTTTTGTAATACTTTGTTCCATTAGGTTCGTATTTCCTTCCTTTAAAAGTCCACACTAGACCCAAGTCCCCTCCAGGAAATATATTGTTCTGCCTTTTCTGTCTTTTGTTTTTCTCTCACCGCTTTTTTTATGTTTTTTTATTTATTTATTTATTGTCTAATTTACGCTTTCAGAATTATCGTGTTAAATCTTATCCGAGTTACCAAATTAAGTTCAACAGGTAAATACATATTAAGGAGTCAGTCATTACATATTAGAAGCTGATGGGTTATATATTAAATGTTTATAGATTTACTTATTGAATGATGATGAACTACACTATAAAAGGTCATGAAATACACCGTGACCTGGGTGTGTAGAGTCTTATGTTACCGTGACCTGGGTGTGTAGAGAGTCTTATGTTACCGTGACCTAGATGTGTAGAGAGTCTTATGTTACCGTGACCTAGATGTGTAGAGAGTCTTATGTTACCGTGACCTGGATGTGTAAAGAGTCTTATGTTACCGTGACCTGGATGTGTAGAGAGTCTTATGTTACCGTGACCTAGATGTGTAGAGAGTCTTATGTTACCGTGACCTGGATGTGTAAAGAGTCTTATGTTACCGTGACCTGGATGTGTAGAGAGTCTTATGTTACCGTGACCTGGATGTGTAGAGAGTCTTATGTTACCGTGACCTGGATGTGTAGAGAGTCTTATGTTACCGTGACCTGGTATGTGTAGAGAGATCTCTTATGTTACCGTGACCTGGATGTGTAGAGAGTCTTATGTTACCGTGACCTGGGTGTGTAGAGAATCTTATGTTACCGTGACCTGGATGTGTAGAGAGTCTTATGTTACCGTGACCTGGGTGTTAGAGAATCTTATGTTACCGTGACCTGGATGTGTGACCTGAGAGTCTTATGTTACCGTGACCTCTATGAGAGAGAGACCTAAGAGTGACTGCCTGCATCAGAATACAGACATCTATGAGAGACCCTTCAAGACCCAACACCTGACTGTTACACACTTAACCGTGACACGACCGTGACCTTGCTTAACCCAATGTACACGACACACCCAATAGACCGTTTGCTTCACACGCTTTGTAATTTTTTTTCTGTTCGTGTTTTAGTGTTTATAAGTCTAGTTATGCTGTGCTGTTTTCTTTTAAGTTATTGTTTTATTATATATGCTGATAACTTCTCTTCCATTCTCAGTGTTCGTGAACAAGTATGGGTATGTTATTACGTAAATTGGCTCGCGAACTGCACCGTGAGTTAATTTTTTGAAGTTGAAGTTAAGTTATTCACAGCAGTTCCTTCGTTTCTTGCTATACAATGAGGTGCGTGACTGTACCTCCAGTCGATCAGTTCACGGGAAGTTACGAAATCGTGATCACTATCGCTTCCGCTCGCCTCTACTTCGTATGAATGACGTGATTCTTTAAAGAGTAACATATATTTCTTTGTCACAGTGTCGTCGACTAGGCAGAGAGTGATTATATTTGTCCTTTTTTGCGATACAGAGTGAGCTGTAGTTATGACGGTCTGTGTGTCTGTAAGTTACACTATTTCCTCGGAGATTCCTGGATCCATTGTAGTGAGACTTTTGAGAGCGGTTGAGGTATAATGGTATTTAATGATTCCTGTGGTATTTGTTTTTGGTCTTGTCTGTTGTTGTTGATTTGGCAGCCATCTTGGATGTCTTAAGCACTAAGAATAATGTATTGGTTGAAGTTTCGCTTTTTTATATGACACAGATACAAGTTGTGGTTACGGTCGATGTCCACCATCCAGCATTTTGCATGATACCTGAAAACGGAATTATGCCCAACACTTAAGCTTACTAATTAGCGCTAATTTGTTAAATACTACAAAGGATGACCTAATGGCTTACGGTATTATAGTAGCTGTATGGTTAATGAAGTGACAGGGCAATAAACTCCTGCTGGGAACGCACCACCTGAGTGAGAATTCAAGGTGTGACGCTGCCGGAGGGTTTGGGGGACACCCAGCGCTTCTAACAACCGCTGGTTCTGCGCTGCGGAAAACGGTAGTGATATGAAAGAGAGGAACATCATCTCAGGTGGCCTGATACACCGTTAGTCAGAGAGTTGATATTCACAAGTGTTCTGTCACTAGGTCACCACACACACACACACACACTCATACACCTGTCAGGTCATGAACACACCCTCATGGGAGATGGGGGGGGGGAGGAAATATCTACGTGAGAAACACTACTAAGAGTATCCTGAACAGTGAGAGATACAGATTTGTTGTAATGTCTCTCTCTCTCTCTCTCTCTGTGCGCGCACGTGCTTCCACCTTGGCCCTTACTAATCTCCCCACAGTGCATTTTAGTTAAGGACAACCCGAAAGCATTTGGAGTGGAGGGCCGTGATCGCCAACCCTCAGACATACTTTATATTTCAGATCATCAATAGTACAGCCACTCAAAAAACTATCCATACAAAATTGTGTTGAGAAAAAATGACACAATTTCCAGATCATTCTTCTCAAAGACGAACTGATAAATGTGTGACTGATTGTAGTTTAAGGAACAATTTGATATAGTTAGGACTTCTTGTTTTGTGGCGGTGACGACGTGGGGGAGTGTACAAATAGGCCACGTCGTGGTGTCCAGGGGGAGGTGTTGCAAGCTGGGGGGGGGCACAAGGAGTGAGGGGGTGGGGGTGATTAAGAGGACGGCGAAGAATGGATAAACGGGTACATTGAGTAAGGTTTGTGGGGGGAGTGAAGGATCCCTATAGTAACAGCTGTCGTTGTCACCACATACAGTCCGGATTCTCAAAGTTTCGTACGTTATAAGTTTAGTTTCCCCGTAAACTTGGGATGTGAGAACGCATTATTTGGTTTCAGTTAGAGAACACCACGAAAGACGATGACCGAAACGGGATCAGATTGTAGTAACAGTCGCCCGTAACTTGATCCTTATATCCTTAATAAGGAGAACAAAGAGACGTACTCGTCTATGGGAACCGAATCTTAATACACAACAGAGGGTGGAGGGGAGGAAGAGGTGACCTTGTATTGACGAGATGTCTCTGAGCAGATGATGCTGGTAATACCTCCCAGTCTCCTAGACCACCTATCCCATCTGCTGGTAGTCCCCCCAGTCTCCTAGACCACCTATTCCACCTGCTGGTAGTCCCCTAGTCTCCTAGACCACCTATCCCACCTGCTGGTAGTCCCCTAGTCTCCTAGACCACCTATCCCACCTGCTGGTAGTCCCCCAGTCTCCTAGACCACCTATGCTGGTAGTCCAGTCTCCTAGACCACCTATCCCACCTGCTGGTAGTCCCTAGTCTCCAGTCTGCCCCCTAGTCTCCTACCACCAATCCCACCTGCTGGTAGTCCCCAGTCTCTGCCACCTATCCCACCTGCTGGTAGTCCCCCTAGTCTCCTAGACCACCTATCCCACCTGCTGGTAGTCCCTAGTCTCCTAGACCACCTATCCCACCTGCTGGTGGTCCCCTAGTCTCCTAGACCACCTATCCCACCTGCTGGTAGTCCCTAGTCTCCTAGACCACCTATCCCACCTGCTGGTAGTCCCCCCAGTCTCCTAGACCACCTATCCCACCTGCTGGTAGTCCCCTAGTCTCCTAGACCACCTATCCCACCTGCTGGTAGTCCCCTAGTCTCCTATCCCACCTATCCCACCTGCTGGTAGTCCCCCAGTCTCCTAGACCACCTATCCCACCTGCTGGTAGTCCCCCTAGTCTCCTAGACCACCTACCCCACCTGCTGGTAGTCCCCTAGTCTCCTAGCCCACCTATCCCACCTGCTGGTAGTCCCCTAGTCTCCTAGACCACCTATCCCATCTGCTGGTAGTCCCGCCAGCCTCCTAGACAACTTGTTCCAATACATCACCTTATTCCACGTGTGTGTACACCTGTTGAAAAATACCATTACGGTGTGGCATTATTATTTGGGTGTTCTTAAATGTTTGTGTATTGATGCAAATATTTTTATTGAACTTGACACAACACAGAATTCAAGTATGTTTTAAAATGCACAATTATAGTCGTAGATCAAGGGTGAAATATGACAATGGTCGTATTCCAGGGTCCGGCTGTTGCCTCACCGAACGTGATATACAAGGTACTGTGATTTACAAGGTACTGTGATATACAAGGTACTGTGATATACAAGTTACTACTGTGTTATGCAAGGTACTACTGTGTTATACAAGGTACTGTGATATACAAGGTACTGTGATATACAAGGTACTGTGATATACAAGTTACTACTGTGTTATGCAAGGTACTGTGTTATACAAGGTACTGTGATATACAAGGTACTGTGATATACAAGGTACTGTGATATACAAGGTACTGTGATATACAAGTTACTACTGTGTTATGCAAGGTACTACTGTGTTATACAAGGTACTGTGATATACAAGGTACTGTGATATACAAGGTACTGTGATATACAAGTTACTACTGTGTTATGCAAGGTACTGTGTTATACAAGGTACTGTGATATACAAGGTACTGTGATATACAAGGTACTGTGATATACAAGGTACTGTGATATACAAGTTACTACTGTGTTATGCAAGGTACTACTGTGTTATACAAGGTACTGTGATATACAAGGTACTGTGATATACAAGGTACTGTGATATACAAGTTACTACTGTGTTATACAACAACTACTGTGTTATACAAGGTACTGTGATATACAAGGTACTGTGATATACAAGTTACTACTGTGTTATACAAGGTACTACTGTGTTATACATAGGTACTGTGATATACAAGGTACTGTGATATACAAGGTACTGTGATGGTACTGTGATATACAAGGTACTGTGATATACAAGTACTGTGTTATACAAGGTACTGTGATATACTGTGAAGGTACTGTGATATACAAGGTACTGTGATATACAAGGTACTGTGATATACAAGTTACTACTGTGTTATACAAGGTGTTACTGTGATATACTGTGATATACAAGGTACTGTGATATACAAGGTACTGTGATATACAAGTTACTACTGTGTTATACAAGGTGATATACTGTGTTATACTAAGGTACTGTGATATACAAGGTACTGTGATATACAAGGTACTGTGATATACAAGGTACTGTGATATACAAGGTACTGTGATATACAAGGTATACATAGGTACTGTGATATACAAGGTACTGTGATATACAAGGTACTGTGATATACAAGGTACTGTGATATACAAGGTGTTACTGTGATATACAAGGTACTACTGTGATATACAAGGTACTGTGATATACAAGGTACTGTGATATACAAGGTACTGTGATATATTACTACTGTGTTATACAAGGTACTACTGTGTTATACAAGGTACTGTGATATACAAGGTACTGTGATATACAAGGTACTGTGATATACAAGGTACTGTGATATACAAGTTACTACTGTGTTATACAAGGTACTGTGATATACAAGGTACTGTGATATACAAGGTACTGTGATATACAAGTTACTACTGTGTTATACAAGGTACTACTGTGTTATACAAGGTACTGTGATATACAAGGTACTGTGATATACAAGGTACTGTGATATACAAGTTACTACTGTGTTATACAAGTTACTATTGTGTTATACAAGGTACTACTGTGTTATACAAGGTACTGTGATATACAAGGTACTGTGATATACAAGGTACTACTGTGTTATACAAGTTACTATTGTGTTATACAAGGTACTACTGTGTTATACAAGGTACTGTGATATACAAGGTACTGTGTAACCTAACCTAACCTAACCTTAAAGAACCTCAGTATTGTCGGCTTCTCCTTCATGGAAGATCCTTATGAGATCGTCGGGGCTAAAGAGGCCAGGGCCGGAACTATCACGTCTATGGTCACCTATTATGTATATTGATCTCAAGGCCATTAAGTATTAAACACAACAACACCTTATTGCATTTTAATTACTGCTGTATCCATCTGTCTTAACATCCGTCCGTCCGCTCGTTTCTGTCCCTGTCCACTTTTACCACAAAGAATCATTAAGGCTTCATACATTTACATCAGACAAGTCCTGTCATCGTAATCGAGAAGCTAGTAGTCTTGGGAGTTTTATTTCAGCAAGGAGACATAGTCTACATAACCTAAGACTCTGGCAACACAACCCCTGAACTATCGTATTGTCTTATATAACTAACGAAGTGTTCTTGATAAATAACACCAAACACCTACACCTTTTCAACCTCTTGCACTTGGGAGACGAAGAAGGACGAGTATTGATCTAAACTACAGGTCGCATGTGAGGGTGGTAAGTTGGTGGCTAGCCAGGTGGTTATAGCTACACTTCCCACCCAGGGCATCTGTTCTTTCGCTGTATATCTTTGAGTTATTTGAGAGTGCATAATACACACACTCGCACAACCATGCTTATACACGCACGCAAGCCATTTCCAGCTGCTTCCCTACACCCACAATGTAATATTACTTGGAAATTCGTATCTTATATTTGATTTCGTTCATTTGCCCTGGCAAGTGATCGTTCCAGTACTTCAGGTGGGTAGCAGGTATGAGGTCTCGTGTCCAGGATGACTTGTTATTGTCAGTCTGTTTTTTCCACTCGTTCTTCGTGGATTTCCTAGTATTTTCCCTACAGCTGGATCTGTTTCTTCTATTGTTACTACTACTACTACTGCTGCTGTTACTGCTGTTATTGTTACTACTACTACTACTGCTGCTGTTACTGCTGTTATTGTATCTGTTGCCGCTTCTGCTGCTGCTGCATCAAAAACTTCTAAAAGTTCGCGCTGGCTGTTCATTTCCGGCAAGAGGAACTTTCCGCGGTGCTGTGAGGGGCGTTGGAGGGTTGTGTGGAGCAACTCCGCGCGAGGCGGGTCAGTCAGTGCTAGGCTATGAAGGTGAGTGAGTGAACGCTGCCGGGCTGTCTCCATCCTCGTCCACGCTGCCAAGTGACCTCGTTTAACCCTGCTTCTACAAAAGCTGAAACGGACTGTATGGAGATGGGATTACCCTCTGCGCCTTTGTTACTTTGATTTTTATCGATCCATATATCTAGAACATAACGCCCGGCTTCTGTGACTTACTCGTACATGAAATGAGCGGGGTTAACAACTCCCGTGAAATACCAGATCGCGCGGTTCAATGTGCTTTAGTTTTTGAAAAATTTGTAAAACCTGTGAGGTATTGAGGCTGGTTGCATATTATACTCCCAACAACAAAAATGATTTAGGTGTTTGTTGACGTGCTTGAGGCTAGAGAGGATAAACCCTGCGTAATGTACCAGCAAGACCGGGTGGCCAGATGCATGTCACATGGGCGTGGGGGACGCGGGGTCATAACCGTATTACAGTCTCGTGCTTGGCATCGTCGAACACACACTCACTACCACGTTATATATTGTATGTCTGAAACACCTGAAGATCTTACACCAAGTTCTAGTCGAGCGTTAGGAGGAGCTGAGCGCTTCTGCCACCCCATGTAGTTTAAAATAAGTCGAGGCTCATGTATATATCAGATTTTCTCAAGTATTGTTCACGATTTCGAGAAGTGTCGCCTTTCTTTGACCGAAACAAGCGGTAAAGGCTGATCACGTTTTGGAATACACCGACCAGGGTCCTGACACCAACTATTTATTAACCTCCTATGGCGTTATTTTGAGTTACAGTAAAGAATACTGGGTCCTGCACGTCGTATGTGTTTCACATAGAGTCATATATGCAAATTTGAGGTGGAGCACAGCGAAAGGTTCAGAGAGACTGGTGATCTAACTGGACCACACGTGACTGTCTCCACCTGCACCACGGCAGTTTTTCTTTTCTGGTTGGGTATTTTGAACAGAGGTGCTGGTGACCTCGGGTGACGTGCAGCCTGTGTGTGTCGGCTAACAGATGGTTCTCGGGTAATTGTGTTTATCGTCGTCACTGGCGAACTTCAAATACGGCAAAATGTAACCATTAAGTGTTTCAACAAATTGCCATCCCTTTAAGTCACAATTTATCAATGGTTTCCGGAGTTGACACTGACCAGTCTTTTAGCCATCCCAGGACCTGACACTTGTAACACAGCCATTTGTAGCTTAAGAAGGAAGAATCTCTCTCTCTCTCTCTCTCTCTCTCTCTCTCTCTCTCTCTCTCTCTCTCTCTCTCACCTTTGTTCTCCACTTGACCTAGTCATCACGATATACCGTGCTAATGTCCTTCACTGAGATAGAACCGGGGTAACCAGTTTTTTACTTTATTTACATAAGATACGAATAACACGTACAGAACATCTTCGTGTACAACAAATACACACTTAACCTACAAGATTTAATTTTCCCAGGAAGCGACGATATACAGTGTGAGTGAGAGACATTTTTTCCCCATTAAGTATAGCACAAGGAACCTACTTCCTTGTCATCGTCTCTTGAGTACGAGTGGGAAGAGACAGCGACCAATCCTATTATGCTTATGGCGGATGTAAAAACTGGTGTGTGTGTGTGTGTGTGTTGATGGCTGCAATACATGGTGCTGCATCAGATAATCACATTTAATCCACGTAAGGGTGAAAATTGGCTGTGAAAGGATGGTGGTGTTAACGGGCGCTGGTCGACAGTACGCTACCAGGAGTTGCTTGTCGTCATTGTTGTTGTCATACTGAATTGTATTTCTTTATTTTTATATACGAGCATTGGATTGTCGGTAGTACTGTTTTGTGTTGTGTTGCAGAATTGTGTTGCAGTAATTTGTCATTGTTATTTCGTTGTCTTTTGTTGTGGTGTATTGATTTTCCTTGTTTTGTCATTCTGGTGGTTTTTGTTCTGAATCATGTGTATAGTGTTCGTGGGAATAAGTTTCTAGTGTTGTTGAATTGCCAACATTGTTTTCCATTGTTGTTATTGTTTATTTAAGAAGAAGTTCCAAGTTCTTACTGCTTGTGTTACCAGGTCTGTGTTGTGTTGTAACTGTGGTAGTGTTGCCATATTTTGCTTTTCTCTTATAAAGCTTTATTATTATCATTATTATTATCATTATTATTATCATTATTATGTTTCCTATCATTATTATTAACTTGTTCAAATATCTCAATTTTCACTGTACTTTTTTGTTTTAATCTAATCAAAGAATTGTTATAAAAAGTTGAAGTGGGAACACGGGACCTTGTTCCACCCTGTCTGTTGCAGTCGGTGTTGTGTAAGGGCGAGAGAGCGAGTCAGTCCTGGTAAGAGCTATTTCTATACCCTGTCTACAGGAGGCGAACCTCAGCTAGGGAGATAAGACTCATTGGGATGACCTAAGATTATTATATGACCTTGTCTCTGAATAAGGTGATTGAGGGTACTGTAATCAATTCACATGAAAATCAGCCACCCTAGCTTATTTCACATGTTGAATATTGATTAAACACTCAAATGCTTCCGAGGGGTTAGGTTAAGTTAGCGTTGTCCTGATGAGGTGTTGCTGCCGTGGTAGTGTGGAGGGGCGAGACCCAGCGCTTGTGGTGGAGGAAAATGGAAGTTGCTGGTTCAAGGTTACAAGATTTGAAGATTATTTTTTAGTGTGTATGTGTGTGCGTTTGTTATCTCTCTCTCTCTCTCTCTCTCTCTCTTACACACACACACACACACACAATAAATAAATAAGGTCAACTACAACACTTGACCGTCCGTAATATACAGGTTATCGTTATAATCAACATGACCACTTAATAATATCACTTAAGACGATCCCATTCCTATAAGGCAACCCTATAATCTCATAATTCATGGGAGACTTTAATATAAGACTCTCTTGACAATAACGGTCTTAGATGAGGTAGCGACTGTCATGTTCTTTGGGGGAAGTGATGTACAGTATATATATATATTAAGGTCAGGTAAGCGACGGTCATATTGTACCAACACTCGCTTGTGAGAAGTGGGTGAAGGTGAGGATGAATCATACATACGTTTAATTATGTATACAATTTATCATGTATACGTTAAATCATACATACCTTTATTCATACATACGTTTAATTATACATACGTTTAATCATATATACGGTTAATTATACATACGTTTAATCATACATACGTTTAATTGTTAAAATTATACATACAGTTAATCAAACATACACCTCTGAGTCCTATATGTATATAAGAACATAAGAAGAACATAAGAAAATAAGGAGTCTGCAATAGGCCGGTTGGCCTGTGCATGGCAGCTCCTGTCGAGAGTTACTACCACTCTCTATCATCCATGAATCTATCTAGCCTCCTTTTGAAACTTTCCAGAGTTCCCGCACTTACTACAAAGTTGCTAAGCTTGTTCCACTCGTCCACCACCCTATTTGTGAACCAGTTTCTTCCTATCTCCCTCCTAAACCTAAACTTATCCAACTTGAATCCGTTGCTCCGAGTCCTATCCTGCTCGGATATTATAAGAACTTTATCTATATTCCCTTTATTGATTCCTTTCACCCACTTAAATACTTCTATCATATCTCCCCGCACTCTTCATCTTTCTAGGGAATGCAAGTTAAGTTTCTTTAGCCTATCCTGATATGGAAGGTTTCAAAGTCCCGGAATCATTTTTGTCATTCTTCGCTGCACCGACTCTAGTGAATTTATATCCATTCTATAATAGGGGCACCAGAACTGAACCGCATAATCGAGGTGCGGCCTGACTAGCGCAAGATATAGTTGCAATAAGACCTCTGCACTCTTGTCACTTACACTTCTAGATATAAAACCCAATACTCTGTTTGCCTTATTTCGAACATTAACGCACTGTTTTCTAGGCCGTAGGTCCGGGCTTACAAGTACCCCTAGGTCTCTTTCACAAGTCGACTTCTCTAGGTTGATGTTGTTAAGGCTGTATACATTATAAGTATTTGTTCTTCCAATATTAAGTACGCTGCACTTGCTGGGGTTTTTTAAATATTTTTTTGGTGAACACGTAAGGAATTAAGGCTTAGTGGTGTCCTTAAAATTAATAGGTCTATTTTTAATAAATTTCTAAAGGAAAGTATAAAAGTGATTTTTAAGGGAACCTATATATAAGAAACCAAACTCACAAAACCCAGTATATAAACCCTGCTTTATTTATTGTACCAGGAGGTTTAAGGTTTTTTTATATCTATATACATAACACTACACTATAAAATTAAACATATTGATCTAGTTTTGAAATGATATAAAATGTTGCTTAATCGTTATCCTTATCCGAATTATTGAGTAGGATAATACGATACACACACGCACACACACACACACACACACTCGCGCGCGCGCGCACACTCACACACGCGTTGCTTACAGTAGTAGAAAGTAACAAACAAAGTGTCATGGTGTTCTTCAACTTCATAAGAGTGTCGCTGCTGTTGCTTCATGTACGATAAATCCTCTTCTTTTTCTTCTTCATTGTCAAAGAAGTTGTATTACCAGTTCATATTCTGTGTGTGTGTGTGTGTGTGTTTTAGTGTGTGTTTCTCTATATTGTATTGCTTTTCACTCTCTGTATGACGTGACGAAGTTATGGTGGGCTCTTAATGGCTAACAAGGAGTATATAAAGATCAGCTGTCTGTCTGTCTGTCTGTCAAGTACAAAACACTAATATCTCGTGAATACCGTGACCCCCCCAAACGTCAATTGTATGTACGTGTGTATGTGTGTATGCGTATATTGCGGATATATATATACACATATTGTAAAGTAAATTAGGAATGACGATGTTCCAGCTTATATTATTCATGCATAACCAACCACTCACTCACCATGGCACGTCTGAACTCACTCCCCGCCACACCTTGTAGGGCTCGCTAGGTCTGGCTTCTCCTCCTCCTCCCTGGCTGTCGTTAGTCTGTGATCTGATCCAAGAGTGCAGTGAGGTGAGTACCGGTGTGTTCCGCCATCAGTCCACTACCGGTACTCGACCCATAGCGTGTGACCCATAGTGTGTGTGTGTGACCCATAATGTATAACCCATAGTGTGTGATCCTTACAACAAAAGTATTAATTAGCTCTGGGGGGGTCTTGACAGGTCATCGCTCCCCTCGTTACGTCACCGATATGGTAGACCGACCATGAATGTTTGATGACACCGAAGGAACAGAACACGTAAAGACACGTAGATACACATTGAGATTTGAGAAACGGGGACATGGGTGGATGGATGACGTACAGGAGACATGTCATGCCTTGGAATTTTATCAGTAATTGACTCTCTGTTCCTAGTGTACTTCGCCTCACTCATGAAGACACAACTCTCGCGTGGCGGATATAACACGTCACGCGAGGTAGATAATAAACTGAAATTAGTCAGAAAAGTCGTACCGTTAGTGTGTGTGTGTGTGTGCGTGACTTGTCTATGTTTGTGTCTGTCTGTCATGTATGTATGTATGTATGTACGTGTGTATGTATGAGAGAGAGAGAGTGAGATTGGCCTTTACACACGCTTACGTCGCTGCCTGTATACTGAATCACGTGCTCGAATACACATGCACCTGCATACAAACACAGGTATAGTTACATGTGTAGACAGTCACAGAGTCATCCACGTTTACCTGTACACATATACGTATACATTCTGGCACGAAGGAACACACACCCACACACACAAAAGGTCAATTGTTTATTCCTTGAGATATCATTGACCTGTTTTTCATGTAAGCCTGAATTAACTTACTAACTCTCTCTCTCTCTATTTCGTAGACAATGATACAGGCACACGGCAATAAGGCTACAGAATCGCTGTAGCCGACACACACTGACACTCAAGAGCTGTCACTGTTCAGCATTGGGACATAACGTGTATATTAAGACTCTTAAGTAAACGTTCTGTACATACTAATATCATTCACCTCAAAGGTTAGGTTAGGTTACGCTAGGTTAGGTTATAATCTTAAGATGCAATAAGTTAGGGTGTCTAATCTTCGGGTGATTTTTACAACATGAATGGTTTAATAAGGTTTGGGGTCATGTGAATTGTCAGGAATCAGTTGGAATTTAACATTAGTGTCTGTATCACTTGTGTCAATTGGTCACCTCCACACTCGTGCTTGTAGGTGATAAACTATTGACGTATCTGCTAATTAAATAAATTAAAAAAATTGAATTAGGGTTTTCAGTGACCGGTTTCATATGCGAGTCGGGTTTTCTCTCGGGTCTGTAGGCGAGCAAGTAACAAGTCGACTACGTAACACACATGCACAACGTATGTAACACAAACACTAGGTAACAAACAAACGTGTCACCTACATGGCAACCAACCTCGTTCTCTCGTGTCCCATAGATTAAAACAGTTCAGTAGACAGAATATGTCGTGAGACAACAGTACTGCTTCTTGTCTTAAGTCATGACCCTGCCAGAACAATTTAGAATTAAAAATGTATCTTCTATTTTTCAGTCACCTTGTTGCCTCAATATGACACACCGAAGTGTTCAGCTGTAATACAAAGTAGACGTTATCCATCACAATATCCTAGCGAAACACTCCATCTTCTCGTCGTTGAACATGATGAACACGAGAGTGAACAGTGTGCGGTGCTTAACCCTAGTAATCCTAGCATGCTTAACGCCGAGTCCTTGGGTGGCTGACGCACAGAACCAGGTCGGTGGAACTGGGCGGTCACTAAGTAATAGTGGTCTAAGTATAAACGGGCGTGTGGCGAGTGGTCGTACCCTTGATGGTGGTGGAAACAAATGGCAGCAGAATATGCCGCCGGAAGATCTTGAGAGAAATTATGAACGACGCGGCCACAGTGACAACAACAGCGCCTACAAGAAGATCCTCACCGGCCGTAGGGACGCCTTTAACGGTCTACACAGCAGGGCGTGAGTAACCTCTACCTTCTCCTGTACTACTACTGCTGGTGCACTATGTGTCTGCCTCTGCTTTTGTTTACGTTTACTGCGCCTCTCTCTCTCTCTGTACAGTTCTGCCTCTCTCTCCCTCCCTGCTTACTCCTACGTCACCCGTACCCCCTCTATATATCCCTACGTCATTCTCCTTCCATCTACCTACCTCATCGTCCCTCTCTCCTTCCCTCCATCTACCTACATTCATCCCCCTTCTCTCTGCAGTTCTTCCTTGTTATACATCCCTCCTTCTCTCCTTCCGTCCCTACCTTCCTCCATCACTCGTATGTAAATGTGTCCTTCTATATGAACGAGTCTTGTAAGGTAAAATGTGTCACCTTTCTTACTATTTCATTGATAACTTTCTGAATATAAGTTTGACCTTAATCTTCTCTACATTATTGGTCGTCTTATATGTATAGGATGTATTCATATCTGAGCTTACGGTCTTTATATGTAAGTTTTATTGATATAAGTATTTATATGTGTTCCATCCCTCTACTTCAGGAATAAGATTATCCACTTTGTATGTACTGTATGTATGTATGTTTGTACGTTGATGAATTTTACTTTATTTCATGACGTGGATAACATCCCTATCTTTATTTCATTACTTACAAAAAATCTATAAGTGGATATTGCAAATGTGCTTTTGTTCTGTGTAAGTGTTGACGATTCAAAGATTTTTAGTGTCTACTTATTGTATACTTGCCTGATAAATTGAAGAGCATATTATGATAAGTGTACCTTTGATAACACCACTTTTAATGTTTTATAAATGTACTTAAAGAATTAATGATACTTTACAGCTTACAACACAAAATATAGTAATTGTATATATTTTTAACAAGGATATTATTTGTATGGTTAGAGTGACGAATTTGTTCTCTTTATGGGTTAGCAAGTCTCGAGTGTGAAGCTTAGTTGAGGAGGCGATATGGACACACACACTTTCCCTCTCTCAACTGGTCTATGACACTTGGCTGTGGGTTAAGTCGTAAATATTTCAGTGTCGAGCGTCTTAGTAGGTTGTTACCCGAAGTCTGTATCTTTATGAGTAAGAAACATGAAACTTGAGCACAATAAAGCTCCTGTTAACTACCTGAGTCTTGTGTTTTGGTGATAACTGACAAGAAGTATACGAGGCAGGTAAACGGGTGATCAACACGCCCTCAGGTGTTGATGATAAATGTTTATTGTGGAAAGGGTCAGCTGATAGGATGATGCAAGTCTCTCTCTCTCTCTCTCTCTCTCTCTCTCTCTCTCTCTCTCTCTCTCTCTCTCTCTCTCTCTCTCTCTCTCTCTCCGTCAATGAACTTCGCACAATAAACCTAACCCACACAATATACCTGGCCCCGTTCCCACGCCTCCTCCCTGCGCTACAGCCTTCCATAGCAGCGTCTCTGTGTTTCTCGGTTGTTGGTGGAAAGATTTCTCTCCTCCCTGGTCAGTTTTTTGTTTGTTTTTTTTAAGTAGTGCCCTGGTTTTTATGCCCTATTGCTGTTAAATCATCAGTGAGGAAAAGGGAAAGTGGTTGCGGTTGGGGATTAGCTAGCGTTTAGCTCCTTTGCTGTACAAGAGTGGGTCAGTGGAGATAAGGTGATAATGAATTGGGGGAGAACATTTATCCCTGTTGCTACACAAAAATTGGAGGAAGGTGGTAGTGTGTAGGGAGAATATTACCCCGTATAATACAGAGAGATAAAGGAAGGGGGGGAGGGGGAGAACAGTCAACCCCTTCGCTAAGAGACGAGAGGGGGTGGCGGTAGGTGAGGGCTGAAGGGACGGAGGGGGAAGGGGGGGAGTCAAGGCAACGATATAAAGAAGAAGAATATTAGCCTAACAACTTTAATGACAAAATTGAGGTACAATTTGCGTAATCTGATGGGGTCAATCAGGTTCTACTCAGATTAGGCTAATTATACCTCAATTTTGTCAATAAAGTTGTTAGGCTAATATCCCTCTTCTCTATGTCGTTGCCTTGATTCCCCGAGGACAACGTTCATTCGGTCCCCCAATTTAGCTACATCATCGGCCGTTGCCGTGCCAAACAAAGCGCTTTGGATGAGACCCACAAAATTAAAGAGACCCCTTTTTCGTCGTGCCTGAGAATGCACTTCTTGAGCAAGATCCGCTTGAGACGCAGGTAGATTTTTCCCAACATCGACGAGAAACTCGCGAAGGTTCTGGAGACGAAAGTGTAGAAGGTCTATAGTTTGTGAAACTATTGTCGAATTCTTAGAAGCTGTGCTGAGACCATGACGAATGTCTAATGCTGATTGTAGTTGGCCGTCGACGTTTTCCATCTGACGCGGAAGTTGGAGTAGTGGCTGTGTTTCATACTTGATGTTCACCACGTCCTCAACTATGAGAACGCGTCCGAGAGGTGCCACAAGTGCACCTGGTTTGAGGACTGATGTGGACATGTCCGTCAACACAACGGTGCCACAACAGAGTAGCAGCAACACACTGAAGATCCAAGCCATTCTGTAAGGAATTACAAACGATTTAACGTCTACTTGCAGGACGTAGTTTCATAAAATAGTCATTTGGGACACTCTGCTTCTGGACAATCTGTAAGGATGTATCAATCACATCATCATGTACTGGAGGTAATACATTTATCTGGGTCTTCTTCAGACGATCCGCGTGCACGACATCTGCGATCTGTGCATTAGGCTTCCAAATTTTGAATTTGTTGCCTGATTCTTTTGAGATTATGCGGAATGGACCAGAAAATTTTGCCGAAAGTTTGGAGTTCCTTTCAGGTTCTCTTAACATAACAGCGTCCCCAACGTTTAATGCGACAGGTTTAGCTTGTTTATGTTATTTGATGATCATTTCGGCGCGTGACGCCGCTAGATGTGATCGTACTTGGGTATGAATATCTGCAAAGACATGAATTTGTTTTGCCGCGAAATCATCCGTATTATAAACCGGGTATGGCGTATCTGTAAGGATGTCGTAAGGTAGACGTTTATCTGTACCATAGACAATGTAGTAGGGTGTTTTGCCCGTAGAGCTATTAACTGACCCATTTATCGACGCTGCAACCTGCGGTAACCAATCCTCCCATGCGTATTGAAAACCACTGACAATTGGACGCAGTATTTCTAGGATTTTACGATTGGTTCTTTCAACAAGGCCATTAGCCTGTGGATGATAAGCTGTCACAAAAGTTTGTTTAATACCATATTGTGCACATATATGCGCTACTAGCTGATTCTTGAACTCTGTTCCATTGTCAGAGAGCAGAACTTTAGGCGTAGTATATGGACATATAAGATTCATCACTAATGCATAGGCTACTGCTTCGGCCGTTTTGCTTTTTAGTGGGACCAAGACCACGAACCTTGAAAAATGATCCACACACACTAAGACGTAGCCTGATCCCTGATGACTCATTGGGAGTTGTAACAAGTCAATAGCGACTGTGTCAAACGGACGGTCTGGTGTAGGATATTGTAGAATCGGGGCAGGTGATCCTGTTGAACCTTTATGTTGAGCACACGCCAAACAATTAGCTATGTGTAATTCTATGTCTTTCTTCATAGTGTTCCAGAAATACTTCTTTCGTAAATCCGCTAAGCATTTATCACGACCTTGGTGACCTGCCTGTGGGACATCGTGGAACAATGTCATTACTGCTTTGCGCAACGTGTCAGGTACGACTATTTGAGACACATTACCCTCAGGAGATTTTCTCGTCCTATTGAGTATGTTATGTCGTAATTCAAACTGACTTAAGGGAAGAAATAACTTGGGGAGTTTAACATCCTCACCCGATTCGAGAACAAAAATAACAGCTGACCAATATGGGTCGCGTCGTTGCTCATCTTCCAGTTGCAATATGTCGCTCAAGATAGGCATAGGGTACCTATCAGGGATCGTTTGATCATTGACGCGCCTGAAATCTATAACAGAGCGCCATCCACCATCCTTTTTCGGGACGAGGAATAATGGGCTATTAAAGGGGAATTTTGAGTGTCTAATAACATTCTCATCTAACATACCCTGTACCATATCTTGCACTACAGCGCGCTGGCTATGAGGTAGTCTATGATGGGATGTTAAATGTGTCTGACCTAGCGTTTCCCCTGGCAAGGCTACTATATTTCTATAGTCGGCAAGCAGCTCTAAAAGGCGTGTCTTGCCCTGGGGATGATCGATCACCTTAACATGTGGCGCTATTTGATCTATCCTGGCCAGTCGAGTCTGTTGGCAATTCGCAACAATACCTCGAATTGGGAATTTATTTGGTTGCACTTCGACATTGTTGTGATATACTAGAAAATCACACAAATAACATCCTTTCTTTAAGATTCGCTGAACGCCTGTTCGATTTAGAATCAGTACGTCGGTCAAACCACCAGGGCGTATAGTGCTCAGGGTAGATTCACATGACAGCCCTTTTACCTTGCATGTTTCCGGGAGACACACAACATCTGTGCCCGTGTACACGTTGGGTAGTTCGACAGTTGCTTTGGTGATTTCCTCATTTTGGTAATGGAGAGTACTCTTCAACACTGCTGGTACGATCGTCCAACTCTTGCTGCTGTAATCACGCTGGGAAAGTGTGTGGTTGAGGTCAAGAGGTATCTCTGACGCACGATCCGCCTTCCTCTTAATAGGATTGGTAGACAACACTTTCGTCCTAGCTGTGAGCATAGGTTCAGAATGACTCATTGCTGTGTAGGAAACACCTTTAAACGTAACACTATTATTACGTGGAAGAACATCTATCATGTTCTTTCGAAGAGTTGGTAGACCAAGTAACCCGTCGGCTGGCAAACTAAACTGCTGGACTATATAGAAGTCCGCGTAGAAGGGAGAACCACGTCTTGAGAATCTGAGTGGTAACGTCACCATTCCTTTGATGCTCAGCTGAGTACCTGAAACTCCTTCGAGCTCAGCGTTACTAGGCCTCCATTTGAAGTTGCGGTGAGGGAATTTACGTTGTAACTCGTGATATGATGTCAAGGCCAATACATTAGCGCAAGCACCTGTGTCTATATCAAGAGCCAATCTGGTATTATCCACTCTCACCGGCACTGACAACACTTCCACTTTGCTAAACGCCGCTACTAACGAGGCCGCTATAGAAGTGCTGTGAGGAGGGGTGGGAATTACCCTATCTATCCCTCTCCTTGTTGTGGTGTGCGCTGGTCTTCCCCAGACGACTTGTCCTGGGGACCTTTCTGCTTGCGCCTATACGACACCTCCATTTCACTAAGGTCCACTCCCCTAGCCCTTATTAGCACATCGCACTCATGTGAACTATGAGATGTTGATTTGTGAAGAGCGCACCATTTGCGCGCTTTCTGGTTAAGAGGAGGTGCTGGTTTGACTCCCTCACTGTTTGACCTTGAGAATGGCTTTGCACCGGGTGTGGCCTTAAAATGTGCACTATTACCTCGGAGCTAAAAACAATCTTCCATTACGTGGCCACGTTTATTACAATGTGCGCATCGTAAAGATGTTTTCTGTTTATATGTCAGGCGGGGAGGAGCAATCGGAGCTAGCTGTGTCGCATAAGGAGTCTGGGAGTGAGGCATCTGCGCCATCTGAGGCAGCTGGGGTTACGGTGACGTCACTGAGGTCTGCGCCAGTAAGGGGCCCGTAGCCTGGGGACAGAGCTTGTTTGCGTATTCCACCATATCCAGGGGTGGTTCATACTGTACTTCCTGTGCCCGGCTATATAAGGGACGACTGATGGAGAGGAGAAAACTTATTAGTTCTATCAATGTTTCCACATTGTCCGCTGACATATCACCCCGCGCGTTGTACCAGTCTGAGGACCGGAAGGTCGCTTGCATATCCTGGCGAACCTCGCCTGCAATGTCGACAGCGTCGACAGGCGTTTCATTGCGTATACCTGAGTACAGCGATCCAACCATCTGAATATCCATTGCAGCTGGCCCAGCTGTGGCCTACCCCCAAAAATCCCAATTAACGTTCGCTTAAACTTTTCATAGTCAGGGCTTTGCAAACCAAACGCATTCAAACGACTGCCGGCATAGGAACCCTGCATTATATGGGAACGTACATATGCTTTTTTTCTTCGTCAGTCGTTATGTGACTAGTGCGCATGCTATCTTCACATGCACGAATAAAATGTGCGACCCCATAATCATCTTGTCCCGTGAAATTTAGAACATAGTCGCCGCGCTGCATGATATTAATAACATTATCAGATTTAGGTGTGGTAGTAGTACTGGAGTGAGGGTTAGAGGACGCCATTGTAGTGTTAGTATTAAGCAAGTTAGTATTCTTACTCCTAACAGAAGGCTGGGTTAATAAGGTTGTTACCGATTTAGCAACAGATAGCCTACACTATCACCTGTAACAGGGGTAACTGTTTTTGTATACTTAGGTGAGGTACTATATTGATTACCAGATCGTAGGGTACGACGGTTTAAGTAATCAAATGATTCGTCAATAACTTTCTCACTACTTCCTACAGACTCATTTAACCGTGATCCCGACTCAAAATCAATGTCAGTCTGGGCTTGATCATCGACGAGTTGGTTACAAGCAAACAGTTGCGCTAGGCGTTCAATGTCATCCACATTAGACATGGGAAACTTAGAAATTGTCTATTAGTCCCCCTTGGGTCAATGATTACTTAACAGTAAAAGCAGATCACTTGCCTCTCATTTACAAGACAAATGAATATGAATTGTAGTTAATTATTAAGCTATCAATAAGAAGACAGACAATTATAAACCACTGTAAATTATAGGATTTCAATACATTAATCTTACATTCGACACTTTACCATTGAAATAATCCTATCCGACTAACCTATAGGTGTGAAGATATCTCTCGAACGTGTTCATGTGTGTAGAATTATGTAATTTAAATACCTATTTATATAGATGTTACGTCTGTATAGAAAATGTGATCCTTCAAGCCGAGTTCTGAGTCGAGTCTTGGGTGATGCGCGCACTGCTCCCGGTTTCCTTGGCAACGATGAGACCTTCTGCCTTGGCGAGAGACGAGTCCACTTCAAACTAGGGGAGTTTCTCCACCGGCGATCAGAAACTGCTGATGATTGGTTACCACTCTGGTCGTTGCTGGTCGCTAGCGAGACTGCCGTGTGCCAAGTCTTCACAGTCTACGTATATATGGAGATCTTGTATGATGACACCGGAACTTCGTAATTAACGCTGGCGACACAACAAAACTGTTCAGCTGCTTGTGAAATACCAATTGTTAGTCCAGGTTATGAAACCTTTCTTCAACACTGCAACACTGTAACTAGAAAATGCTGAGTGGGGTCTACTTCAACCGGCACATTCTGGATACTTACCAACAGGCTGTATGTCATGGGTTGCGTTAGGCTTACCCACGCAACCAACTCCAAAGTTTGTTTTACCAGAGATAAGACGCCCGGCGAGGCATAACTGGGACATGTATTTTTCAATTAGTGTATGTTAGCCAGCCTTTAGGGGGGTGGGCAGTGAAACAGTGTTGTACTGTTCATCGCTTCACACCCAAAAACCTCATTTTAAGAGTATCCCCTGAGCCATGGGTTAGTTAAGACGTCGTCTCCATCCTCTCCCTCCTGAAAGGGGGCGGGACACCACCACACAGAGTCCTCCACCGCCACTCCATCCTGTGAACCGTCGTCGACACGAGACTAAGTGTGTTAACCTAGGTTGTTATCCCCGTGGAAATATCACTTGTGGATGCCTGGTTGCGACAAGAGCAATCCAGGCTGGCCTATCAAACCTACAGTAAATGGTTAATTAATTCACGCTTACAGAGTTCTCCTGCACGACACCCGTCTACAGTGACCGTGATCAACACGAGACTAAGTGTGTTAACCTAGGTTTGTTATCCCCGTGGAAATATCACGTGTGAAAGCCTGGTTGCGACAAAAGCAATCCAGGCTGGTCTATTGCACCTAAATGGTTAATTCAAGTCACGCTTACCAGTTCTCCTTGCCGCGATAACCGTCTACAGTGACTGTCAGTGACGCGAGACTATGTGTGGTAACCCAAGAGTACTTTTTGTTGTTATGGCCGTGGAAAGAAGTTCTTGTGATGAAGCCTGGTTGTAACAAAAGCAATCCAGGCTGGCAGTAAATGTATCAATTGAAGAATTAGGGCTCTGTTAAGTCATACCTACAGTAGAGTAATCACACGTGTTCCCAAGTTGATAATTACCTCTTTTAGAAGATTAATTTTAGTACAGCGTGAACGTGAGTGACTCATATATACATGCAAATTGTAAATCATTGTATGGAAGCTTGACAAATAAATGTAAGTGCAATTATCTGCCCGTATCTGTGATCCTATCTTATTATTACTAAAGGTAATGACTGATTGGTTATGACAAAGTATAACCAATAACTTAGATGGATGTTGAAAATTAAATGAATTCATTAAATCATCATTTATCAAGTATAAATCATGGAATGTCGAGTGGTGGAGTGAACTTCTACGTAGATACGCCATAATCTCCTGTAAGTAATCAGTGTGAAGGTATCGAACTCTGCGGTAAGAAATAAGAAATACGACATATTATTATCTTTATATAATATAATCCACTCCTACTACCACCGATCCACCCCAAAACCATGACACTGTAATATATGTATATTACGAATTCTGCACGTATTTGTATGTGACAGAGATAAGGAGCACTCACTAAATATCATCGTCTCAATACGGGATATAGTTTTATACACTCGGATTATGTAACGCGACACTGCTGTGTGTTTTCAGTTTTTCTCAAAACACAGACGGTTTATACGACTACCAGTTTGAAGAATCCGTACACACCGCTTGCCACCTATATGAATCGGCTGCTTGTGCAATTAACCAGGCCGTTCACATATATTTATTATTTGGGTTTAAGTATCGAAACCCAAACGGTAGTTCATTGTTTTATTATAAAAGGTTTGTATATATAATTCCTGAGTGTAGATCGACCGAAAGTCTCACTGTCTAGGAGTGAATGATAAAGGGACGGCGTTTATGTATTATAAACGTTAGGTCACGTCCTTACGATATAAGTTGATGTGAGCGACTGACTGTGAGGGCCTCGCTGTGCGGGCTTACAGAAATGCTGACTATGGGACTCTTCCTCCTGGGAGAGTTGCCCGCTCACGTGTCCAACTCATAAGAACATAAGAACATAAGAATGGAGGAAACTGCAGCGGGCCTATTGGCCCATACTGGGCAGTCCCGTTTACACCCAACCCCTATTGCTCATATGAGCATCCAACCTATGTTTGAAGCAATTCAGCGTATTCGAGTTAATGATGATATTTGGTAACTTGTTCCATTCATCCACTACTCTGTTTCCAAACCAGTGTTTACCTATTTCACGCCTAAATCTAAATTTGTCTAATTTAAAACCATTGTTACGAGTTCGCTCCTGGTTGGATAATTTGAGTACCTTTGTAATGTCCCCTTTGTTTAGCCCTGTCTTCCACTTATACACCTCTATCAGGTCGCCCCTCGCTCTACGTCTCTCGAGGGAGTGCAAATTAAGATGCTTTAACCTGTCTCTATACTCAAGGTTCCTAATGCCCGGGATTAGTCTTGTCATTCTCCTCTGAATTCTTTCCAAGGATTCTATATCCATTCTGTAATACGGTGACCAGAACTGAACTGCGTAATCCAGGTGTGGTCTCACAAGAGCAAGATACAGTTTTAGGATGACCTCGCTAGTCTTGTAACTAACACTCCTTTGTATGAACCCAAGTACTTTATTAGCATTGTTACGAGCAAAAACACATTGTTTACTTGGCTTAAGGTTCCTACTTATCATTACTCCTAAATCTCTCTCGCAGTCGGATTTCTCTATGGCATCGTTGTTCATCTGGTTTATCTGGTTTCCCTGTTTACATCTCCTATACTGAGTACTTTACATTTGTCGACGTTGAATTTCATCTGCCATTTTTCAGACCATTCGAAAAATTTGTTTAGATCTTCCTGTAGTTTTGCTGAGTCCTCGTCAGATTTAATAACACGTCCTATTTTAGTGTCATCAGCAAATTTGCTTATGTTGCTGTCTATGCCGATATCTATGTCGTTTATGTATATAATAAATAATAATGGTCCAAGTACTGAGCCTTGGGGAACTCCACTTGTGACGTTGCTCCAATGGGACTTAGTGCCGTTAATGCTCACTCGCTGTTTCCTGTCCTGTAACCACGCCCTAATCCATTTAAGGATATTACCTTTGATGCCATGTGCTTCTACCTTTCTAATTAGTCTTTCATGGGGGACTCTGTCGAAGGCTTGTGAAGCCATGCTGGGAATCATTGATCAATCGGTGCTTCTCCAGGTGATTTCGAATAGAGTTTGAAATGATTGCTTCCAGTAATTTGCCTACTATTGATGTTAGACTGATTGGGCGGTAGTTAGAGGATAGTGATCTATCCCCCTTCTTGAAAATCGGTATTACATTCGCTATCCTCCAGGATTCTGGTACTACACCTGTTTTTAAGGACATGTTAAACAACTTTGCTAAGGGCATACTAAGCTCTTCCTTACATTCCTTTAATACTCTGGCAAATATCTCATCGGGACCAGGTGACTTATTAGGCTTTAGTTTGTCTATTTGCTTACTAACATCGTTACTAGTCACTACTATCTCACTTAATTTGTTTTCTTCACTATCTCTGAATAGAGTCGGTGCCTCGGGTATCATGTTTAGATTTTCGGTGGTGAAAACTGTTGAAAAATATTTATTCAAATTATTGCTCATTTCTCCGTCGTTATCAGTGAGCTCGCCGGAGTCTGACCGTATTGGTCCAATCTTTTCTCGTGTTTTAGTTTGATACATTTGGTAGAATCCTTTGGGGTTTGTCTTCGCCTCCCTTGCTATCCTTACCTCATTATTCCTCTTTGCTTTCCTTATCTCGGTTTTAACTCTACTCGCCAATACCCTATAATAGTCCCGGAGGTGAATTTCGCCACGATTTATCCTTCTACCTATAGCCTTCCTTTGGCCAATGATGTTCTTTAAATAATTATTTATCCATTTAGGTCATTGTTGTCTGATCTGAGCTTACTTATAGACAGTGGAAAGTTACAGGGTGGTGAATCTGAATATAATATCAGATGTATTGACCCATTTATATAATATGTTCTGTTGATGAGACAGGGGCCCATTACAGTTGCTATAATGAGACGGAGGAGACACAAGTTTGTAGAAGTAGAAGAAGGAGGAAGAGATGGAGGAGGAGGGTTCAGGTCATCGATGTGGAAGGCAAGAGAAGGTCCACATCAAGCTCTTACTATCGAGTCCTGGAGGATGTTAGTGGAGGGAGGGAGGGAGGGAGGGAGGGAGATTTCAAAACTAATTTGTAAATAGGAAAAAAAGTTGACAAAAAGTAGACGATCCATCACTAAACAAGGGCAGGTATTAACGGGGAGAAAACATCAAGGCTATCGGTGTAAAGAAACGGAGTACACGAGACAGGTGTGTCGGGCCAGTGGGGGAGGGGTAAGGTGACGCTAAAGGGGCAAGGTGATGCTGGAGGGCCAAGGTGACGCTGAAGGGGCAAGGTGACGCTGAAGGGGCAAGGTGACGCTGAAGGGGTAAGGTGACGCTGAGGGGGCAAGGGGACGCTGAAGGGGTGGGTGTGGTAACGAAGGGGAGGGTTAGAAAGCATTAAAGTGTAGAGAAGGGAAGGGAAGAGAGGATGAAAAATTACCACCAGAATAAAAAGGTAATTAAAGGTTGTCAAGGTGGATTCGTAGAGCAGAGCAAGTCACACACACACACACACACACACACACACACACACACACACACACACACACACAACCACAAGATACTGAAGGTAACGAGTGCAGTAGAAGCAGCTTTATAACTGTGTCGTGAAATATAACGCGAAAATATTAACCCCACAATTTCCCTGGTTGAAACAAAACTCTTTAGAAAGTGAAGTTGACTTGTGACTACTTTTTGCGTCTGTACTTGACGACTATTTTGTCACCAGTCACTGAAACGGTTGCCAGGACGTTATTTTTGTTCTTTTCGTCATTACATCTATAAGAATAACAATTAGACTAAATTATGTCTTTGAGGAACATGATATAATGTAAGTGTCGTAGGGATATTACAAAGGTTAGGTTAGGTTAGATGACCTTAATCCAGGCAGTTGTGAGTTTAATGGTGAATGGTGAAATAGGAACACTCTATAATCTGAACTAGATTGATTATGGTGACTTGAGGAATTATTTACAGGATGCGTTATGCCATAGATGAAAAACAAACATCCCTCTCGAGCGAAAACATTGTTAGTCAGGTCAGGAGAAGCGAGATGGTGGGCTGACGTTGCCAAAAGTGTATCAACGAGACGATGGATGGATGGCGTGAGGCAGTGTGTGAATAGTACTGGGTGTTGCAGAAGTCCGTTAACTCCTTCTTCAGTAGCAGGAGCGATATAGTAGAGGCCATTACCATAGTGCCTTAGAGCCAAGGTACATCAGGTGTGAGACAAGAAGGAGGAGGAGGTAGCAGCCTGACGTTTGGAACACCCTGTATAATCATGAAGGCCAGATCATACCTTACCCCTTCCTCAGGCTCGAGCAAATTATATAATGACTAGACCTTCCCACATCGTGTACGTACTGTATTATGTACGTCCTTATGTACGTACCTGCATGTGTGTTTTGTTGTGGATTACACTGAAATTTGTTACCCTCGAGAGTTTGTATCTGCCGGAAGTATGGTGCAGTGACTTTCCTGAGGCAATGTTGAGGTGGTGGGGGAATGAGAGGATATTGTGTGTGTGTGTGTGTGTGTGTGTGTGGAGACTGGTGTATGATGTGCATGACTTCACCTGCCTGATTGTGGTGGCTGTCATGCACGCATCACTGTCAACACCACACGTCTACCACCATTCAATACAACCAGGGCTCCACACTCACTACACCCAGGGCTCCACACTCACTACACCCAGGGGTCCACACTCACTACACCCAGGGGTCCACACTCACTACAGCCAGGGCTCCACACTCACTACACCCAGGGGTCCACACTCACTACACCCAGGGCTCCACACTCACTACACCCAGGGCTCCACACTCACGTTTCCACACTCACGTCACCACACTCTAAAAATGACTTAAATTACAATATTGAAGGTGTTGGTTGGGCGGCGATAACGCGCTTACCTTTCACCACCGTGTTCCGAGTTCAAATCCTGGAAACAGATATGAGAAGGGAGTTTTCCAGCGTGACCCTACCAAACACAGCAGGCTATCTCCGGCTGGTAACACTTGACAAAGAAGGTCGTAACAAAGAACACACCGACAGCCCCAACGTATAGTACAGCTATTGAGTGGTGGAAATGATAAATTAAAGCAATTAGTATATGTATTTTATGACAAATGGGCGAATTAAGTACATACATAAAGCGTCAATTATTATTATTATTATTATTATTATTATTATTAGTATTATTATTATTATTTTTATTATTTTTATCATTATTATTACATTCTTGTTATTACATATATACTGTACATACATGGTCAGGGTTTGGGAGAGAGAGAGAAAGAGAGAGAGAGAGAGAGAGAGAGAGAGAGAGAGAGAGAGAGAGAGAGAGAGAGAGAGATTTCCTCGTGGTTTAGATAAGGAATAAGACAAAAGAAGACAAATTGACACATGTTTATACGGTGCTCTCCAAATAGATCCAGTATAATGATCAGTGTAACATTATAACTTAACATAAACCTAACCTAAACCCTAACCCTAACCTAAACCTAAATCCTAAACCTAACCTAAACCAAACCAAACCTAACCTAAACCTTATCCCCCCACAAATACTCTTAGGATGGTTAATCTTTAGGGAAAATAAACTAGGAGGGTGATTCTTCAGGTGATCGTAATTAACTATAAGACTACAGACATTCCTCTCCGAGCTATTATTAATAAACCTCCTGGATTACTCTTAACAATTGTTGTATCTGTAAAATATTGACCGATTTACAACACAACTATAGAACCGGTTCCAAGCGGCCATCATCCTCATTTATGAACGACCTTCTTCATTGACATGCGACCACCATATTATAAATGGCGATACATACATACATACATACATACATACGCAGCTTATACACGCAGTTGCAAGAGCTTCCGCCATTGCCTTTGTATATAATGAGGTTGTCCACGTGGTGCAGGCATGTGTGAGGAGACTGACCACGTGTTGAACCTGTGGCTGAGTGAGACGAGTGGTGAGTGTTTATAAGGCTATCATGCTCACAATACTATCATGCTCACAGTACTATCATGCTTACAATACTATCATGCTCACAGTACTATCATGTTCATAACGCTACCGTGCTCACAATGCTACCAGCTCACAGTACTATCATGTTCACAACGCTACCATGTTCATAATTCTACCATGCTCATAACGCGACCGTGCTTACAATGCTACCATGGCATCATATTACATGAAGTACTAGATCATTGTATTCAAAGAGCTACAACATCGTATTCGAGAGACTGAGATATCGTACTCAAAGGTTTAAGTTATCGTACTTATGTAGGGTGTCAAAGATGTCGTACTCAGTGGGTTAGTTTATTGTACTCTAAAAGTTGACATCGCTGTTGAGACCTGTAGCGATGGTGATTGTTTGAAGATATTAATACGGTGTTTAAATGTTTGCTGTTCTCGCCTCAGCAGCGCCTCGTGTCCTGGCTATACAGGTATGTGTTATTAAGGTTAAGTGACAGTCATAAGAACATAAGAAAATAAGGAGTCTGCAATAGGCCGGTTGGCCTGTGCATGGCAGCTCCTGTCGAGAGTTACTACCACTCTCTATCATCCATGAATCTATCTAGCCTCCTTTTGAAACTTTCCAGAGTTCCCGCACTTACTACAAAGTTGATAAGCTTGTTCCACTCGTCCACCACCCTATTTGTGAACCAGTTTCTTCCTATCTCCCTCCTAAACCTAAACTTATCCAACTTGAATCCGTTGCTCCGAGTCCTATCCTGCTCGGATATTATAAGAACTTTATCTATATCCCTTTATTGATTCCTTTCACCCACTTAAATACTTCTATCATATCTCCCCGCACTCTTCGTCTTTCTAGGGAATGCAAGTTAAGTTTCTTTAACCTATCCTGATATGGAAGGTTTCTAAGTCCCGGAATCATTTTTGTCATTCTTCGCTGCACCGACTCTAGTGAATTTATATCCATTCTATAATAGGGGCACCAGAACTGAACCGCATAATCGAGGTGCGGCCTGACTAGCGCAAGATATAGTTGCAATAAGACCTCTGCACTCTTGTTACTTACACTTCTAGATATAAAACCCAATACTCTGTTTGCCTTATTTCGAACATTAACGCACTGTTTTTCTAGGCCGTAGGTCGGGGCTTACAAGTACCCCTAGGTCTCTTTCACAAGTCGACTTCTCTAGGTTGATGTTGTTAAGGCTGTATACATTATATATTTGTTCTTCCAATATTAAGTACGCTGCACTTGCTGGTGTTGAATTTCATTGCCATTTTTCAGACCACCCCTGCAGTTTATTTAGATCCTCCTGTAATGCATTTGCATCCTGCCCTGAATTAATTTTGCCGCCCTATTTTGGTGTCATCCGCAAACTTGCTTATGTCACTGCTGATCCCAGTATCTAGATCGTTTATGTAGATTATGAACAAGAGTGGGCCTAGTACTGACCCCTGGGGAACCCCACTGGTTACACGGCCCCACTCAGATTTAACACCATCTACGCTGACCCTCTGCGTTCTATCTGTGAGCCATGATTTTATCCAATTTAAAACTTTCCCCTCGATACCATGAGCCTTAATTTTTCTCAGAAGCCTCTGATGCGGTACTCTGCCACTTCATTTTTACTGTCTCTCAGTTGATATAGTTTTGTAAATTTCGTACAACTTGAGTATTACAGTATCCGGCAATGGTTTACTTGTGATGGTACAGAGTATATCCTGTTGTTTGGTTTACATCAAAGGTTTACACCACCGTGGGCTCAAACATTTAACGTAAGTCTTAGCAAGGCCTCTCCGATGATACTGTGTTGTGTTGTTTCATCACACGCACCACATACCAGACGTGTCACCAGCGAGTGTTGGATCAAGTGGAGTCACCAAACCTGTTCATAAGCCGCTGTCTTCAGGGTAGACGCCCCAAGACGATTACCGAGTGTACAGTAAGCCAAAGAAACTTGTTAAGTGACTTGTGGCCAGATCCTTCACACACCCGAGGCTCGTGAGCGATACTAAGTGCATTATGTTACTCGGGTTTGTGATTTCCATGTAATTCCTGCAGATCAGAGAAAAACGGCGACTGGAGGCGGGAGAATGTAAGGAACATCACTCGACGTGTAGCTATATAATATTTCTCCCTCAACTGTACGCTCTTGATACGCTAGAGCTTCTTCGGCCGTGCCTCGAGTGGAGCAGCTAATAAACTCGCAAAGTTGATCTGAGACAAAGAAACACGAGGCCAGAACTTGCTTGCTCTTAGGAATTGGAATTAGTCTAAATTATCGAGTGACTTTGATACAACAGCGGCAGACGTTTGACAACATAACTTTTATTCAATTAGTAAAGATGACAGATAAGTCAGAAACCGGTTCTCTTGGGGCTGGCTAGAGAGAGAGAGAGAGAGAGAGAGAGAGAGAGAGAGAGAGAGAGAGAGACGCCAATCAAGGGGCTAAAATCACGACTCTAGTACAGATTAAAGATGAAAATATATGTGTGCGCAATGTTGAGAATCTGACAGTGACAAACCTCCGCATTGAAAACTTTCAAGTCGCAAAACTCTTGTGTTTGACTGAGGAGAAGACACCATCTGTGGCCCTCCATTGTTTCCGAGTTTCCGTCTAGTCGCCACAACTATGCTACTACACCTCCTCCATCTTGCCTTCGCCATTATTATTCCCCGTCAGCAGTATTCGCGGGTTATTGCTCTTACGTCGTCTGTGGTGTATGTATTTATGTATATCATATGTGTGAGAAAATGTAACTGGTAAATAAACGCTTGTGAAACTTGTCAGATAATTCAAGTCATGTCCAAAGAAGAATGTTGTAGGTCAAAGGTCAGGCCTGCTGGTCAGGACACAAGCACCTATAACCCAATAACCCATAAATGATAATATTAACAGATAGGTTGTATGTTAACCAGTAAAACTTCCATTGATTAATTGTTGGTGAAAATATGTCACAATTCAGGGTCAGAGTTATCGACTTGAAATGAAATACCTGGAATCTAGGTCATCCAGCTATGATGAAACACAGCCTTTGGGTTGGGTTCCGGCTAAGGAGAGATTACTATGATTCTGAAGACGAGAGGTTAAAATAAAAGGTTATTGGTCAAGGTCAAAGTTCCGCCTGAAGGCCCAGATCATGAGGAGGTGTGAAGGGGTGCTCGGTGTTGGAGGGTCTGTCTGTGTGGCTCCTTAACTCCTCCTCGGGTTGTATTATGTTCAGTATACCGCGGGAGGGCTGTGTCCTGGTGAACAGCCTTGCATTATTTAGGGTCATTAACATATTGTAGCGCTGCGTGAACCGTCGCTCCAGTCTCCTACGTGCTACAGGTACACGTAATTAGAGAGAGAGAAAATTAATTGGTGAGCAAATGTTTATAACTCATATCCTAAACATCACCCAACAATAACTTTTCTTAGAAAAACTAAACTTTACTGAAATAGGTGAGTCGTGGTACCCAGTAAATGGTTGTTAAAAAAGTAGCGTCACTAAGAGTACTGGAGTAATCTCATCCTGGACCATGGGACGTATCTGGAAGAGCGTAATAAAATCTGGCTGGAACTCATGGGGTTGAGTGGGGGAATTGACAGCAAAAAGTGTGGAACTTGAAGCCTGTGTGTGTGGCCGTAGTGACAATAACCTTGGCTTTGACGTGAGCAGCTCCGCGCCACGATCATATTACCATCACCACCACCACCACCGAGGAAGCCTTCGTGGTGGTCTAAACTAGTTCACTATAGTCATGCTCTGTGATCAGTACAAAGAGGAAACGGTACCGTGATCTGTGAGGTACTGCAACGTTTTGTTTTGTTGCTGTTGCTCTGGAATGCTCGGTTACAGCACATTTCCAGACGAAAATATAAGTCACGTTAGTAGCAAAAGCCCAGGGTAGCACTGCTGCCATCTCCAGGCAGACAACGAAACAAATAACAGAAAAGAAAGAACCAAATTCATATTACAATAAAAATCAAACAAAAAAATGCAACCGGAAACGCAAGAATTATAATACAAATACTTCATATTTTAGTCACTTACGTGTTGTATTACTGTTAATGTTTTAGACGCATATAAAAAGTTCATAATATACATTCACCCATGAGATCTTGAGCTTCGTGAGCGTATTTAGTGGAGGAGGAAGTCAATTGACCGTTCGCCACTGGCCCTTGGCTGGCTGGCTGGCTCAGCCTTCCAGAGATGTGGAGCGTCGTCCTTCGAAACCCTAATATTATCTTTATTACTACCCGCTGCTTGCACCAGGAAATAATGGTCTGTTATTTTTATGATGGCTACAGATTTCTCCTTTTAATTTTATCCTTGACCATCGCAACTGTCTTGAACTTCCACGTATAAGACAATTCTCGTTATCCTTTCATTGACTCGCCTCCGGAAAAGAGACATATTATTTTAATGTGTATTTTCTATCATCTCGTAACAATTATATAATAACCGTAAAAATTTTTCTCTCTGAATTGGTTTGTAATTTGACTGACTTGCACTTTGGTCCAGTACGCCGAGTCAAGCTTCAAAACGCCACAAGAAAACCTTTCTTGCTAGCAGCCGTGTCGGGCTGAATGAGTGAGACTTGTTGGTTTCGCTGACGTGGTGTTGGCCTCATTAAAACTTTGTATTAATTTTATTATATGGTAGCGAGCAGCCTTCAGCTTATTATATGGTAGTGAGCAGCCTTCAGCAGCTCCAGTGTATGATCATGATGGTTATTGTCTGAGAGGAAGTGGTCATTACGTTGAAAATGTGACTGTGGGTGTAGCAACCGCCACACCTCTCACTCTGTGAGAGTCTAACACCATTTTGTGTGTCTGTGTGGTCGCACGAGTGCGTGTGTGAGTGTGTGTGTTTGTTTGTTTGTGTCTCTCTGTGTGTTATGCGTGTGTGTTTTGGGCATTGCCAATATGTTATATGTACTCGTATGTGTGTGTGGGTTTTTTTTACATCCACGTGTGTATATAATATGTTAAATGAAGACACAAACTGTGTTCATAGTCTACCACCGTGAACAACCGCAGCGGAACAAAGAGAATCGTTGGGCTGGCGCCACGGAGCTCCCACACGCCACCCCTGCCTGACGCTGTGCTCTAGAGTCGACTCACCAGTGAGAAGAGCTTCACTAAGAGCCCTGGCTAGTGTCTGATAAATGACCTGTATTTATCTCTCTCTGTTTGCCCTGTTCTAGACCACAGAGACGTTACGAAGACAACTGTTAAACTATTTATATTTAGGTAAACAAAACACCTGCTGTCTTAAAGGAAAATCTCTTCATTTACTAGGAATATAACTTGAAACCGTACCTGTACTTTGTTGTCAATTGTTGTTGTTTGTGGAGGAGATGAAGACGAGACTACTTTGGTGTACGGTAGTTGTAGGTGGTGACGAGGGAGGGTCTGGTCTGGAAGAGTTTTATCCAATTGATAATTATGTTTGACTGTTAGGCTTGCGCTTACAGGACAAAAGACAGTGTGATCTGGAGCTGAAGACTTTTATGAGATGACTTCCTCTTTGTTGGATGCTAAAATGCGTAAATGGTCTGCTGAGGTGTTTATTATATGCATGAAAGTGAGTGTTGGTAGTTGTTTGAGCGTTGATTGAGTGAGTTCTAACAGCAGCCATTCCCAGCCCTCTCCCAATTGGAACTGCAAGAGCGTATAATGTGTTGTGATTGGTGGTTTATCGTGTAGTTGGTTCTATTGAAGGAATGCTCTATCTCTTGTTTTAAGTTCATGTCAGTTTTGGGAACACGACGACAAAATGACGGGGGAAACTGGAGGTCATTGACGGCCGGATGTTCAATAAACCCGCAAAGACAAATACCTCTTTGAGCTTCACTTTAAACCGAATCCTAGGGTTGGATAAAGGGTTTCGTATTTAGGTTTATAGGTTTAAGTTATAATAAGAGGGTTTCATAGTTACATTAAAAGGTTTAAGATAGGATAAGCTGTCTCCTACTTACTTTAATAGGAATAATGGTAAGGTAAAGGGGTTTCATACTTAAGGCTGGTGATAATATAGGGTTTTAGACAAGAGGATTCGATGCCATCCAACCCTCAAACACCCTTATATTTTCCTTCAACACCTTCAGGCTTAATGAAACTCAATAAATCTCCCCGGCATCATCACACTTAATAAGACTTTACCTTAACACCGTTACTTAAACTTACTTTACACTCAATTTAAACTTTCATTAGTGTATATGTGTACCTAGAAAACTCTGAATTTTTTCTTAGGTTTCATTATTCTCAATTATTTTTTTTTTCTCTCTCTCTCTCTCTCTCTTTATATATATATATATATATATATATATATATTGATAAAATCACATGGGAAAATGGAAACAACGGAGTACCTTAGCTTTCGTCTTTATTCAAGACATCTTCAGAGGCAACTGGATTACATGGACAGAGAGAGGCTTAAATATACAGGGTGACCTAAAAACATGAGGTCAGGTCAAAATGATGACATCCACTAATCCCCACACCAACACACACGTAGAGGAGCTTAAGAGAAGGGTGGTGACGTGACTAGCCAAGTCAGGTCAGAAAAAAGGGACCCACAAAATAACTATCATACATCTAGATCAAAGGTTTTCAAAGCATTTTTAACCTTGGGCCACTGACAAATAAATTTATGTAACATATTATCAGTTTTGAACTGACCATCACTAAGGTTTATTGATTTTAATTCCTTAATCAAACTAGCTTCAACAAGAAGTCTTTCTGTGACACAAGATGATTTGAATACTTCTAAGCTTTTTTCCCAAGCAATGGGGTGATTATTATTCCTAACATGAACGAACAGGGCACTGCTTTCAGATGCTGTTCTCATATTGTACTTATGTTGTTTGAATCTGAGCTGCAGTGTTTTTCCTGTCTGACCTACATAATTACAATTACATTTGCTACATGGAATACAATAAACACTTCCATTTACATTCAAACTTGGGCTATTCCTTATTAACATATTGGTAATGGTTGAGTCATACTTGAAAACAACATTAATATTTAGAAGCTTGAGGGACCGAACTAACGGGACAAATTCATTACGATAGGGCAGAGTCAAAATATTCTTAAGTGTAGGAACTTGTCTGGTTTGAGAGGAATGAAAGGATTTTTTAGCCCTTTTAAAACAACGATCAACAAACACAGAAGGGTACCCAAGTTTATGTGCAATAGAACGAATGTGTTTCAATTCATCGTCAATAAATTCAGAGTCACAAATACGCAGACATCTTAAGAACATAACAGAAAAAACTGACATTTTGGTAGACTCAAGGTGATTCGATAAAAAGTGAATAAAACTGTCTACCTGTGTGGGCTTTCTATATACCTTAAAATCAATAAACCTTAGTGATGGTCAGTTCAAAACTGATAATATGTTACATAAATTTATTTGTCAGTGGCCCAAGGTTAAAAATGCTTTGAAAACCTTTGATCTAGATGTATGATAGTTATTTTGTGGGTCCCTTTTTTCTGACCTGACTTGGCTAGTCACGTCACCACCCTTCTCTTAAGCTCCTCTACGTGTGTGTTGGTGTGGGGATTAGTGGATGTCATCATTTTGACCTGACCTCATGTTTTTAGGTCACCCTGTATATTTAAGCCTCTCTCTGTCCATGTAATCCAGTTGCCTCTGAAGATGTCTTGAATAAAGACGAAAGCTAAGGTACTCCGTTGTTTCCATTTTCCCGTGTGATTTTATCAAGATTTATCTTATCCATTTTCATATACATTATATATATATATATATATATATATATATATATATATATATATATATATATATATATATATATATATATATATATATATATATGTATATATATATGCTGATAACCACAAGGAAAGAAGAAAACACGAAACTCCCAAGCGCTTTCGTGTAATTCACATCTTCAGGGGTGAGTACAGACTAAGGAGAAGTACAAAACAAGGTGTATATATACAGAGGAGGGTGAGATCAGGTCCACAATGGTCAGGTATTAGGTAATGACCCTACTAATCTTTAAATAGCACCGCAACGGTCGGTAGTCAAGTCAGAGGGTAAGGTGACCCAACCTTCTCACCTGGTTACAAATCTTCTTAATTACAAAATTGTCCAGTTTGTACATGCCATTACTCAAATTCATGTTAAATGCTTCGGTATGTTTAATGAGACTAGATTCTATGATGTTCCTACTATCAATTGAATTACAAGGTAATATTGAGGAGGCATTATCCCAGTCAATGCAATGCTTGTTATCCCTCAAATGATCAAACAGAGCATTGGATTCCTGGCCTGTCCTAACACTATGTTTATGTTGTTTAAGTCTAGTTACAAGATCTTTACCTGTCTGGCCTAAGTAAAACATATTTAAAGACTTTATAAATGCAACCAATTGTGTTGTTGGGGGAGCTCTTGATTAACATTTGTTTAACAGTGCATGAGTTTTTAAATGCCACATTGACGTTCCAGGTTTTTCGTTGTAAAGGAATTTGAGAGAAATTTTTGTGAAATGGCAATATTAAGATATTTTTATGGTCATGGGTGGGCTTGTGATCAGTTCTATAAAAAGATTTCTTAGTAATGTTCAGGCATTTGTCTATGAAAGATCTAGGGTATTTAAGGTTTGAGCTTGGGGGTGAGCTACATGACCTTGCATGAGGTGACCTCACTCAATGCACCCACAGAGGGCGACCTCACCGTACCAGGAGACCTGACGGTTGAGACTGACCTGCTAACGAGATCTGAGATTGCCGAGTTCCACGACAATTTAAATAATGAGTTACTTAATGCACAAAGGCAGAACATACCATACAAAAAACTCACATCAGACAACAATGACCCTAAATGGATAAATAATCATTTAAAGAACATCATTGGCCAAAAGAAGGCTATAGGTAGAAGGATAAATCGTGGCGAAATTCACCTCCGGGATTATTATAAGGTATTGGCGAGTAGGGTTAAAACCGAGATAAGGAAAGCCAAGAGGAATAATGAAGTAAGGATAGCAAGGGAGTCGAAGACAAACCCCAAAGAATTCTACCAAATGTATCAAACTAAAACACGAGAAAAGATTGGACCAATGCGGTCAGATACCGGCGAGCTCACTGATAACGACGGAGAAATGAGCAATAATCTGAATAAATATTTTTCAACAGTTTTCACCACCGAAAATTTAAACATGATACCCGAGGCACCAACTCTATTCAGAGATAGTGAAGAAAATAAATTAAGCGAGATAGTAGTGACTAGTAACGATGTTAATAAGCAAATAGACAAACTAAAGCCTAATAAGTCACCTGGTCCCGATGAGATATTTGCCAGAGTATTAAAGGAATGTGAGGAAGAGCTTAGTATGCAGCAATGTAATACCGATTTTCAAGAAGGGGGATAGATCACTCTCCTCTAACTACCGCCCAATCAGTCTAACATCAATAGTAGGCAAATTACTGGAAGCAATCATTTCAAACTCTATTCGAAATCACCTGGAGAAGCATCGATTGATCAATGATTCCCAGCATGGCTTCACAAGCGGGCGTTCATGTCTAACTAATCTATTAGAACATAAGAACATAAGAATGGAGGAAACTGCAGCGGGCCTATTGGCCCATACTGGGCAGTCCCGTTTACACCCAACCCCTATTGCTCATATAAGCATCCAACCTATGTTTGAAGCTATTCAGCGTATTCCAGTTAATGATGATATTTGGTAACTTGTTCCATTCATCCACTACTCTGTTTCCAAACCAGTGTTTACCTATTTCACGCCTAAATCTAAATTTATCTAATTTAAAACCATTGTTACTAGTTCGCTCCTGGTTGGATAGTTTGAGTACCTTTGTAATGTCCCCTTTGTTTAGCCCTGACTTCCACTTATACACCTCTATCAGGTCGCCCCTCGCTCTACGTCTCTCAAGGGAGTGCAAATTAAGATGCTTTAGCCTCTCTCTATACTCAAGGTTCCTAATGCCCGGGATTAGTCTTGTCATTCTCCTCTGAATTCTTTCCAAGGATTCTATATCCACTCTGTAATACGGTGACCAGAACTGAACTGCGTAGTCCAGGTGTGGTCTCACAAGAGCAAGATACAGTTTTAGGATGACCTCGCTAGTCTTGTAACTAACACTCCTTTGTATGAACCCAAGTACTTTATTAGCCTTGTTACGAGCAAAAACACATTGTTTACTTGGTTTAAAGTTCCTACTTATCATTACTCCTAAATCTCTCTCGCAGTCGGATTTCTCTATGGCATCGTTGTTCATCTGGTATCTCGTTTCCCTGTTTACATCTCCTATACTGAGTACTTTACATTTGTCCACGTTGAATTTCATCTGCCATTTTTCAGACCATTCGAAAAATTTGTTTAGATCTTCCTGTAGTTCGGCCGAGTCCTCGTCAGATTTAATAACACGTCCTATTTTAGTGTCATCAGCAAATTTACTTATGTTGCTGTCTATGCCGATATCTATGTCGTTTATGTATATAGTAAATAATAATGGTCCAAGTACTGAGCCTTGGGGAACTCCACTTGTGACGTTGCTCCAATTTGACTTAGTGCCGTTAATGCTCACTCGCTGTTTCCTGTCCTGTAACCACGCCCTAATCCATTTAAGGATGTCACCTTTGATGCCATGTGCTTCTACCTTTCTAATTAGTCTTTCGTGGGGGACTCTGTCGAAGGCTTTGCTAAAGTCGAGATATACCACATCATAATTGTGCCCCTCGTCCACCGATTCGAAAACTGATGAAAAGAATGTTAATAGATTAGTTAGGCAAGAACGTTCGCTTGTGAAGCCATGCTGGGAATCATTGATCAATCGGTGCTTCTCCAGGTGATTTCGAATAGAGTTTGAGATGATTGCTTCCAGTAATTTGCCTACTATTGATGTTAGATAGTGATCTATCCCCCTTCTTGAAAATCGGTATTACATTCGATATCCTCCAGGATTCTGGTACTACACCTGTTTTTAAGGACATGTTAAACAACTTTGCTAAGGGCATACTAAGCTCTTCCTTACATTCCTTTAATACTCTGGCAAATATCTCATCGGGACCAGGTGACTTATTAGGCTTTAGTTTGTCTATTTGCTTACTAACATCGTTACTAGTCACTACTATCTCACTTAATTTGTTTTCTTCACTATCTCTGAATAGAGTCGGTGCCTCGGGTATCATGTTTAAATTTTCGGTGGTGAAAACTGTTGAAAAATATTTATTCAAATTATTGCTCATTTCTCTGTCGTTATCAGTGAGCTCGCCGGTGTCTGACCGTATTGGTCCAATCTTTTCTCGTGTTTTAGTTTGATACATTTGGTAGAATCCTTTGGGGTTTGTCTTCGCCTCCCTTGCTATCCTTACCTCATTATTCCTCTTTGCTTTCCTTATCTCGGTTTTAACCCTACTCGCCAATACCCTATAATAGTCCCGGAGGTGAATTTCGCCACAATTTATCCTTCTACATATAGCCTTCCTTTGGCCAATGATGTTCTTTAAATAATTATTTATCCATTTAGGGTCATTGTTGTCTTATCTGAGTTTTTTGTATGGTATGTTCTGCCTTTGTGCATTAAGTAACTCACTATTTAAATTGTCGTGGAACTCGGCAATCTCAGATCTCGTTATCAGGTTGGTGTCATCTGACAGGTTCACGGCTAAGCGCGACACCCCCTCTTTCAGCTGCCTCTTTAAACTGTCAAAGTTCGCCCTTCTGAAATCTGGTACTTTAGTGGAATTTTCCTTACGTCTGCCCTGAAAATCTAACTGGAATCTAATTTCTTTGTGATCTCTGTTTGCAAATTCGTTCCCTAACTCGACCCTGCTAATGAGGTTTTCTCTGTTTGACAGAACTAAATCGAGCATATTATTACTCCGTGTGGGTTCGGTTATATGTTGACTTAGAAAACAGTCCTGGATAGTCTCGAGAAAATCCTCTGATTCTGAGTTACCTGTAAGGTCAGTCCAATCTATTTGGCCAAGGTTAAAGTCGCCTACTATACAGACTTTGTTGTGTATGGAAGCCCTGCGCATTTCATCCCAGATAAGTCGCTCTTTGACTCTATCAAGATTGGGAGGTCTATATATTACTCCTGTGATTAATTTTTCTCTACCGTCGATTAATTCTATCCAAATTGTTTCTGTATTCCGCTCAGTTTTTATTTCCTTATTTATTTCACACTTCAGATTATCCCTAACATAGATTGCTACTCCGTCTCCTTTCCTGGTCTGCCTATCGGTATGGAACAGTTTGTAACCCGCAATTTGGTATTCGACTGGTAACTCACGTGTGTCTAGGTTGATCCATGTTTCAGTGAATGCAATTATATCGATTTTTTCGGTACATACCAAGGCCCTAATATCATCCATTTTGTTTCTCATACTTCTACTGTTCACGTAGTATACATTTAAGTTAGTCGGGTTCTGAGTCCTCCCCTTACCGCGTTTAGTTTTAAACTCCCTGTCTAATTTAGTTTTGTCATCATTCCTAACACTATTTCCCTGTAATCTTTCACTTTGTTTACCTGCTTCCACTGCAGTCTCCTCCACCCCCGTGCAACATTCTTTTCACCAGTTTTTGAATCGGTGGAAGAGGGGCACAATTATGATGTGGTATATATCGACTTTAGCAAAGCCTTCGACAGAGTCCCCCACAAAAGACTAATTAAAAAGGTAGAAGCACATGGCATCAAAGGTAATATCCTTAAATGGACTACGGCGTGGTTACAGGACAGGAAACAGCGAGTGAGCATTAACGGCACTAAATCCCATTGGAGCAACGTCACTAGTGGAGTTCCCCAAGGCTCAGTACTTGGACCATTATTATTTATTATATACATAAACGACATAGATATCGGCATAGACAGCAACATAAGTAAATTTGCTGATGACACGAAAATAGGACGTGTTATTAAATCTGACAAGGACTCCGCAAAACTACAGGAAGATCTAAACAAATTTTTCGAATGGTCTGAAAAATGGCAGATGAAATTCAACGTGGACAAATGTAAAGTACTCAGTATGGGAGATGTAAACAGGGAAACCAGTTACCAGATGAACAACGATGCCATTGAGAAATCCGACTGCGAGAGAGATTTAGGAGTAATGATAAGTAGGAACCTTAAGCCAAGTAAACAATGTGTTTTTGCTCGTAACAAGGCTATTAAAGTACTTGGGTTCATACAAAGGAGTGTTAGTTACAAGACTAGCGAGGTCATCCTAAAACTGTATCTAGCGCTTGTGAGACCACACCTGGATTACGCAGTTCAGTTTTGGTCACCGTATTACAGAATGGATATAGAATCCTTGGAAAGAATTCAGAGGAGAATGACAAGACTAATCCCGGGCATTAGGAACCTTGAGTATAGAGACAGGTTAAAGCATCTTAATTTGCACTCCCTCGAGAGACGTAGAGCGAGGGGCGACCTGATAGAGGTGTATAACTGGAAGTCAGGGCTAAACAAAGGGGACATTACAAAGGTACTCAAACTATCCAACCAGGAGCGGACTCGTAACAATGGTTTTAAATTAGACAAATTTAGATTTAGGCGCGAAATAGGTAAACACTGGTTTGGAAACAGAGTAGTGGATGAATGGAACAAGTTACCAAATATCATCATTAAATCGAATACGCTGGATAGCTTCAAACATAGGTTGGATGCTTATATGAGCAATAGGGGTTGGGTGTAAACGGGACTGCCCAGTATGGGCCAATAGGCCCGCTGCAGTTTCCACCATTATGTGTGTATATATATATATATATATATATATATATATATATATATATATATATATATATATATATATATATATATATATATATATATATATATATATATTTAACTTCGGTAATCATATAGGTTTGAACATTATATAAATAAGTATAGAACCCTGATTATCTATAAGGCTCGAATCCCTGAATTTGATAAACTTAGTGATGAAATGATAACTAAGGAGATGATGTGACATAAATATTGACTTGGGAAGGAAATGATGACTCAGGAAGGAAATAATGACTTAGGAAGTTATGCTTGAGTGAGGAAATGATAAACTTGCGAGGGAATGGCGGAGTGAGGTAGCTACAAGACGCGCTAATGAGATAGGTGCGTTCCTAATAGTAATGAGAAAGTCGACCTCGAATCCGGATTTATCCGGTATGTGACTTGCCGTTCGTGGTTTGAATCCGAAAGTAGTAGGATTCTATAATATAAACTCCTATTATGATCCATGGGGATCGTGTTATATATATATGTATATATATATATATATGTATATATATATATATATATATATATATATATATATATATATATATATATATATATATATATATATATATATATATATATATATATATATTGTATATATATATATATATATATATATATATATATATATATATATATATATATATATATATATATATATGTGTGTGTGTGTGTCATTTATATGTAGATATATGTAGGATGGTTATATGAACATCTACTTGTGGATCGAGTAAGGAGCAGCGACTTTTTTTCCCTCAATTTCACGAGAAAAAATAACATGGGTTGGCCGCCAGGGGGACTACGCCAATGACGTACTGGATAATAACAATGAGACAACGTGAGGAATTTTCTCATCTTCATTAATGATACAAGAGTAAAGAATCCATTGTTTAAACTAAAAGCTGACCAAGTCCTGGCTTTTTATGGTCAGTTGTTACCCAGTTCCGTCGGAAATTAATGGTCTATGGTTGCAACAGCTCCCCACAACGCATCTGCTGAGCGATGGGGTTTTCCACCCTTCTTGTGATGAAGAAGAAGTCAAGGAGCAAGCTTTGTCTGTCTCTCTGTCTGTCTTCCTATATGATTATCCCGGAACTGACAACCTATACAGTATATCCATCCCTGAGTTGAGGATATACAGGTAATAGATGTACTCCTGGGTTGAGCTGCATGTATTTGGCAGTGACCCGACCTTGATCTCCTTGGCTAATAGTTTTCTCTTTGGCCACTCTGTCTCTGTAGGTGTTGGTGGTCCACACTCAGGTTTCCTCAAGGCCTCATACCCCGTGTGTGTCACTCATCAACAACTTCAGTTTAACCCTATCCTCTCCTTGCCTGGTGACTACTCATCACTCTCGTCTCCACCACCAGTGTCAATGTCCTTCCTCACAGCCCAAAGCAGTACTAAACGTTCACTAAACTCAGACTTAGACTCCATCTTGACTTCGGGGTCTGGCAGCATCATCACGTTCAAGTAAACAAATACGCAGTCTCTTCTCATCTTCTGCAGGACTAACACCAACATCTGGTAGTCAGCTCAACATTCTCCATTCATCAGGATGCTAGGCGTTAAGGTTCATTCTGACCTCTCGTGGCGGTCACACCTCACTATCATTGCCAAGAATGTTTCGACGTGCAGGAAGCTGAGATTTCTTACCATCACAGGGAAATACCTCTCATCCAAATCATCTATGTGACTGGAGTTCTTCTTTCACGTTTAAATATTCAAGTCTGTATCCTCACCACAGCTATCAAACTTACCGATGAAAGCTCACTCACTGTTCAAACCTTGACCCACCGACGTGCTGTCTCTGTTCTCACTTTGTTATACGGTTATCTCCACGGTGGTTGTTCTGCAAACTGATTACTGTTGTTGTTCTTCCCTGACTGGTCAACCCTCAACACACCAGCTTGGCCTTTGCTCGTCAGGCATACTGTCAGCTTACAACCTTCACTTATTCAAACTTCACATCAGTCATTTTGTTCTGTCCCCACTTCTACTTCTTCTATTCTATCATTTCGTCTTTCTTCTTTATTATAGGTTTTTCGTTTACAATTCTCTTGAGTCAGTCCTTTTCCCTCGACTATTTTGTCTTGGCTTGGAACCACCATTATAATTCAAATCTTATATTTAACATTTCGTATTGCTAACAAACGTCATATCTCTTTATTCTACTTTTAACTCCCCAAACTGAACACAAACACACAGTTCCAGCACTACCTCAGCACCTGGTGGAGGAGGAGCTTGTTTAGAGGTCACCAGACGACATATCTAGGATAATAGTCATGACGACGCAATACTACAGATGGCACACTGGTGTTATCTATGTCCGTCTACAGTTCTAACAACTCCTCTTTTGTTTACAAATTATTAATGAGACTGAGAAGCTCCCGCCGTGCCACATCCTCCGCCAGAACTTCATTTACACAACTTTTGATACATTTTTGGTTCTGCTTTTGGGTCTCGCGTTGTGACCCCCAGGTTGATAGTCGCTGTTGTAAACCAAAAATGGGTCTGAAAACTATGGGATGATGGGCCATGGTCGCCAACCCTCGGACATGAGAATGACACTTTGATTGGTTGATTTTGACATATATTCACTCTTGGATTGAATATGACATGTATTAACCTGCAGGAAAAAATATATGGCTTTTTTTAGTGTATGAGAGTGTCTATGTTTTAGATAGGCAACAGAAGAAGAAAGGAAGCCTGTAACTCGGCCTTTCTTCTTGGTGCATGGAAATACTGTCGACATCACCCGCCTGCATGTACAGCTCATTATTACGAGCGAGGCAACACTGCTTCCTGAGAAGACGTGCCGTGAAGGCGGCAATGTGTATGGTCAACAATTATGATAATTTATAGATCCTGTGGGTGTATGTGTGTGTTATAGGCATACACGTGTTGTCTTAAGCACTGTGGTATTACGACCATGGCTGTAAGTTTGCCTTATAGAACTGAAAGTCTTCTTAGATCGTAACTTATAATAAAAGAAAACATCAGTTATATTATTTGATGAAGGACTAAAAGAGAAGGGATGGTCCGGAGACTCAACATAACCCCCTGAAGAGAGACGAGTTAGTCGGAGAGAACAAACTGGCTGATGTGAGATCTGAAGAAGGTATTATTATTTAATATTTTTTTTGACTGAAGGGAAAACAGATGGAAGAAGCTCGCTCTAGTTTTGCTGTGTAGGGAAGACAGGATCTGACTCTACTGTATGTTCTACGCGTATGTAGGTTGACACAGGATGTATAATTTCGTGGAGGGGAGACCAGTGTGAGTGTGTGGGGAACAACATCAGCTGTGTCGCGTGGAAGTAACGGTATAACAAGGAGAGAGAAGAGGCAGCATGCTGGCCAACCAGAGTCTGAAGGCTGCAAGAGAGTGAGGTGTCATTAATACATAGAAGAGAATAGCTTTGGCCTAGATGGGGTGTAGAATATTTAAACCAGAAGATACAGCACCACCCCAGACATGAGACCAATACTAAATCACACACCACCTGGTCTAACATGTGCACACTGTGAGCTAGAGACTGAACCCGGAGAATTTATTTGTTCCATATAGAGATAAACCCAACAGTCTGCAAGATTTCTTGTCTATGGTAGTGCTGTGAGACCACCTGAAGAAGACATAAGAAGAAAAATTATTGAGGTTGTTGACTGCCAGACACGTCAAGGAGCAGAACATGAGTATTGGTCTTGTAGGATATGAAAAGTGACTGTGTCTTTGACTGATATGACGATGTTGATATTCCTGAAGGTGAAGGCGTTATCTGACCATCGCCGACCATCCCGCACGCTGACCAACCCATGCTAGTGTCACGTTAGAGGAAATAGATGGATGATTATGGATCGTGTACAGTGGAATCGGTTTACGGTGTAATCGTACCTCTCGACCTGACGACTGAACTTGGTATGCACAGTGACGCGTTGTATTCAGTGTGGAAGTTCATGATTCCTTCTGTGTACAAGTTAAGGACGCGAGGAGGTGTGTATGAAGTGTACGAGTTTATGCATTCATATCCAGTCGGTTAGTACGCTTTACACCAGTCATGCTTACTTCCTCTGCTGCATAGTGTTCTCGTTTCCTTTTCTCTGCTCCGAACAAAAGAGGTTGGCGGTGATTAATAATAATAAAAAGAGTAGATTAATATCCTGGCAACCTGAGAATTACTTAAGATTTTATTTTAAGTGGAAACTAAAGTATCCAGAGAAAACCTGCTTTTAGTCTCACATCATCTGTCATTAATGAATTTAGAGGAGAAATATCGACGGGTTGTGTGAGACTCAGATGCGATAAACAATTATTCTCAGCACTACCAAGTAAATTATTAGTGGTTGATGTTTTTATCTTCTGTTCTTATCTCTTATTATATCTTCACAGTGTAAGAGAACCAGCTGTTATGATAGTATATATACCAGAAGAAAGTAGACATAATCGAGCATGTGAATATATGAATAAATCATCAAATATAAGTCTGTATATATGAAAAGATTCCGTATATGTGTGTGTGTGTGAGTGTGTGTGTGTATGGCTGCACACACACACACACACACCTATAAACAAGGGTGTGTCTATTGTGTTGTAGTCATGAACGTACTCAAACACGCATAAAATTACAATCATATTCTATTTAAAGGTTAGCGCCCTGTAATTGCAACTTTTTCAGCATCCGAGTCAGCAGAAGTTTACATACAATTTGGTGATGTTTTATGATGATGTGAGTTTTTCCTCGAGCTGCTCCCATGGTCACTAGTCTGGTACACCTGGTAATGAGGGAAACACACGCAGGTAAAGGTATGGGAGGTGTGTTGAACTTCGTCTGCTGGTGGTGGTCGTGGTGGTCGTGGTTGAAGGGGTGGTGGTTGTCATGGTTGAAGGGGTGGTGGTGATGTTGGTAGTAGTGGTGGTTGAATGGGTGGTGATGGTTGTAAAGATGGTTGTAGAAGAATGTCGATAGAATGCAGGTGTTAGTTACGTTGTAAGAGTTGATGTTAATAGTAGTGATAATGGTGGATAGACAGAATGTTTGTAGTGGTGGTTGTTGTGGTATTGAGGTTCTAGGATGGTGGTGATTGATGTTACGTTTGTCATTTATGTTATTGTTGATTGATGTTTCTCGTAGTTGTTATTGCTGCTACTCAAACTTGTTTTAATACGTCCTGACTCTCACGCTCGATTGTTTTGTTTCTTTAGTTCGTTAAGTTCATTATTTTCCCCTTCGTGTTTATCCTTCTTATCTTATTATTATGTATTTTTATTATTATTTATTATTTTTTTTTTCATTTATCTTTAATTCTTTCTGTCTTCTCTCTTGTAAATCCTCTTTTGTCTGTCTGTCTGTTCCATCATGACGCTCTCCCATTTCTACCCCTTCCCGCCTCCTCTCTCTCAACCAGTGAACCTGTTCCATAAGACGCAGGAAGAATAGAGGGACTTCCCCAGCCTTGTCTTCGGCGAAACCTTGCACAACATACCTTAATGGAGTTATGCTTTTTTCTTTCACCATACTTTCTTCTTTCGCCTTCTTTCTTTCACCATACTTCTTTCTTCTTTCTCTTTTTTCTTTTTTTCTCCATACTTTTTTCTTCTTTCTCCCTTTCTTTATTTCTTCTTATTTTTTCTTTCTCTTTTTTCTTTCTTTCACCACACTTCTCTCTTCTTTTTCCATGCATCTTTCTTCTTTCTTTTCCATACTTCTTTCTTCTTCTTTCTTCTCTCTCCTTACTCCTCACTACTTCATCCTTAAAAACCACTTTCCAAACTCGGTCTTAGTATCATTGGGTTTTATTAATAATTTTATATATTAATGTGATGAATATATATTTTTTCCATAAGTTGTTAATGATCGTAGGGTTATTGGTACCTGTGTAATTACTCGTATAGACATGATCACTTTCAAACCACAAAGACGTTTTGAAAGTTCTAGGAAAGGTGTTGATTGGCTCGAGGGTCGCCAGGTAAGGTGGTCAGTGAAATGCAGAATTTCCTCAGATGGAAATCCCCAAAAATGTAATCATGTGAAGTTTTGATGATGACGCAGTTGTTTGGGGTTTTAGTAATATTTATCCATCAGTTTATTTTGTTGTATATATTTGTTTTTATAGCCATTCATCTGTGCGTATGTCGAGTAAATGGTCTAAGCAGAAGATCCAACACAGATGATCTAAGTTATATGTTCACTTTACCACCAAATAAAACACGTCATTCGTATCGATAAATATTAACGCCTCTACTATTTTCCACTCAAATTACTATGGCATGAAAAATTGGCTTCTACTTTGCACTTGAGACTTAATATAACATAAAGCTCCTCGCTATGAGACTCTTCGAAGCATCTACAGTACATCCGGGTTCCATTGCCATTTGTTAGGGCTGCGGCGTAGTGGTCGTGTCAGGTCGATGGCCTCGCGACACGAAACTTTTGTTTTTGTAGGTCAATATTGTAGGTGAAAGTAACGGTGAATGACATGGCTAGTGGTGGTGATGGTTATCGGTGGGGATGGTTAGTGGTGGGGATGGTTAGTGGTGGGAATGGTTAGTGGTGATGTTGGTTAGTTATAGTGATGGTATGTGGTGATGATAATGGATATTGGTGATGGTAACGATGGTTAGTGGTGATGATGGTTGGTGAAGATAGCATTGGTAATTAGCAATGATGGCAGAGATAGCGGTAATGGTGGTGGTGGTTAGCTGTGATAGAAGTCCTGACAACGCAGACTGCACGCATACGGTAAACGTGGATAGCGAGGTTAATTAGCGATAACAGCGATAACTCAGCGGATATAACCACATCAATGGAAATTTGTCCATTTATTCTTGATTATGTAAGTAGCGATAATCTTAACCGGGTGTTGTTTCTCGTTGTTGAGTGGTGCATTTACCGAGTTGTTGCAAGACCTGGTGACCTGTGACCTGGTGACCTGGGACCTGTACGAGGATGTTGGTAGACCTGATCATGTGACCTGATACACCCAAGTTAACCCAACACTCTATATCATGCTAATCCGTGTTTATATTCTATTACATCATGACACACACACACACACACACACACACACACACACACATACACACACACACACACACACACAACATGACAGGAAATACCTACATGATCCCCTGAAAACATCTAATTAATTAAAGGTATTTTAAAACATTAACACCGAGTAGCCTTGATGTTTTGTTAGTTCGTCTTATTGTTGAATTCTGATGAAAGGTTAAGTTCTTCGAGGTGTAAGGAAATATTTAACGGAAGCGTAATGGCATTTCCTGTTGTCACTTTTCGACTTCTCATGGCTTCAAGATTGAGATCCACAAGAGAATAATCACTAAGTCATCTCAAATATTTTACTCAAAGTTTGTCTGTTGTTGTATATTGTTTATTTTATAATATTTTCCAAGTACTTTGATAATACTGGTGTAAAGTATATAACATCTTGTGACCAGTATTTATTAGGCCTCACGGAAGGTCAAACAGAGGGTACAGTCAAGCCACAGCTGTAAGGTCGGACAGTGATTACATTCCACCTCAATGCAATGAAGGGAATTCCCGTCCGTCCAGGTGTATCAGTGCTTGCATCAGGTCCTCATCTTAGCGTGAATGAATAAAAGATGACAGTCAATCTATATAGGAATGGTGACATCACGAGTTTATTGAACATTAACTGGATTTTCTTTTCTTTTTTATCTCGAACTATGCCTTCAGTAGCCCTAGATAGCGTGATAATCATACCCCCCCTATCCTAAGACCCCGTGATAATACTACCCCCTTTTATCCACCCTTCCGACCTATGATTCTTCCAACTTTGGTGATTATGCCTGTAAATGCTAAGAACCTTGATTAATTCATCCACCTGAAGGCACTGCAGATAATTATGCTTATTATCTATGTACGTAATTATAGCAAAATATAGACTAACACACGCACGTTGAAATAGAGGTATAGATAAACAGAGAGAGAGAGAGAGAGAGAGAGAGAGAGAGAGAGAGAGAGAGAGAGAGATGAATATTGGGTATCGTTTCCGGGTTTGTTTTGGTACAGTCGCTAAGGCTAGTGAGATACAGCTCACTACTGCACCAAGATACACTCACCAGCTGACTGAGAATGTGTACCAGAACTCTGACAATAAGTTCTGATATTATATTAAAAGTCAGGTTTGTGTTATGGATTTAATGTGTATGTTGTTTGATGACGTACATAGATAATTAATGGAACCTCCCTGAGAACCCGGATCCTTGACCTCCCCCCCCCCCTCCAAACATGCATTCAGACACAACGTTTGGATAAGGAAACCGATTAAACTGATTAAATAATAAAGTAGGTTATTGTATAAATAGAGTTTGGGTATTAAATGGAATACCGTCATACTGTCTGAATAATGATGATGTTGATAAAAATGTATTATTCGTACTCCATAGGTACAACACGTTAATTGTTTTTTTCTGAAGTATTTTCATTATAATGGTGCTTTACACGGGAACAATATACATTTCACAATTGTAATAATAATAATATATGCGTTGTTGTAATGTTCGAGGACCCCTACTAGCCTGCTGAATATGCCTCACAAAATAGTGGTGCCAGTATAGTGGTGCCAGTATAGTGGTGCCAGTATAGTGGTGCCAATACAGTGGTGTATAGTAGTGCCAATATAATACTGCCAATATAGTGCTGCCAATATATATTTTTTTTACGGGGAACAGCCCACCCAGGCACAGGACACCGACCCACAACAGGGCCCAGTGCCATCTGCTTGTACTAACGTTTGCAGATCTTCGCAATATTCACTCAGACACCGGATCGCTCTTCCATCACCACCTCCATTTACACTCCCTTAACATGCACGCGCTGGGATGATGCTTAAGCTTTCCTGAACCCTCAAGCACATACACAACCACACTCTCTCTCTCTCTATAATAACTGCCCCCGTGTTCTCTTCAGTAAGGGGCGCTATACCTGGACTGACTCCTCCGCCATTAAGAGGGTCGACTCTACTGAAGGCAATAAAGGCTCAGCAAGTTCCTGGATCCTTCATAAGACTAGACTAATTCACTTCATTTCTTCAACACTCCCAACCTTTATTGAAGTCTCTCCTTCGGTGAACTGTCACCTGTCTACGCGTTCTCTTGGGCAGCATCACCTCTCTGGAACCTTGCTGTGTGAGACTATACTTCCCCTCAGTACAAACACATCTCTAACCTTCATCACTGTGATACATCAGTTACTCACCTCGTGGACCTTAACTTAACATCGATGCCATATGACTCAAAGTTACTTGACTGGAACTTCTATAATCTTTTATTTTTATGCTTACTGTCCCTTTAAATCTATGTGGTGATCTCCAGATACTTAACCACTGGTCATGTTGTTCTAATGCTTCATCCTCACCGTCTGAAACACTACTATGAGGTGGATTTCAGTGGGCTTGGGGCTCAAACACCCAACTCTAGGTCCTGATCGTCACCAACATTTACTCGATCTTTTTTTTTCTAATTCGGTATAGATGCATTATTTGTCTCTCTAGAGGTCATCTGTTCATAATCTTCGTTCTTCTTCCTCTCACTTGGCATCTCCACCTATACACTCCCTCCCTTTAAATGGCGACTGAAGCACTGAGGGTGATCTTCCTTGAGCAGTAATGCCTCCCAGTGTGTTGACCTCATAGTTGACGTCATCTTGGCTGTGATGGAGAGTCCTTCATCTCATCTTCTAAATCTTTGTCTTCTTGTCTTCTCAAACTCTGGTTCGACCATCTCATGTCCTGTCAGAGTTAGAGCGTATCGGACCATGGAACTCATCTCTCTTCTTCTGACTCCCATTCGGCCATTATTTCTGCTAGGAGTCGTCACATGGCTGTTCTTCGTCAAGTTCAGCGCACTTAAATTCAAGGAAAATGTGCGGTCTTGATTTTCTCTTCATCTTAAACGTCTCTGATCCCGAACAAAAAAACTTCTTTGAGAATTTCTTCAACTCATACTTTCCTCACCGTGTTACCTCGACCCTACTATAGCTAAATTTACTGCTGAGAGAGAGAGAAACTTGAGAAAGCCATGATTTTATTTTTTTTCCTTTAATTCTACTCCGAGATATTCCAATTCTCCAAGTCCCCCTTCACCGCCTCCTACCGAACCTTTGTCCTCTCATAAACTCTCCTCAAGCAAGATCTACTGTGTCATCTCTTCTTTGGACTCAGCGCGCGTTACGTTACTTTACATTACTTGCAGAATAAGTGTTCCGTAGATGTGTAATAGTCTCGGTGTTCGTGCAGTGTTCATTTCCTAGTGGTGAATGCTCTAAATACTATTTTTACATCACCCTTCTCATTGTCGGGTAAAATTCGTGTCATTATAGTACAGCGGTCGTGTCATGATGGTAAATATTCGTAAAAATATTATATTCGTATCCAAAATAAATATGTTAACCTTGTATTAATCCATCATCAACTCGGGGTAAGGACAATCAATTCAACATTCTCAACTTTTTATCAATCTCTGGATCAATTTAAACTTTCAACTTTCCAGGCTAGTCTCACGATCTGCCTCACACCCTCTTCCTGACCTTCATTCTCATCTCTTAACTGCAGTAAAAACTTAACTCAACCACTTGTTTTCATCATCATCCACAACTTTGGGTCCCCGCCCCATCATCCACCCTCCCCTCCAATATGTGTTCCATTAACTTAACCCCTTCCCCCATTCTCCTTATCAATCTATTCTTGTTGATTTTAATTTCCACCTTAACCTCATCTTCCCTCTTCTACTCCTATCACCTATTACTATTTCAATCCCAGTTCTGGTCCACCTCTTCTCCAGCTCAACCTCCACTTCTGTCTTCCACTGCAGTTAACACCGTCCATGTATGTCTCAATCTTACAGTCGTCGAAGCCTTGTTAGTGACCTTTATGTAAGTCTTGTTTCTTTCTCTCATCCTTATCTAGAATTTAATTAGAATCTTGGAGCTGAAGGACATCTGCTCTGTGTGTGTGTGTGTGTGCGCGCTCGTGTGTGTGTGAGTGCGTTTTGACAGGTGTACGTATGTAATTATGTATATATTAACCTTCAATGTATATCAGGGGTGGCTAACCTGTCGATCGCGATCGGCTGGTCGATCGCAAGATCTTCTCTAGTCGATCACATGGCAAAGTTAAACTTAATGATCAATCCTTCTTAGGCTGCCATGCAAAAATCCTCTTCAAATTTTACTCATAATCATTGGGATATTATATTTTTTAGATTTTTTTCTGGGAATAGATTTTCATTATGGACACATCAGAGCGATACATACAAAAAAACTTCGACTGTGCCATGCTGTGTGTGGCGGAACCTGATAGGAAGTGTTCGCGTTCATACGGGCCTTTTTAGAAGCAGAATATTCGTTGTTTGAGGACTTCAAAAATAAGTCTGAAATGCTGTCTTCTATTAAGGATGTTCAGTTATCAAGAAACACTGTCATGAGGCGCTGTGAATTTATGACTGAGGATTTGTGTGAACAACTGAATAAAGACATACATGAGTGTGTGTTCTTTTCATTACAATTTGATGAGTCTACTGATGTGGTCGATACATCACAATTATGCATTTTCATTAGACTGGTGTTTAAAGACATGAGTACCAAAGAGGAACTGCCGAAAATTCTATCATTAAAAGGAAAAACTCGGGATGAAGACATATTTCAGACTTTCAGTGATTTTGTTAATAGTACACAGTTTCCAGTAAGTAAGCTCGTATCTAAATGGCTGGCCGAATCAGTGGGTTCATTGCCCTGTGCAGGAGTGATGATAGGTTTCCTAACTTCTTTTTTGGCCTCAAAAGATTGGCCTTTTGATCACAACGAAGTGTGGCTATTAGATTTAGCTTTTTTAGATGACATGACTGCTATGCTGAATAAACTAAACTTAGATCTGCATGGAAAAGATAAAACTATAGTTGACAGGATTAGTCCTGTGGCTGCTTTCAAGCAGAAACTAAAACTAGTGTCTTCGCAGCTGCATCAACATCAACTACGAAACTTGAGAAATATGATGTCTGAACTAGAAAACCAAGGAAAAAACTGTGACCAGCTTGACAGTGCTCGATATACTGAACAGGTGCAAAACCTTGCCTCATATTTTGACAGACGGTTTCAAGATATAGCAACAATAGAACCTGTTGCAACATATATGTGTTTTCCATTTGGTAAAATCACAAATGTTGAAGATATTGCATCTAGAATGGCATCAGTATTTAACATGGACATATCTGAAGTCGAAAATGAGCTTCTGAAGCTTAAAATTGATACTCAGATCAAATCCAGGGCAACAGGAGGAAGTTTCTGGAACCTTCTCAGTGAGGAAAAATATCTCAATGTCAGAAAATGTGCCATGTACCTCACAGCATTTTTTGGATCAACCTACCTTTGTGGGTCAACATTTTCACACATGAAACACATCAAATCCAAATACCGATCAACAATGTCAGATGAACACCTGGATGCTTGCATGAGGCTAGCAGTCACCACCTACAGTCCTAATTACACAAAGCTGGCAGACAACATGCAGTGATAACCATCTCATTAGTAGAGTAAGTTTATGATTTTGTCCTGTTAACAATATATCATAACTATTATTGAAAAATATTATTTGTTTACTCTCTCTCTCTCTCTCTCTCTCTCTACGAATCTGCGTATTTTATGGCAATGGGTAAATATTAGGCTGGTAGATCGCGTCAGGGTAACTGTGGAAAAAGTAGATCACATCACACAAAAGGTTGGCCACCCCTGATGTATATTATAGTCCCAAATTATACATATTACACTAACCTGACTTCTGGAGCCACTCTAAGGTATTCTTCTAAAGTGAACACTACAACTACATCACCTTATTAATGTATCATAAAACACTCACATACACAGACCAAGAAACGCATCACCTACAACTCACTAAAATATAGTTTGGTAATGTGGAGGTGGCCGAATGCAGTGCCAGCTTAGTACACTCGACGCTCTCACGCCTCTCCTGATAATGAACACACACACACACACACACACATATACACATTTGTCTGCAGTGATCACCTTCTTAGGATCAGTGTGCCAGCATATATATCTATAGTACAGTATTGTATATCAGTAATGTCTACAAATGAAGTGTAACCCACATCCACCACGCCTCACTGGTGGTGGTACAGAGGCCCCGGGGCCTGTTGGTGCACCACGCCCAGTGGCCATACGTGTCTCTGGTGCTCTCAGAAACTGTTACAATTTCCTCTAGAATTTTAATGAATAAATTGAATATATTGCTTGATGTTGTCTTGTTTCTGTGGCTTGTTGGTGTAATTTTGTCATATATGGTGAGGGTAAGTTACTAGGGATGACAGGTTAAGAGTTCTGATATTTCCTAGTTAACGCTTATGTGTTATATAGAGAAGCCTGGGGTGAGAGATGGTATGGTTTAGCAACAGTTTCCACTACTGTAAGAACTCCGTGGCCGCCGTGGTAAGCCAAGTTGGGGCCTGAGCCATGCATCTTTAAGCATGACGTCTTCCCACTCCTTCCCTCCAGCCAGCCTTGGCTTGCTAGACACTCTGAGAACATAAACAAGCCAACCAAGGTCCTATTAATAACATTACGAGAACTGGACGCAATTTTCGTAGAATTTTTGTATTGCTGGAATATTTGTGAGAGCCACTAACGATATGAAACTTTAAAAGGTATTAAGTAATGAAATGCACTGGTTATATCAGTACCATGTGACTAATAAGACCTACTTTTCATGATAGTAAAGGTTAAGGCAAAGAACGTGTATGTTTAAATGCGATTGATTTACACGAAAGGCATAAATTGCGTTTAACTTATTTTAACACAAGGATAATAACAAATTGAATTTTATGAAAAAAAGTTGTTTTTATTAATATTTATGACATGCCAGGTTGCCAGTCGAAACTATATAACATTTATACTAGGGATCCTTAAAGCTGGAGTTGGAGGTGACCACAACGCTTGTCAACATCAGAAGTGGTTATGTCCTTCAGAAGCTCATAAAACAGCAACAACCCGTGCCAGGGGATGTCAAGGAGTACATCTGTGTGTCCCTGATGCTTGGTAGGTGTTGCAACCATCGCTTTACCCGTTTCCGCGCGCCTCGTTTTAACAAATAATGGCCATGTTTTCAGAACATCGTTGTTCTTATTCCTACACTCAGACAGTTTGCCATTATTATTTTACTTATAACATGTATAAAGATTTAAGCAGACATTTTTTACAATAACAGAATATAATTATTCCATTTCTGGGTAGTAGATAGTGTTGATTAGTATACTTTACACAGGGTCATAAACGCCCGACCCACAATTCTCCCCGCTTGGAGATAGAAGAAACCCGTGTGTGCTTCTGGCAAGGTTAACATCTAAAGACTGTGGAAAAACACATATTGTCTACGGGAACTCTAGACATACAGTTGTGGATGATCCTCTCTGTAGGGCAACTGTGGACTGGAAAACGGGGCGAGTTCTGGACTACACAGAGAGAACCCGAACAGATGCTAAGAGAAGTCACATGAGTGTCTTTCCTTCCCAACCCTCTCATTCTCCCCTGGCTTGGCTCACACACTTCAGGTGCTCCTAAATTTTTTCTATGATCTCATCTTTAATTTGTCTTCTTTTGCGGGTTTATTTATTATTATTATCTGCGTGAGTGATTTTTATGATGTCTGCACTTTCCTTGGTCGACTTCTATATAATAATGTCTTGTGTCTAATGATCCTAATCTTTTTGGCCTCGAACATTTGAATGTGAGAGGTTTAGTGGCTGTATGATCAAGGTTAGCCCGGCTGTTTATTTGCACACACACACACACACACACAAGAACATAAGAATGGTGGAAACTGCAGCGGGCCTATTGGCCCATACTGGGCAGTCCCGTTTACACCCAACCCCTATTGCTCATATAAGCATCCAACCTATGTTTGAAGCTATCCAGCGTATTCGAGTTAATGATGATATTTGGTAACTTGTTCCATTCATCCACTACTCTGTTTCCAAACCAGCGTTTACCTATTTCGCGCCTAAATCTAAATTTGTCTAATTTAAAACCATTTTTACTAGTTCGCTCCTGTTTGGATAGTTTGAGTACCTTTGCAATGTCACCTTTGTTTAGCCCTGACTTCCATTTATACACCTCTATCAGGTCGCCCCTCGCTCTACGTCTCTCGAGGGAGTGCAAATTAACATGCTTTAACCTGTCTCTATACTCAAGGTTCCTAATGCCCGGGATTAGTCTTGTCATTCTCCTCTGAATTCTGTCCAAGGATTCTATATCCATTCTGTAATACGGTGACCAGAACTGAACTGCGTAATCCAGGTGTGGTCTCACAAGCGCAAAATACAGTTTTAGGATGACCTCGCTAGTCTTGTAACTAACACTCCTTTGTATGAACCCAAGTACTTTATTAGCCTTGTTACGAGCAAAAACACATTGCTTATTTGGCTTAAGGTTCCTACTTATCATTACTCTTAAATCTCTCTTGCAGTCGGATTTCTCAATGGCATCGTTGTTCATCTGGTAACTGGTTTCCCTGCTTACATCTCCTATACTGAGCACTTTACATTTGTCCACGTTAAATTTCATCTGCCATTTTTCAGATCATTCGAAAATTTTTTTTAGATCTTCCTGTAGTTTTGCGGAGTCCTCGTCAGATTTAATAACACGTCCTATTTTAATGTCATCAGCAAATTTACTTATGTTACTGTCTATGCCGATATCTACAGTTTGTCGTTTATGTATATAATAAATAATAATGGTCCAAGTACTGAGCCTTGGGGGAACTCCACTAGTAACGTTGCTCCAATGGGATTTAGTGCCGTTAATGCTCACTCGCTGTTTCCTGTCCTGTAACCAAGCCCTAATCCATTTAAGGATATTACCTTTGATGCCATGTGCTTCTACCTTTCTAATTAGTCTTTCGTGGGGGACTCTGTCGAAGGCTTTGCTAAAGTCGAGATATACCACATCATAATTGTGCCCCTCGTCCACCGATTCGAAAACTGGTGAAAAGAATGTTAATAGATTAGTTAGACATGAACGCCCGCTTGTGAAGCCATGCTGGGAATCATTGATCAATCGGTGCTTCTCCAGGTGATTTCGAATAGAATTTGAAATGATTGCTTCCAGTAATTTGCCTACTATTGATGTTAGACACACACACACACACACACACACACACACAGTACCATGTCACCTTTGAACCCCCTGATATGACGCTCATTGAGGTGAATCTGTGTGTCATTTTGTCCAGTGTCGCAATGATGATGCAAGTAGGACCAATTATAGGTGTTTTATAACGCTATAATCAGGTCCTCCACACTACGGCATTCAGGAATAAACTCGTTACTCCTCTCTGTCACTCGTTACTCCCCTCTATCACTCGTTACTCCTCTCTATCACTCGTTACTCCCCTCTATCACTCGTTACTCCCCTCTAGCACTCGTTACTCCCCTCTATCACTCGTTACTCCCCTCTATAACTCGCTACTCCCCTCTGTCACCCGTTATTGTCGTATCTTCGTCATCTCGACCGTCGTTTGGCAGTGGGATTATAAAACTCCTCACCCCACCGAACACACCCTGGTATAGAATAATGTACGTGTGTATCTGTGTCTGTATATATGTTCACGGTGACAGTACTCTTATTTCCACAGTGTGGTTTTGGTCAAATTACATATCATCCAAAAAACTCTGTTTTATCTTGAATCAAATCTGAAATTGAATATACTTTACAGGAATACAATACAATACAGTACAATATCTCGTGCACTCAGTAATGCCAGGGTGTGTTATGCCCTGCCTAGAGCAATAGACCATGAGAGTGACGAGTGACAAGCCTGAGTCACATAATTTTCGCAGTTGATGAAAAACTGACTTACCTCGAATTTTTTTTTTTTTCAATCTGGTCCGTATTTCCGCGTCGCAGTTTAATAGCCGTGTAATACACCTCCTGTGAGAGTACTGCAGTGTGATCAGTCATGTCAAAACTACACAAGTGACAACAGTAGGTGGCCAAGTCAGTTTAATAAGTTAACATTGCCTGACAGTTCCTTTGATTATACCCAACCTCGCGTGACTGCTATATTCCTCATTAAATAAACACATCCTAGTCACTAGGTTTAAATTGCTCAATAAACACAGCTTAAAATCGTGTTGATTTACCCAGTTGATAAAAACATCGGAGTAAAGAGAACGTTTATTATTTTTTTAGTGGAAAAAACCGTTTACTCATTAAATTCTGGTCAGCAATGTTTAATAAGTAAATAAAAATAACCCAGGAAGCCACTATATACAAATCTTATACTGTAATTACACACACAGCATTCATTTGAACATGTTTTAAAATATTGTACTGTTTACAAGACGATTATTTCTCTTATCTCATGTTTACATAATCTATAAACACTACACATTTTATCATTCGTTAAAGAAGATCTAAGTATCGCGGTGCTAATAGAAGCTAATACGTCATATCAGCATCGAGAAAAGATAACATACATTTTTATCTATACTTATCAGCTTCTTTGTTAGTCTTTCCTCACAGTCTGATAATACAACCTCGGTTATGATGTTCTCCTTGGCTGGCCAAACCTAACATGTAATCACCATTCATAAACAAGACCTTGGGGTATTTTTTTTCTCTCTCTAAAAGGGGTTGGGCTTAGCTTGCATGTGTAGAACCCACTCCTTAGGCCAGCTGATGGTAGCCTCGTGTTAGTTATTACCTGTGAGAGATACAAGTTGTTTGTTACAATAGTTCGAAGTAACAGAATGGTCGTAACATGCAAGGTAACAACGTCAGCGCCACCCAACAGTGAACCCTTCGGTTATGAGTCCAAATACAGTATACATAATTGTTAGCAAATACTATTGATTCTATTATGCCAGTAACTAGGGCATTCATGTGTCATATATGTAGATAATTACTATATTTAAGACAACATGATCCGTACGTGACCTTTACTTGGAAGTCACTTACAGGTTAGTGAAGTCTTGACCTAAACGTGTTAGTATGACTCAACTACTGACGTACATGTTAAGCTATATTCACCAAGTAGATCCTAAAGGTTCAGTTTGATAAGTTGGGTCAGCATCTAAAATCTAAAGGAAAGATTTTGTATAGCTAAAAACCTTCTCAACCAATGATCAATCCAAGTAAATTGTATAATGTGTGAAAACCACTGATGGTAGAGATTAATTTAAATGTTATCTTAGGTACATGCTGGTGGATCAGAAATATGATCAGGTGTACTGTAATTCCTGAATTACTGATCGACATCGAAAATATAAACACGTTCTCTGGGGGGTCCTCAGGTGACTACAGACCTACAGATACAGGATTGCATACAGTGTTCTGCTACCTGTACCCCACTACATGGTCACACTGTATAAACATTATTCTGTGTAATGTCTGAATAAATTATTACTGGCTCGTTGCCCTGGTAATTGGAGCATGAACTATTGTGATCTCTCTCTCTGGCTGGAATCCAACAGAGGTCGTGAGAGGTAAAGGTCCCGTCCCGTCTCAGTAATGCCAAGTGGGTGTTATGATGCTGTGGGGGAAATAAAACGAACCCAGAGTAGTTGTGTGTGTGTGTTAGTAAAGGTGGAAGTGTTTAAAACCAATTATTCGTTAATACTCTCAATTAGCTCTGTCGATGTTAAGTTACAGGTAATAGAAATTATATATTAATGTGCTTTGTTGTGTTCTGTACTACTTTTAGGTTGTACACGTGTACAGAAATAGCTTGTCCTTCCCTGCTAAAACAAGAAGCGGATGACAGAGGAAAATTTAATTATCATTATTATCATTAAGTGCTTACGATTTTCATACACCGACTCGATATATAGAAAAAGTTCATATACGAATCAAATTAACCAAGATATAATTATGATGGTTATAGTCTGACACTGGTAGAATAAAAACGTGTTGTTAGTGGCCACGACCTAAGACACAACTTTAGGGTCTTGGTACAGTTTATTCCAAGCTTACAACAGATGGTTAGGTGACAGTGTGTTTCCTGGCTTACAACACACACCATAGGTTATAGATTTGTCACATTAGCAAAGGTTGTTTTAAAGAAAGACTAGTTTATTACACTAGTCGTTTCGAAAGCAGTTCCCTATACTGATCATTGATTTTTCTCCACACCGACATGATACCGTACGTTACCTCGCCCTGCAGTACAGACTGTGAAGTAAAGTTTTGCCTCAATTTGCCACAGCGAGGAAAGTGTTTTGCACAAGAAGCGGCGAGTGGTGTTGCGACTACCTCTTTGTACACACACACACACACACACACACGCACGCACACGCACACACACACACACACACACACACACACACACACACACACACACACTTTTACCTCATGCTGAATCACGGTGTCGTGTAACCTTGTGCGCGAAAGGGTACGCAAGTTTTACTCAAGACTGAAGTGAGGTTAAGTTATCTTCCACTTACTCTTACCACAGAAATAATTTCACTTTTAATAGAATATACAAACAATATATATCAAGACGAAATAATATAAAATGTTTACAAAAGTAATAACAAAGTAGAAATGCTTACAAGACTTTTATATCCAAACTTGTCTCCCGTGTTAATATTAATCCTGGCAAATAGTAAAAAGTTTACTCAGTTTTGTCTCGTTTAGAAACAGACCTTGAGATATATAACATATTGTCTATATTTGTTGTTATCAGTATCACTAAATAAGTTCAATCTAAGCAGAAGAGTCGTGATGATCTGTTGTGTGTGCTGATAGAATTTCGACTCCTTGCGGTACCGTCATGCTGAATACCAACAGATTTTGTTAATGGCTGTTGCGAGGCAGCAGCGAGTCTGTTCAAGCTAACCTTGGAAGGTCATTAATGCTTGCCACTCCTCGGTACACTATAGTTTATGTGATAGAGAACTGTTCACTTCCTTATATTCAAACGTAAAGCAGCTTCAGTAATACGGGTATATTTCCCTCGTGTAATGTTGTCAGGATTCTGTTATGCGGGAACATCTTGAGAGGAGTGCTGCTGGGGCGTTAATGACCGGGTCTAACACTTCACATTTGTGTTGATTCACAAGTGACAATATCCAAGCTTAGATTATTTATACATTATGTAGATATTAAGAACATTGATTGTATTCGTGTGAAATATTGTCTTGTATGGTGAGATATGTAACAAATAGTGATGGCATTTAATTATTTTGTGAGAACCTTTGACTTTGTGAGGACTGATGCCCAAAAATTATGATAATTTTCAAGTTGTTAGATTTTGTATCTGAGTGAAAAGTGTTCAAAAACTTTTGATTGATTTTTCCAGTTATGTAACTGTATATTGTCAGCCTTCCGGCTGCCATGCTCTTTCAATAAACCGTTAATTATTATTATTATTATTATTACACACACACACACACACTCTAACACACACTATATATCTTCCTTATATCTAGACAGATATAAATGTGACTATAAACAATTGTTATTGTCTAAACTCTGACATTTTGCCATTATGTTAACAGACTGACAGATAGTCCTTATGAGATCACACGTTGTGAAAAACATTCACAATAGGACACAGGAAGTAACAACAGCCAACAGTAGATACAAGAAGTTGTTATATATGTGACCTCAATGTTCATTAGTGTTCAATACATTCCCATGATTAATCCTCTGAACATACACTGGGAATATTCTTGAGTTTCTTGGTCACCTGTCTCAGTATGCTGTTCACACTTACTCTTGACACTTCCCTCAAGGTCAGTTACAGTTAAGGGAAAAATATATTGAAGATTTGTGTTGATATTTACCAGGGGGAAACTGTCAGGGAAAATATGGCTACTTCTGACAAAACTGGTAATACTCGTCTCTCTGGCACTCGTCTCTAGCACGAGTACATCATGTGTTGCCAAACTCAGGTATAATATGTACCCAGAGGTGTTAATGATATCTGTTCCACAGAAGAACAAAAATATTAACTATAAAATAACATGTTATTGGAATTCAATCTTAACGAGGAATATGACCTAGATCTATAAAAACACTTGACCTCGCGGCGTGTTAGGCTAGTAATGTCAGTTGTACGAGGGAAAAATATATATTAGAATTTTAATGTTAGATACACCGTAGGTTTTTCAGTGCGTTGAAATACTGTACATACTTTATGTCCTGCACTCTTGTACATAATTAAAAAATAATAATAATAATTTATACCAACTATGTGACATGTGATTTGGCTTTCGCACATCATTATTGAGTGATAAGTGTTTTGCCTTATCGTTTACTGCCTACAACACAGCCTCACGACCACTTGTGTGTACTCTGGAAGTTTTCTCTGAAGATTAAAGTTTCTACAAATAATTAGAGGTATAAACCGGGCTTGACGCAATGTTTTCGTATGCCGATGAGTAAGATCTGTTACTGGAGCTTGTGTACAGTGTTCATGTTGACCTACCTACCTACCGCGGTGTCTTATGAGTGGTCTCTTTTTCTATAACGTTCAATTATTTATTTTTTGTGTATCGTACACCTGTTTACACCGATTGGTTACCAAAATTGCCGCTTGAATGAACTTACACCCGTTTGGTCTGGCCAGTTCTCTATTACTTTTTGTATTAAGCAACTTATTAGTAGCCACCTGTCAGTAACGACCACCATGCAGGTCATCTACACCAGCGCTTCTCAAACTATCTGATGTGGCGGACCGGCATGGTTTTTTTTCAATGTGCCACGGACCGGCGAGCGAAGCGAGCCAATCCCGGGCCTATAGGCCCCCCCAGGAAAATCTTTTGAGATATGTCCTATTTCAGGGGCATTTTGAGACTATCTGTACTAAACATGAAGACATGATGTCTTATTCATTCTAAGGCCAATCATCATTGACGTAACAAGTCTTCCCAGTGTGCCAGGGACCAGTACCATATTTGTGCCATACAATTAATTGTTTACGATCAGAGAAAATATTATTTGAACATTCGTAGTAATATTATTTTATACAGGAAAAATATAATGAATATAAAAGTTGACACATTTTTATTTTATATTGATTTTGTAAACAACTTAACACAGTAATAACAATTAACACAATAACACAATTAACACAATAATATTCATGTCAAAACCTTAACCTTTACTAATGTGAAGAGTGAGCCTGCTTCTTCTTTGTCAGCTTATCCAATCGTGGTTCAATTGAGGACAGTGCCACGCGCAATGGAGAATGAACATCCTTACAATTCCTGTATTTTGTCTTAATGACACTCATTGTTGAGAAGCCAGTCTCGCAGAGGTAGGTTGAAGGAAAGGGGAGAAGAGTTTTCAGAGCAATTTCACTAAGCTCAGGATATTCTGCTTTCACTTTTATCCAAAAAGATGCAAGTGATGTTGAAGTTTCGAAACTCATCTTCAATCCTTCGTCAGCAGCCAGCTCCAACAACTTATCCTCCATAGTGACACTTAAGAAAAAGTCATCTCTCAGTGGCATAAACGGATTTCGGATCCATCCAGTCCCTTTCCGTGGATCTTCTTCTGCTGGAAAATAATGCTTAAAACGATTTGCCAAATTATTCAAGTGTTCTTTGATGACATTTTGCAGAGACACAACATTAAGGTCTTCGCCTGCTTCGACTATGACTGTTGCCAATTGGTGAAACATGTCATAACAATCTCTTGACACTCGACTCTTCCATGCTTCTAGCTTCCGTTTTTGCCCGTCGATCTTGTCTGCCATTGTAAAACACGATGCCATCCTTCCCTGCATGGAGGTGTTGAGATCATTAAAGATGGCAAAGATATCAGCCAAATAAGCCAGCTTGGCTAGCCAATCCACTTCTCGGAACAATTGTGACCAATTTGGTTTTTTGTCCTGAAGAAACTCGGCAAGTTCGTTTCGTAGCTCTCACACTCTTGACAGAACTTTTCCCCTCGATAACCAACGTACATCGGCATGCAATAGGAGCAGTTTATGATCAGCTCTCATATCATCACATAATGCAGTGAATAGTCTCGAATTTAAAGCATTTGCTTTTACATGATTCACAATTTTTACAACCTCGCTGAGCACACTATTTAGTTCTATTGACATTTTTTTTGTTGCAAGATTTTCTCGGTGAAGGAAGCAGTGTGTTGACTTGCATTCTGGGGCAAGCGCCTTGATCTGGGTAACCACTCCCGAATGCCGTCCTATCATTGAGGCAGCACCATCAGTACATACGCCTACACAAAACTTGAAATCCAACCCACATTTGTTAACGATGTTGTCGTTCACAGTCTTGAACACTTCAGAACTAGTTGTTTTTGTTGGTAGTGAAGCAGAGAAAAAAACTCTTCTTTAAGATCACCCTCATGTTCAAAGCGCACATACACCATCAGAACTGCCTGATTAGGATAAGGAGGTTATTATAACATAAAATTATATTACAAACAGGATAAAAATTGGAATGTTAAGACCGGTCCACAATAATTTTTTGTTTTTCAAATTTACACAGGAATAGTGTGAACCGGCCTTTAAGATTATTAGTACTTACATTTTCAGATCAGTGGGTTGGGATGGGGTCCCAAATGACAAACACGCAGATACCCGTATGATGCTCTCTGTTCCACTTCTTGATGGTAACTAACCACTGACCTGTGACCTGACATCACAGACTGCTGATCCACACGTGTGGAATAGCAGGGTTGCCAGCTGTGTGACACCCTTCACGGCTGGCACGCATAGTAAAAAATCGGCCATTTCTTTTAATGGGATGCATACATTTATTTTATCCGAAATTAAATAACTACCATACTTAAAATAAAAAGATTTATGTTTTGGGTGGATATGGCGTAACTGGTGGCCGAGAAACGTGGCAATTCTGGCAACACAAGGTGATGCGCCCTATTGATATCCCCAGGTGTGGTTCCCACAGAGTCAAACGCCACATCATCATGAAGGTGTTGTTATACGTATTTCAGTTCGCTGTTTTGCTGTTCATTATATCGCATTCGTTAGTTGCATAGCAATGACTTTTAACATGAGTTAGTAAATGAAAAATATAGCCATAATAAATATAAAAACTACAATGAAAATGTAAAAAAAAAAAAGACCGAGTCAGATGTCCCGGCAGTGTCACGTGGTGTGGAACGTGACTATCGTTTCTTTCTTTTCTGAAAACTCCGCGTACCGGCAGACGATGGCTCACGGACCGGCACCGGTCCGCGGACCACACTTTGAGTAGCACTGATCTACACCACGTGCTTAACTGTGTATACGGCTACTTATCTCATGTGACGATGTGCCTGTAACGACGGCTTGCCTGTAGCGGCCATCTGTCTACAGTGACGACATGATTACAGTAGTTACCTGTCTTAAGCAGCTACCTGTCTTAATCAGTTACCTGTCCTAAGCAGCTACCTGTCTTAATCAGTTACCTGTCCTAAGCAGCTACCTGTCTTAAGCAACTACCTGTCTTAATCAGCTACCGGTCTTTAGCTCTCTGTATCGTCTGAATCACATGTTTCAGTATTATGGTTTGTGTGGAATCATCATTGGTGGCAGGAACGCTTGAGATACTGACTTAGATCAACACCGTATGAACGCTTCCTAATGACCATCTGGCCTCTGTATCACGTACAGTTGTCTTCAGTGACCAGTTGTTGCTAGAAACTACCAGTTAGTAAAGGCCAGTATTCGGCAGCTGGTGTTTGCCCTTAGTGTCACCTGTCCTTGAATTCCTTTTCTTCTGTTGCCCCAAGCTGTTGTACCTTGCTTGTCATTCAGGTGTAAATACAACAAACTTTTCTTTGCATGATGAAGACAAATACTACATATGAAATTAAATAACTATGATTACGAAAATCCAACATTTATCAGTTTAAGAAAATTATAACTAATAACAGTGAAAGATGACTTTTTTGGGTGAACTAAGAAGGTGTGTGTGTGTGTATGTGTGTCCCAGGGTGAAGGAGAGGAGGAGAACAACAATGAAGTGAAGTGGAAGGACAGAGTGGTGGAGTGGGTGGGTGAGACGGATGTTGGTATGCAGGCGTGTCTAGCGTTGTCCAAGGGTATGAATATTTGAAGGACTGAACGATAATGTCCAAGGTTTGGAATAATTGGAGGAGACTTTATATGTGTTACTTTTATTGAAGAGTTAAGGACTATTTAACCTTCTCTCTGTCTCTCTCTCTCTCTCTCTCTCTCTCTCTCTCTCGTTCGGAACTGAGTGTAGTTTTGGTTGAACTTCTCAGGACACTTTCTACGTCGTTGTTGTGTCTTTCGCGAGTCAGTCAGGTGCCACCATTTAGAGACAAACTAATAACTATTTCTTTTAGTAATAGAAACACTTATTACCTTTCCATTCCCGTAATTACCATTGTCTTTCTTCCCTGCAGGAGCTACATAATCGCGGCGCCACGACTTGCTCGGCCCTCTACAGTGTATCGACTAGCGGTAAGCATCCTGTCTGGGTCCACCCCCGTCGACGTCACCGCCCACATGTCCTCCCACAGATCCAGCTTCAACACTGCCCGTGCCACCATCTCCCCCGGGGACACCCAAGACCTCCTCATAAAGGTGGGTGGCATCCTTTCATCTTCAGGGTCGTGTAACCGCGTACTCTCTAGTGCCTGACGGAGAAACTCCTTATGGATGAGAATCTTCACTTGGTCTGAGAATTATACCGTAATATTATTAATGGTTGGGATCTTCTTAGGCCTTTGTTTCTTTTCTTCATCATGTCCTACACAATGCTAATTTGTACGTGACCTTAGAGAATAAAGTCACCTGTCTGTCAGCATTCTTTCTCCTTCCTTAAATGGAAATGTTAAATTTTACACTATTGGTAATGTACAGTCGGGGTCAAAAGTCTTGAACTCTTAGCAATATCCGGCATCTACTTCTGAGTTATACATATATGATTGGGATATACTAATAACACTACTTGTCATCACATATTATGCCTGAACAACAAAATGGGATAAAACTCCCCTTAATACCTAAGATCTTCGGGTACTTACACGCCAAATACTGACAAGTGTTCAAGACTTTTGACACCGACTGTACATAATAATCACCATGACTGAAGCCCCCCCCCTCCAGGTCTCTCATTCTCCTTCACTGTTTAAGTTACACTTCAGTTTCCTTTATTTCTAACGGAAGTAAATAATTTAAGTTTCATTTCCACCCTTTACTACTACTATTAGTATATCGTCAGTTTTGTTGACTACGTATTGTATTTACTTCTACGACCAACTAAGTAGCATTACATTTTGACTATTAGATATAATTTCTTGGCATCTCCTGACCTCTTGTTGGATCATCTTGCTTTGTGTGCACATCACGTACCAGGAAGGGAGACGAAGGGTGAGTCAGGGAAGCAGTGAGGGGCATAAAGAAGGCAATCAGATCCCTTCTTCCTGAGTGGTGTGATGTACTGTATACACATTGCTAATAATGTGGTAGCTAGCATTTACATTTCCTATACTTTGGGTACAGCATTACTAATACTTTACAATTTTGACATTCTTACAATTACTTGTGCAACAGGAGTATATAATTGTTTACAAAAGTATGTAACTGTATAGCTACAGTAAATATGTAATCTTCTTTGAGACTACTTGATCAGCAAGAGTTTGGGCCGAGCGATGGTACAAGAAAAAAGGCTCTGGGCTTTATCATTCATTATAACCTTACCTTGGTGACTCATTGTGTTATCTACAATATGAATTTGGCAGAAGTATACTGGACTCCTGCATCATATCTAAGATGGCGATTGGCGGACATTTTTCCTCAAAATGGTCGTCAGGTGAGATACAGAATCTTGTCTCATGTTAATTGAGGCTGATATTTATTTTATGCCGTTGGTCTTTCACTCTCGGTTAACCTACAAAACTCTCATTCTGGAAATTTGAGATCCTTTCATTACTAAATTTATGTAGGAATGCGGTACCTTCATATCATTGGCCCTCATTATTCTTTCTTTACATAAATCCTTCACTCCTATTGGTGGAGAATTATGGTACTCTCCTTGTCAGTGATCTTTCTTCTCTGCTTACAGGTTCCTAAAATTGCAGAGGACAGAGCCTTTACGCTATTGGTGGAGGGTCGTCGTGGCTACTCCTTGGTCTTCCGTAACTCCACCCAGGTGCTAGTGACGCCCACCTTCCTTACCATCCTCATGCACCTCTCCAGGCCCTGCTTCACCGGCGGCCAGCTCGGTCAGTACCAGGGTGGAACATAGAGAGTTCAAATGCCATAAGTGATAATGCACGTTTAGAGACAAATTAGAAGAAACTAAATAGGAAACGTAATATAAACAAAAGGAAAAACATACACAAGGGGGAAGTGGAAAGGACGATAAAAAGGAAAAATTATTAAAATATAGAACATGTTAAATAAAAAGTAGGCAGGGGAAAGATGGTGAATTGTGCGAAAATAGATAAATGTTGAATATAACGGGAAAAATGGATTGTGGAGAGAAGGAATGATTTAACATGCCTAACAGACAAACATGTTGGTGGCGGTGGGTAAAAGGTAACATAAACACAGATGTAATAAGAGAAACAACATGAGCCACTGTCAAAGGTCTATCATAGATGAGCTCTACTGTATGTGCTAATATTAAACAACTGACTCTGTATAGTAGGTCACTGAAATATACCTATGTATTACTTGTAGACACTGATTCCTTAAATATACTATTGAAAACCATCCATTTGTACGTATGTATGTATGTATGACTCGAGTAATTCATGTAAGAAACAAAATAAACATGAAGAAATCCTGTGAATAGTCCAATAAAGAGCAGCAATAGATATAACCAGCTGGGAGGTGAGTGAAGACAAACTAAGGTGGTCACTGCAAAACACGAGAACACAGGTAAACTACAGTAATTACGGATATATGGATGAAGAAGAAGAAACAACTCCCCAATTAAAACAAAACAAAAAGTGAATAGAACATTACAGGTAAAAGTAAACACAAAATTGTACCCGGTGAGAGAAGGTAGTTCAATAACCATGTTACTCCAGGTTATACAAGAGTGGGAGGAAAATAACAGGGAGTGAAGTAAAGGCGGAGTGGTTAGAAGGTGTGGTGATCCCTGCCTCCCTGACCGGATATTATGGGTCAGCACACTAGGCTGTAACACGCTTTGTGGGGTTGAAGACAGGGTGCTCTGAGGACGAAAGCAGAGGAATGAATCTATATTATAACAAAAGGTAAACCCAAATAGAGGTGTAACTATATTAGGTTAGGTTAGGTGAAGGTCTCCTGAACATTTTAGAAATTATGTTTTATGTGTGCTGTTTCAAAAGTAGTGTGTGTGTCCTCCAAATCAGTGGGATCAGTAACTCACAATCTTCACCTCCTCACCCCACAGTTAGCGCGCGGGTGATCCTCCTCACCACAGAACTCAAGCCTTATGATGAGCCCGTCGACGCCTACATCCTAGTAAGTACTGTTAGAACCTTATAATTTGCGTGTGTGGTATATTGATCACACGCACTGAAGAGAACCCGTTTGATGTATTCTGACGTCTCCAAGTTGGGTAGCATTTAACCAACGAACCTTTGAAATTCCAGTACAATAAAGACGAGAGTACAAACTTCAACACAAACTGGAAGTGAAGATTCAATTACCTTGGTGTTTTTGTGGTCATGTTCTCCTGGTCTTGAGACAAATGATGATCAAAAAAATCTGCCACTTGGTACGATGCTTGTAACTGTGGTGTTCAGTCTGTGTTTACTAGTTTATTGATTTTCTGGGGAGCGGCGTCAAGAAAACTGTAGAGATCAGTGTTTGTTGTAGTATAAAAAGTAGCATTTGTAGTACGAGAGAAATGTAGTACTGTATCATGAAGAAAAAATAGCGATGAAATACATTAGTTCGCAAAGTATGTACGAGAAAGGATAATGAAGTGAATCGCGTGGAGCATTTTGTTTTTATCATTTCAATTTCAATTGTTTATTCCTTGATAGAGGAAGCGGGATCCTAGTGCTGTCACTAGGTACCCCTGTACAATGACACCAGAAGCATCTGGCAAGTGTGACAAGAATATACAGTATAAATATTATAAAGGGGCTTACTAAAGCCTAAGGAAGGAAGGATATTCCTTTAACACATAATCAATATTATTTACAAAATATCTGGCCAGTATGGGGAGGATCATCGTGTCTCCGTCAGGGGGTCGTGGAGTGGTGGTCCAGCAGGCATCACGGAAGCGTTGTGTGTGGGAACATCTTAGGAGGTAGTGGATAAGGGTGCTGCTGTCGGGTCTTCTGCATAATGCACAAGAGCGTTGCACAGGGGATGCGGGGATACCAATCTCCCAAGCAAAGTCATACCCAATGATGATACGGGCAGCAATCACGTCCCCTTTCCGCGACCCTTTCCCGTAGACGTACGAGAGGTTTGTTTTTATCTTAGAAGAGCCAAGTCTCAAAAACTGGTTGACCAAGAATATGTCATTTTTAGGAGAGAGAAAAATATACGCTACCATCATCATGGCCACGCTTAGTATTTACGCTGACCAATGGTGATAATTTAGATTTTAGAGAAACACTTTGTACATAGGGGTATTACATTTCCCGTGTTTGTAACTATTACCCACAACCATAATAATCAAGACGGTGTTATTACTTTAACTCTAATCACAGTGTAGGAACTACTGACGTGGTAATTGACCTTACAGAAGTGAAGCACCTGACTGAAGTGACCTACTAATGGTCAGCTCGAAAATGACAGAAACCCGTAGCAGTCCACAATGAACCCAGAATTGTTTTGAAATTGTCGGGCATAAGAACTGCTAGTACCCAAAATATACAAGTTGAAATCTTAGTTTAGTTTTCGGTACATTTAGCTAATTTTACGAATGTTATGACGGTTGTGTCAGACCTTCATCTCTATCATCAAGATCCTTAGTGCGTCAAAGATTTATTAGCAGTTAATTTTATTTTGAACACATTTCTTATTATTTCCAGGTTATATATTGATGGAGAAATCGTTCGTGCATGATCGGAACATCAGTAGCCTGGTGTTGCAAAAAATACTGTGATTTGAACTTGTTTATCTTAGTCGTTCATCTGGTATTTTTACGCCTAGGAAACTCAGTCAATATATTCATAAATTCAAAACTTATCTCTGAATCACTTAATACCCCAATATTGTTGTGTTATCAATGGTAAACACCTTTTTGTACGTCTGTAGGCCACAACTGTTAGGTGTTCGCTTATACTATGATAAATATATAATCACATTTTTCTTGGAGTCAAAATACACCGATCGCAAAGTTCGCCGTGAGATTCTTGTCATCAGAATTCAATTGTTGTGAATCAATAAATAAATATACAGGCTGAAGATTAACACAAAGAAATACTAAATCTGTCCTAACGTTTATTACACCAACATGAAGCAAGTTTACAGCTCGTATATTTTAATTTAATCCACTTGTATTAATGTCGGCAAACCCTCAGGCTTATCTATAAATATCGATTCATGTGGTGACCAGATACAACTTTTTATTAGGCTGGAGAAAATGTGAGAGTCAAGTTACTGTCTCACTCGAGTCTTGGTAAGAATGAATGAATTTAGGTGAGCTTTTATTATTTCTTATTTGTCTACTATATTGAATTGTTTTTATTTTGGATTTTGATGATTTTGTCAAGTCAGAGCCAAAGTTAAATTTCATTTGGTTAAGAAACAGTGCAATTTATATACAGTAGATATAAATTGTCTGGGTCTGTATCAGCCATGTGTATTGGCCTGCTGCTTTCCAGTGTTTACTTGCCATTTAGCTACAGTATAGGAATGGAAAATGTGTGACGGATGTATAGACAAAATTCGCAAATGACCCTTCACCTGTTTAACAAAGACTCGGCCCACTAAAAGGGCATATTTTCATAAGTAAGTCTCGTTATTTTCTTACAAATTGCATCAGTTAAAAAAAAAGTTTCGAATCATCTGAAACGTTTACTGTATATACTGTATGTTGTGTAACCTTGTCCTTGGTATGTTGTGTAACCTTGTCCTTGGTATGTTGTGTAACCTTGTCCTTGTCTAACTAGTAGTCAAGTAATGCACTATACCGGAAGTTGAACGCTCTGTCTGTTAATGTCGTTGTTTTTATTTTGGTGCGATACCTGCAGTCGTTATACTATTCTTGATTTTTGTTTCACTGTTGTTATTCTTGTGAACAGTGTCAGTCCGTTTGTTCTCATAATCAGTCACCACCACCACCAGTGCCTTTGCTGTTACCCGGTTGGCTAAGAGGTTATAGGGGAGAACGTAACTGCCACGAGGCTTCCTGCATGATCATGAGCGGGATCCTCTCTTGTTATCCTTGGGCGGGAACTTTCCCAGGGTCAATAACTTGGTTTGTTAAATAATTCCTTAAGGTTTTTTTTCTTTTGCTAAACTATATCTTTTGATTAATATTTTTTGTAGATAAACGTATTATAATCTGATTTGGGTGTTATTGTGTTATTACTGAGCTTCAACAACTAAGGTCTTTAAGCACGTAACGAGGTTAGTAATACACAAGTCCATAATTTAATGTTATGGTGTTTCCTGAAATCATTTCGTGCAATTACCTATAAAAATACATTCCCAACTTCTGTTTACTGTATGTTGCAATATCTCAGTCTTCCAGCCTACAAATTCCTCGTTTTCTCTTTATTTACATTATTTCACCATTCTCTGTACTTTTCCCATTTTCTTTCAACCCCTTTCTCCCTCAGACTCTAGACACACGTGTACAGTGGCCCACCTTGTCTCGCGTCCTTTCTTTCCCATCAGCTCATCCCTCGACTTTATAACCTCTTCCTCACTTTTAATAACAGCTCTGGAACTATTTTAGCTGAAGGATATTATTACCCGACAGGAAACCCGCACTTTTTACAAATACGAATTGGTGGATAATTTTACACATGGTTTGTCGGCGGCCCAAGTAAATGTTTTGCATCGCTTGGTTTCAATTCTTAGTGGACCCGAGCCATCGGACCGCCTCACCGAGTCCCACTTTAATGTGAAGTGAACTGGAATACTATCTCTAATCTTGCATGTGTCTCATGAGGATTTATTATTTTTTTCATTATAAAGGATTGTGTTTTCCTTCGTCATCAAAGTCATGCTCTTTTTCAGTTGATAAATATAGTTATACTTATATTATACAGGACTCAACTTGTGAAAAAGAAATTCATGTAGAAAAGATCTTTGGTATACTTTTACTTTCATCCTCTTCGCCATTGATAAGTTCATTAGCCGGTTGGGCGGTCGGTAATGTCTCTCTCTAATTTATTTGCTCAGATTAGCGTTTTTAAGTCCTGTACATTTGTCATTAAAACCTTAGAAATTAGCCCACCTCTGAGTACTTCTGCTGTCCACCATACACACCAATTCTCACTGTTAGAGTATTTTCCTGCCTCAGTCTCTTAGTTATCCACATTGTGTCAATTCATATTAAAGAAGTCAACAAAAACTTTACCAAATGATTTCATCGGGTCTTTCAAGCGAGTTTAATTTTATTTCGTCATTTCATGGTATTGGCAAAGGAAGACCATGTAACTGTGGCCTAATAAGCTGTGTTATGTGAGAAGAGGGAAACCAGGAGACTGAACAGTGAACATGTCATCTTAATTGATTATGGGGGACATTATGTAAGATACAGATAGTTTATCGGATTGTTTTATATTTTTTTTTAGTTTCATTGGACAGATGATCACTGGAGTGGTGCAAAGTTACGTGGCAAATGTGTTTACGTACAGAACGGTGAAAATTATTACAAGGCTACCCACACTAACTTTCAGATAGGTATAACGTCTGTTGACACTACCAGTTTTAATTATATATCTTAATACAGAAGCAAAATGTCACATATTTTGATCTTTGCAAATTATCATTGTCAACATTGTTATTAAATAAAGTATATCGTTCGTTGTGGTGTGGCCTGTCCGACTGACGGTCAAGGCAGTGTCTGATCAGCCTGTTAAATTAGTCGTCTTGGGAAGTCTCGGAAAAAAAAAGTTGAGTTTATGACACAGTAACTTTCTGCAGTAGTGTTAATTTATGATACACTAAACTCCTCTGATTTAGTGAGCTTATAACACACTAAACTCCTCCAGCGTTGTAAACTACCGATACATCAAACTCAACCAGTACGTGTGAGCTAACAACACTGTCATGCTCATCAGTGGCGTAGGCTTACCCTTCTAGTGATGTGAGTCAACGACACACCACAACCCTCCGATATGTAATTTTTAAAGGTATGTACACTGCCACAACAACAACAACAACATCACCACCACCTGCTCGACCAGTATCGACCCTCACTACCCACTGGCTACCTCTAACCTTCTCCTCCCTTACCTCCCCTCCCTCTCCCACTCACCATTATTGTTCCTCCCCTTCTTACGTATGACCCATGTCTCCTCCCTCTCTTTCTTCTCCACCATGGTTCCCCTACCCTTCGATTCGTCTCTTCATTACCACTCCTGCACCACCCTTTTCCCCTATACCACCCCTTTCCATTTCCCTCCTCCTGTAGTAATGCCCCCCCCCCCACTAATTTGAGGCAGCACCTCCCACACAACAACCTCGCTTCATAATTAATGATAACTACGGGTATCAGGGTCACCTTCAGCGCCTTAGTCGGAGCCTCCTCAAACCTGTCTCTTGCGGATTGTGATTTATTGTGTTATATATTAGAAATGTTGTACCTTACTGTGTACCCTTTTTCTTTGAAAGAGGCAGTAATACATGAATCTAATATATGTCGTAAAGTATAAAGTATTTTCGCTAGTGTAATTGGTTGCTTCATCTGAAAATTTAGGGTTTTTTGTTTGAAACGAAAAGGTGCGTTGTTCTGATTCATTTATCTAAGACTGAAAGATTTATTTTATGAAACTATAAGAAATGTTTGCTAGAAGAGCAGGGGTTGTCTCAAAATTTTTGTCTCTTGACCAATCTATTTATCACATGTTCTGTTTAAGCCTTTTCCCTGTTTGCTTATTGAAATGACTGTTTCTCTTGTCTCTTAATGTTATATTTTAATATGAGTAATGAATATATAGTTATGATAATTTTAATAATAGTAGACTTATGGTGGATATGTGGTATGATCAGCAAATGTATAGGAATCTGTTAACTGTACAGTATAGCCAAATACTTGTCAGCTCACACCATTATAAAGTAACTGGCTGTATTTATGTACTGTACAGTTGTGTAATATAGTGTTATGGCAACTTTTTCACACTCGCGTCTTTTTTTTTTAATTTGGATGCTCTCTCTCTCTCTCTCTCTCTCACACACACACACAGTTATGAGGGACTGTACAATATTCCGACTATTCTCCACAGGACCCACAAGGTAACATAATCAAGCGGTGGATGTCGAGGATGCCGCATGTTGGTAAGTCATTTGTTACTGTTTTCATTTACTGTACATTAATTGTTTTATCCATACATTCTTATAAATGAAAATCATCAGTATAGAAATATTAGTTGTTGCCTGCAGGATAAGGGATTTCCACAAGGCAGTATCATCTTATTAAAAAAGCGAGCTCATGTCAACTGTAAAGATTCATGTATATATATACAGTATATATATACATATATATATATATATATATATATATATATATATATATATATATATATATATATATATATATATATGTATATATATATATAATATATATATATATATATATATATATATATATATATATATATATATATATATATATATATATATACGTATATATATATACATGTATATATATATGTATATATATGTATATATATATATGTATATATATAAACAGTATATATATATATATATATATATATATATATATATATATATATATATATATATATATATATATATATATATAATTTTTTTTTTTTTTTTTTACAAAAACTTTCAAGTTATCATATTTAAATCTGGTGTACCCTTGTCTAAGGAAATTAACGGAATTTTTACATGAACGCAAGCAAACAAATTTTATAGAAATATTGTACAGTGTCGGACAGGCCAGGAATGTATCCCATTGAAATCCATGTGTAAAGGCTCATGATTTACTTTAATTCAGTTTACATTAGGGTTTTCAGAAATGCAACCCTATCATAAATAAGGGGATACCTGTACTTATTATGCAAAAATTTTAGGCCCTTTTCTGTTCAAAGAAATGTAGTAATTTTTCATGCAAAGTTATACTGGAAATATCCTCTTTAAGGAAATCAAAGCATTTTTCATACACACTAATGGTGACATGCGGCCGTCAGGAGTGGTGTCTGTGAAGTACCAGCTGCCGGAGCTGCCACAGGCTGGATGGTGGAGAGTGAGGGTGTCTGCCGGCAGCCAACATCAAGAGACGCGCTTCCTTGTCCACAAGATCTATGACCCACTTTATGAGGTAAATACTGCTATGACTCACTCACCTTAGTATCAAGTGCCATCCTCTCTTTACATCACTGTATCTCTGATAATACCAAGCATTTATTGTTCCTATGTTGTTGTAAGTCACTGACTAGCACCTTTCCAACCAACCTTATCATTAAGTGGTCTAAATAGCCACACCTTTAGTATACAAACTTATTGCCAACAAACTGACCATATTTCCAAACACTTAAAGGCCTTATCATCACCCAACTAACCTTACCTCCTGAAATTTATTTATCTTACCTTACGAGCAGTAGATGGACCTGATATACGACCTCATTTTCATGGATCTGACTTTCTGACTTCATCACCATCTGACCAATATTAACGTCAGTGAACCTAATTGACTTTACCTCCAACTTTGTGACCAGCCTTTTTATACTATCTCCGTTAGCGTTAGGAGGGTTGACTCGTGGCAGTGTGTCGGCCATGGCGCCTGCCGAGGACTCTCGCCCTGGGATTCTAATCTCGCCACCTTAAAGACATCCTTCGAGAGCCATCTTGCCCATGGGCGGCTCCCGAACCTCAGTAGTATTGCCAACGCACAAACAGCGTCTGGAGATGCGTCAAGGAGAAATCACAAGAGTGTGAATGTCTAACTTCAACTATACAAAACATATGTCTGGTAACGGTACAGATGATATCTATGTTACTCGACTTATTTGACACAGAATATTACTACGTTAAAATATGAACACTGATATTCAGAAAAATCGGCTAAGTTAAACTGAATTAACATGACGGCGAGAAACAATCACACATACCTGGAGATGCGTCAAGGAGAAATCACCAGAGTGTGATTTTCCCTCGTGCATTCGTATATATGCGCGCCTGAGGGCATATCGGCTCCAGAAAGACTAATCTTACTAACAATAGACCTCCTATTCAAAGTGGTCGCTGGACACCTAGCTGTGACTGTCAGAGTCAGGTCAGGTTAATTTTCCACGTCTATCTTTATGATCTAATCAGAGATTGAGTTGTCAGGAAAGAGGTGAGATGGAGTTATATGTGCACAAGCAACTCTACTCGCCTGACCGCAGACCACATCCCAGGTCAGAACAGCCGTTAAGTCTTGGAGAATTTTGAGTCTGACAGGAACTGTTCAGTAGATTAATGACTTTCTAAAATAGGCAACTGACACTAAATAAACTTCAAACATCAGATTCCCTGATGTTTGGGCGACAACATAATATAACTTCAGTAGCGATAGGAAATTCAGGATGTTCCCACGGACGACATAAGATATGCCACTCTAGCTGGCAAACTCGACACTCACTTACTTGACAAGTTTCACTAACAATAACGACAGTTGAAGCTTTCAACATCACTCACAATGGATCTTGAATGTTCCAACTGTAAACAGACATATCTAGGTTGCCTCACCAATTGCAACCACAGTTGCAATTTCAAATTCTGTCATACTAAGGAATAATGAAGTCTCGGGTACATTCTAAGATTGAGAGAAAACGGAGGACTCAGGCATCCTGAAGCGATGAGAAAACGGACTCCTCAGATGGGGAACTCTAATAAGAAAGCACAGCTACATGTTTTGTGGGCTATTGAGCGTAATATGAATCGTCTGATTTTACGTTAACTGACGTGTATGACCGTGGTCATTACAATGTCATTAGTACAGTTTTTACTAAAATTAAATACAGTTGAAGCTTTCAACATCACTCTCAATGGATCTTGAATGTTTCAGCATTATAGTTACATCTTTTATGGACTTTTAAGTGAAATATAAATCGTGTAACTCTTTCTATAACATGTATGTTTGTGATCAATACTTTATTTCTTCCAGGTGTTTGTGGAGATGCCCTTTTATGGCCTGTCAGATGACGAGGAGATCCAAGGCACCTTGACTGGGAGTTACTTGACCGACAAGCCAATCTATGGTAATGCCTCCCTAACCCTCTACGTAAAGCAGCCCTGGACGTTGCCAGACTCAGATTTCAGCCGCGTCTCATCCATCTTCTACAATCATGTGAGCTGATTCCCCACATTAGATTGTTACTGTTTCCAGATCTCTTGGATAGAAAAATTTCTCAAGTAATTTTTTTTTTTTAGAGACTTACCGAGTTGATTCAGGGCATATGTAGAGCACTGAACTTCCAAATGCAAGCGCTACAGCTGGGAACATCTACTCCAAGCGAATAATGGAGGGCAATTGAATTTCAGGGATTGCACATGGTCTAGATATAAGTAAGATGCATCCACATCTAGTGTGAGCTTGTGGGGTATGGGATGTTTGGTTCACACTCAGGATGGGATGGAGAAAGGAAACTCACAATGTGCTCTCTGTATACATGTTGTATTGGATGTACAATGCAGCTTGGTGCTGGGAAGTGGCAGCGTGGTTACAAGCGTGATGTAGAGAGAGCTGGTTGGTGAGGGTGCTCAGAGGAGGACAGCTTGTGGGTCGCCATGCTCGCCGGCGGGAGGGAGGGCCGCCAGGCAGCGGCGGAGGAGGAGGTGTTGCATGCTGGTTGGTGTAGGTAGAAAAGAGAGAGGTCACCACGAGGTCAGGTCTTTTGTAGCGGAGGTCGGCTTGGGCAGATAGTTGACCTCCGCTCCGTGGGCGGCGCTGGTTGACCTAGACCACGAGGCACACATTGTGGAATTCGCGGGGTCGGCTACTCAGCGACAAACAGCGTTTGTAGGGGAGAAATCCACTACAAGCTAATGGCTTTCGGCCTCTCTTGCTTTAAGTCTCCCTTTTTAGGACACTATAGTTGTAGCGGAGAAGTGAAACGAAGGCTAATAAGATTAATTAGTCAGTCCAGCTATCAGTATGTAGGGTCGTTTTAGATATAGACTTGAAAGCATGGTGCATAACACTACCGGTATATGAATTCTCTGGTGGAAGGCATCAGGTTACAAAATTTACATTGCTATTTTTAACTATTTTATGTAATTTACAAAAAAAAGTCTGGGGATCACTACAGTCAATGTTTGTTGTCATAAACCTCACTTCTTTCATCTGTGTTGTCAATTTTCTCTCCACAATCAACACTTTCTTCACCACAGTTGTCGTTTTCCACACCACACGTCTCTTCTCACACCACTCGTCACTTCCCCACTCCTTTTCGTCATAGCCTTAACGACTGCAGGTAGATGTGATGGTGGATTTCTCCTTCCCGATGGCGTCATTGCTGGAGTACGTGCAGCAGCTTGAGGGTGCTGAGGTGAAGGTGGAGTGCGATTTCTACGACATCTTTACCAAGATCAAGGCTGAGGGACACTCTAGGTGGGTACTTTTTCTTTTCTTTTTTATCCTCTTCACCACAGATCTGTGCGCCAGCCACCTGGGCAGTCAGGTATATCTCTGTTATGCACTGTTGGCAAGTATTGAGCATGTACTGCTTTCAGAATGTATCTGTACCTGCTGTTTGTGGTACAGTATCCTATGGTATTTTTGTTTACAGTATTCTCTTAGAACATGAGGTGGATCCTAGAACCTTTTGGTATTCTAGAGTAGTGTTAGAAATACTATAAGAGTCTCCTAGACCTTTATGGTAAATGAGAATAATCTTTGGAATTCACCAGGACACTAGAGAGAGAACCCACAACACGAGAAAAGATTGGACCAATACGGTCAGATACCGGCGAGCTCACTGATAACGACGGAGAAATGAGCAATACAGTAATTTGAATAAATATTTTTCAACAGTTTTCACCACCGAAAATTTAAACATGATACCCGAGGCACCGACTCTATTCAGAGATAGTGAAGAAAACAAATTAAGCGAGATAGTAGTGAAAAGTAACGATGTTAGTAAGCAAATAGACAAACTAAAGCCTAATAAGTCACCTGGTCCCGATGAGATATTTGCCAGAGTATTAAAGGAATGTAAGGAAGAGCTTAGTATGCCCTTAGCAAAGTTGTTTAACATGTCCTTAAAAACAGGTGTAGTACCAGAATCCTGGAGGATAGCGAATGTAATACTGATTTTCAAGAAGGGGGATAGATCACTATCCTCTAACTACCGCCCAATCAGTCTAACATCAATAGTAGGCAAATTACTGGAAGCAATCATTTCAAACTCTATACAAAATCACCTGGAGAAGCACCGATTGATCAATGATTCTCAGCATGGCTTCACAAGCGGACGCTCTTGTCTAACTAATCTATTAACATTCTTTTCATCAGTTTTCGAATCGGTGAACGAGGGGCACAATTATGATGTGGTATATCTTGACTTTAGCAAAGCCGTCGACAGAGTCCCCCACGAAAGACTAATTAGAAAGGTAGAAGCACATGGCATCAAAGGTAACATCCTTAAATGGATTAGGGCGTTGTTACAGGACAGGAAACAGCGAGTGAGCATTAACGGCACTAAGTCCCATTGAAGCAACATCACGAGTGGAGTTCCCCAAGGCTCAGTACTTGGACCATTATTATTTATTATATACATAAACGACATAGATATCGGCATAGACAGCAACATAAGTAAATTTGCTGATGACACTAAAATAGGACGTGTTATTAAATCTGACGAGGACTCCGCAAAACTACAGGAAGATCTAAACAAATTTTTCGAATGGTCTGAAAAATGGCATATGAAATTCAACGTGGACCAATGTAAAGTACTCAGTATAGGAGATGTAAACAGGGAAACCAGATACCAGATGAACAACGATGCCATAGAGAAATCCGACTGCGAGAGAGATTTAGGAGTAATGATAAGTAGGAACCTCAAGCCAAGTAAACAATGTGTTTTTGCTCGTAACAAGGCTAATAAAGTACTTGGGTTCATACAAAGGAGTGTTAGTTACAAGACTAGCGAGGTCATCCTAAAACTGTATCTTGCGCTTGTGAGACCACACCTGGATTACGCAGTTCAGTTCTGGTCACCGTATTACAGGATGGATATAGAATCATTGGAAAGAATTCAGAGGAGAATGACAAGACTAATCCCGGGCATTAGGAACCTTGAGTATAGAGACAGGTTAAAGCATCTTAATTTGCACTCCCTCGAGAGACGTAGAGCGAGGGGCGACCTGATAGAGGTGTATAAGTGGAAGTCAGGGCTAAACAAAGGGGACATTACAAAGGTACTCAAACTATCCAACCAGGAGCGAACTCGTAACAATGGTTTTAAATTAGACAAATTTAGATTTAGGCGTGAAATAGGTAAACACTGGTTTGGAAACAGAGTAGTGGATGAATGGAACAAGTTTCCAAATATCATCATTAACTCGAATATGCTGAATAGCTTCAAACATAGGTTGGATGCTTATATGAGCAATAGGGGTTGGGTGTAAACGGGACTGCCCAGTATGGGCCAATAGGCCCACTGCAGTTTCCTCCATTCTTATGTTTTTATGTTCTTATGATTCTAAGATCTTGTACATTCGTGAAGAATTTAGGTTACAAGACATTTTCATTAGTTACTTTGTGGAGGTATGGGTTTGTTTGTGTTCACACTCAGGATGGGTTGGAGAAAGGAAACTCACAATGTGCTCTCTGTATACATGTTGTATTGGATGTCCAATGCAGCTTGGTGCTGGGAAAGCAGCATGGTTACAAGCGTGATGTAGAGAGAGCTGGTTGGTGAGGGTGCTCAGAGGAGGACAGCTTGTGGGTCGCCATGCTCGCCGGCGGGAGCGAGGATCGCCAGGCAGGCGGAGGAGGAGGTGGTGTAGCTCGCTGCGGCTGAAGCTAGAAGAGAGTTGGTTGGTGAGGATGCTCAGAGGAGGACCAGCTTGTGGGTCGCCATGCTCTCCGGCGTGAGCGAGGACCGCCAGGCAGGCGGAGGAGGAGGTGGTGTAGCTCGCTGCGGCTGAAGCTAGAAGAGAGTTGGTTGGTGAGGATGCTCAGAGGAGGACCAGCTTGTGGGTCGCCATGCTCTCCGGCGTGAGCGAGGACCGCCAGGCAGGCGGAGGAGGAGGAGGAGGTGTTGCTGGCTGGTTGGTGGAGGTAGAAAGAGAGAGATCACCACGAGGTCAGGTCTTAAATAGCGGAGGTAGGTGTGGCTTAGTAGTTGACCCCCGCTCCGTGGGCGGCGCTGGTTGACCTAGACCACGAGGCATACACTGGGGAATTCGTGGGGTCGGCTATGCAGCGACAAACAGCGTTTGTAGGGGAGAAATCCACTACAACTTCTCTAAGTTAAAAAAAAATCATCATGAGATTAAGGGATTTATCCTTGCAAATTATATCTCAAATTCCTTTGCACTGAATGATGCCATGGTAATTTAGAAAAATGTCTATGTTGCTGAACTCCTGCAAGTGATCTTTGGACTGCTCAACTGTACCAGTTGAGAGGAGCTCCTAAGATTTTAGGTTATCTAAAATAAGTTTCTTGGAAAATCTTAAATCCCCAATTGTTCCACTTTATTTTAATGTGGCTGCTCTTCAGATGTAGAATTTACCCATGTAAGTCTTAAGACAATTTTCACAGTGTTAATAGTTGTTGGGTTAGGGTGCATGATGGTAATATTTCAAGGCTAAACTCTAACAGAGAAGCCTAGTGGTCATAGCTATCATAGCTAGTGTCCTGGTCGATCTTACTGAGTTTAAAACAGAAAATGGAGGCTACAGTATAGTCAGCTAGTCTTGAGATTTGGGATAACTTTCATGGTTTAGAAAGTGTTTTGCAAGTTTATTTGGATTTATATGGAGGTAGTGTTTTTAACTTGACTGATGGGGAAAATGTATTAGTATTTACCAACTATTTCAGGAGTATGGCAGAGATACTGTACTTCACATTGTTAGAAAATCTGACAACATTCTTAGGACTATTTTAATGGAGAAAAGGGTCATTCCAAGATAGTTTTCTTGTAATGTGAAGACTAATACGGTACATTCTTCAGTATATACCTGTATATTATACTATAGTACAATATATACAGTACAGTGTATTCTGTTTGTGTTTATATCACTGTTTACTATAACTCTTTATTAAAGTAAGGCATTCTTTTGTTGTGATCCTATACAAGAATTTATAATTTACTATTAGTGTTTTTGATTCTGCAGGATGCGGATTCTGAGCCCTGGGGTGGTGGTGTCGGTAGTGGGCACAGAGCCCTTCATCTTCAGGCCTGGGATGCACTTCAGTGCTGCGGTAAGTGCTTCTCCACATCCCTAATCTGGCATCTGGTAACTTACTGACTGATAAAAGTGATTCTAGTGTAAAGTTGTAGGACTCAAAGGAGGCTGTATACCTCCATTATGTGACCAAAGGCATTTATTGGGTTACAGATGACTGATGACATCATAAACTCATCCTAGGATGACTGATGCGACCTATGGTCATCTAAGATAACCTTAAGAGTGAACAAAAGTGACCCTAGGTTAACAGAATGACCCTAGGGTAACATAAGGTGATGGATAGGATTTCATTGGCACAATGTAACCATGGAAATAGTGATGGAAAAGAGATAATGAAAGAGAAGGATCATTTGACATGGAGGGAAATTATAGAGAAAGCAAAATGAGACAGATAGCTTCAGGTTGTATTTTTATGTAACAGTAATAAATGGAGCAGTGGAATGACACCCCACACATGAGAATAAATACTGTACAGTGTATCAGAATCTCTCTTACTCTTCATTTATTCCCCTCCCCCCCCCCCAACCCATACACCCATGCTCTACCCTATTTTCCCTCCCTCTACCCCTCACTCTCTCCTCATTCTTAACACCATCACCACCTCACCTTCCTCCCTCTTATAGGTGTCAGTGATAAAGGAAGAACGGCAACCCGTGGAGAAGTCACGTCTAGCGGGGTCATCACTAGTCATCACTCCCAGCTACACTACTTCCTCCGGCTCCTCCTCCACCCTCCCTCAGGTTAGTATTGAGATTTACCTTCTGTTATGTTGGCTTAATTTCACAATTATCATATTTTGTTTAAACCTTGATTTTTGTGACTGGCCTGGTAAAAATTACTTCATTCCCTTGTCAGTTTTTCAATTTAATGGGAGATGAAAGAAAGCGTCTGGTGTAATTGGCTTAAAACTTAATAATATTAATTTGCATTACAGTGGTCCCTCGGTTAACGAGCACAATCCGTTCTAGAAGGTTGCTCGTTAACCGAAAAACTCGTTAACCGAAACCAATGTTTCAATGGGTTTTTGGGTAATTGGTTCCAGCTCACCAAAAATTGCCTAAATTCAACAAAAAAGGTAGAAAAGTACACTTACTTTGAGGTGTGTTTGTAGAAGGCTCCTGGGTGATGATGAGGATGATGATGGGAATTAGAATGGGGGTGGAGGAGAAGGGAGAAGAGAAGGCATTGAGGTGGAACCATTTCACCCATAAAATTTTCGTTCACTTGGTGTAATTCAAGATTATTTTCTTTAAATCAACACTGCACTGCATTATATATTGTCACTATGTAAAATAAATTTTAAAATGACCAATAATTTGCTTGCAAACACAGAAGAAAAGCATTTAGTTGAAGAGAGTCTCAAGCAAGATGTTACCTCCACTGAAAAGACAGAGACTGTCGCTTGTTTGGTGTGTTGACAGGCTGGATGGCGCGCATAAAACTAGTTTCCTTACCTTCAATTATGTTCAATAATTGTTAAAATGACTAAAAAATTTAATATTAAACTTTTAAAATTATTGAAGTGTATAAACTTCTTGATATTTACTAAAAGTAAGGAATATAAGCCCTAGAACCGATTACTGTATTGGCGGACTAATACTACAGCTGGTGGACTGCCAAATGCAAGCGAAAACATGTTGAGGTCCGCTCGTAAGAAACTCATTAATCGAGGGATTGCTCGTTAACTGAAGTTAAGAATCTTATGGAAGGTAACTCGTTAACCGAAATCTCGTTAACCGAGGCGCTCGTTAACCGAGGGACCACTGTATATGAAGGCCATGAAAGCTTACATTTAATTCTCATATTTCTATCACCTCATGCTATACTGTTAGCTTTTTCAGTGCTATGAGCGATATTATATACAAAATGCAGTGGTCATAGGTGCAAATGGTAAGGTAGTCGGCATTTCAATTGTTCTTTAATCCAATTGAAACGGTTACTGTATCACCGACGCTTTAACTCCGTAAACTTTATCCTGTAATGTATGTATGTACTGTACTATATTAATTCTGCTCATGATATTCTTGAATAATTTGCTGAAGTTGCTATATTTTCTCACTTTAATGGTGAATTTAAAAATTCCAGTGAACGCTATAGTGATTCTCCAACTTTGTCATACCCTTGTCAGTGTCATCAGCACGGCGTATACAGTACAGCATTTCATTTGAACAGGGGGATATTTTAAGTTCTGCATATTTTATTAACCTTTCATTTGATTCTTTTCCCATATTAGAATGCAATTCTTATGTCTATGCACTGTGATATTTTAAATAGCCAGTTACTTGTTGTGAGATGTAAACCCAACAGGTTGCATGTTGCCATTTGTTGAGCTACTACAGTATTCTTTTATTTCTGGCATACTGTAAGTTTCTAGGAGTCATTAATTATTATTTATAGCAAATCTGCATATGTTTCCTTCTTAATCCATTGTATAAAAATTCTCCCATTTAAAGGAGGTATGAGGAAGTTCGATGATGTATATAACAAAAACCTAGAAACCAGAGCAATCATTTGATATGTGTTCTCTTTTCACCCCTGCATTAAGATCATCGTGCCAGCACTCACCACTGATGGTAAGTTGCAGGAGGAGACGTTTCAGGCAATCAGACATGGAATGAGGATGAGAAAGTGGGCTGCAGAAGGTGCTGTAGAGATACAGGAGACGAAGTGGGTGAATGAGATGGCATGGGCTGAGAGGGAGGTGCAAGATCTGATGCACAACTACACTAGAGAACAGTACTTCACTGAGTACCGTGAAACTGGCATCTACAGGTAGGTGGTGTTGATTTAGTGGCAAGAGATGATTTTTGGTAATTTCTTTAGACTTTATTACCCTGTAGTACAAAGGGAATTTTGCACCAAAACTGAAAATCAAATTTGAATAAAGCCTGCAGGTGTATATAGTTTATACTACTGTACAGTACATATACAGGCACCTTGAACTAACTTAACAATACTTATCTAACTTTTTTATTTTACTTTCGTAAAGTGAAGTCTGATGTTATTGATTGCTAATATAGACCACTTGCACATAATGTCACACATCACGTGATTTTATGATTGGCGCCATTTTGGGGAACACGACATAATATAACTTAGTGAAACTGAAGTTTTGTTAGCAATGGGGAATTTTATGCAAATTTAAACCGTATTAATAATTTAGGAAAAAAAAAGTAGTTTTTACCATATGCAGGTTATTACTCACTGTAACAGAAAAAACAAGGGTTAAAGCCAAAAACAATGAAAAAAGTAGGTGGCCAAAATTCAGAGAGCAGACCTTACACCAGCCAAATATAACAAATAATGCTAGTGTGTACAACAATCATGTTGTATAAAGGTTTTTATTTCTAAAGGTGCAGTTCTCACACAAACCTTTACTAGCTGTTTAATCTGACCACCTAGCTATATACCACTAAATATTCTAGGTAGGAAAAGTCACACAGTACTTAAATTAGGAACAATATAATTGTCAGTTTATCCCACGTGTGGATATTCTTGTTGGGGTTTATATGTGCTTGAGTCCATTCAGAATTCTTAACACATATGAATGCTTCCGCAGAGGAACACGTTAACAACTACAGAGTACTTCTATCTATCTAATTAACCTATTCTACCTAACCTTATCTCCTTTCTGTAGGTTTCAACTAGACATTCCCAAAGATGCAGCAACACTCCGTGTGGACGTGGTGTACCAGGATGAACACACTGAAGCATCCACCACGGCCCATGCCTACGCCCACTACCACCCGGGCAACAGGTAAAATAAAGAATTTTTTCATTACGTACATGTCAAAGAGTTGTCACTTTTTGCTTTTACTTTTATCCCCTTCACCACTGATCAACTCGTTAGGTATTTGGGCAGTCAGTCACGCCTCTGTTATGCACTGTTGGCAAGTACCGGGCATGCACTGGTTCCTGAATATATCAGAACCTGCTTCAGTGTTGGTCAAGTCTGGCCATAAATGAGCTCTCACTCGGTGCCATCACAACACACTGGCAGATTTTTCCAAGAGTTCACAATTCTCACTCCAAAAAAGTTTGCCACAGATGCTGGAAGGGGTTGATGGTTACTAACCACTCCTTATGAAGTACAGTCTGCTAAGTGTGGTTATTTTTCACATAATTGGGCACCTTGAGCTATTGTATATGACAAAAACACAAATCTAATGTACCTACTGCAGTTTCTGAGGATAAGATCATTGAATTTAAAGGTAATCTTAATTTTAGGGCTTTAATTTTTAGCATCTGCTGTAGGAATCTTCTGACCTCCCCAACTAGGTTATCAGGTTCCTAACAACTGTAGCAGTTGTCTCTTATCAGTAAAATATAGCCACCCAAAATAGAATGCGAACCCTTTCTGCAGTAGTGTTCCACCTTTTATCGTGACCATCCATTCATTATAGATGTTCCCATAATTACTGAAATTAACTGTTACTCCCTCAGGTATGTTCAAGTGACATCGAGCACTGATGAGGCCAAGGTGGGGGAATTTGCCATATTTCACATTCGCAGTAACTTCCCTGTACATCAATTTGTCTACCTGGTCAGTAATGGCAATTTTTGTGTTTGTTTTGAAAAACACTCACATAGGCACACACACACACACATGTTACTTTAGAAATATAATACAAAATTTTATTTAAAAAGTCAAGGGACTACAGTACATATCAGAACACAGCAGAAATGTAAGATGACTGAAAGAATTAGGGATAATAGTGTATTGAAAGCATAAGTAAATATATATGTTTCAATGGAAAATAAGGGGATGCATTTCACCCACCTCCACCAGACCCCTTATCACATTATGTTAACGTCTTCACTGATTAATGGGTATTTTCCACTCTTACGTGAGTTAGGTGTGATTACCTGATGTCAGCCCTCCGAACTGCATGGTCTCTTGCAGTCACTATTGTCAGGTGGTTATCTCTAGAGGTAATTTCTCACAACCTCTCCCATGTGATTCTTAGCTCCCCTCCCCACCACATTTAAACTCATGCATTTATTGACCCGACTGGTCTCCTCCATTCTCTCCACATGCCCAAACCATTTTGGCCTAACTTTCCTTAAAACTTTGCCAATACTGTACTCTCAATACCTTGGCACTCCTTTAGCTCAACAGGGTTTCCTATCTTTCAATTTCAAATTAAACATCATTGCAACAGACAAAAGTATAACTTTGCACTCTGGACAAATTTATGTAAAATACATTCAGAAGTGGACTAATTGGCATTGCTTTATTGCTTATATCCTGATCAAAAAATATATTTCTTAACGTAATTCCAGTATTACACCCCAGGACTATTAGTGGACCATATCAGGATAAACCTGTCTAAGATGAACAAAATGACTTACTCGTTGATACTAAGTATTGTACTGTATTTGCTTATAGCAAGTTGGATTGCACGCAGCTAATAACTAGGTGGAAGTTTGTGTCCTGGGCCTAGGTCAGGTTAGGATAGGGGCATAGGATACTGTGGTACAGTAAGTACAATTTCTGGGAAAATCATTAGAAATACTTTTTCACACAGAAGCTGATTGACCTATGGAAAGGTCTATCAGCCCAAGCTGTGAAATCAAGAACAGTACTGGGCTTCAGAATAGCCCTTGGTAGATTTATCAGGAACAATGGAGGGATCCTACACCGGCCACTGGCTTCCTTCCCACATGCACACACATAGGAAGTCGAGCTTTATTTGTGTCATCCCTTTTCATTTGTTTCCAGTCCTAATTTTTTAGCAGTTTTCCAATGACAATTCATTTACCCTTGATCACCGCTACCTCCCCCTCCTCAAAGGAAATGTAGACCTTAACACTACCCAATTTCAATTGCTTTCAGTCCCATTTTTCTATCTGTGACATTGTGTTTGGAAAGTGTATGAAATTGCAAGGTAACACAGTACAGTACTTTTGGCTATAGTACAATCTATTTCATTTGATTTAATACCTACGTTTTTATATACTCTCACAAGTTTGGTATATTATTTTGGCAAAAAATGTAAATGCCAGTGAAAGTTTGAAGTCTATTTTCTATTTGAGTATGTGTAATCAGATAATTTATCTATAAAATATTGTGTTAGGCAATTTTATAAAAGGTGTAAAGCAAAATCCAGTTTGTTCTATGAAGTCATTTTTATAAAATATATATATAGTTTTGAATGATAATTGCCTTTTCTTTACCAAAGATTTTTGGGAGACTTTGTGTATTTGCAAGCAAATGCAATATCTAGTCAATTGTACCCTCTCTAAAAGCATCCATATGTGTTCTTGTCATGCTGAATCTACTAATTATAGTACATCTTACTTTCTTCTTGGTCCACAGCCATTATACCTAAACTTCTTTCTCCTTTCATCAACCATCATTTTCACTCAATCTTTCAACAGATCATGTCTAAGGGCATGCTGGTGCACTCGGCAAGGGAGGTGACTCATGGGGTTGATGTGGTGACAGTCAGTGTAGCAGTGGCCTCCTCCATGGCACCAAGGTTCACCCTTCTTGTCTATGTCACTACTGATGATGGGGAGGTTCTTGCTGATGCCATGGCTCTCCCTGTCAAGTTCTTCAATAGTATGGAGGTGAGATACCAGTATCTTAGGTAGTTTAAAAGTGTTATATAATTGCTACCGGGTAATAGTAACAAGGAGATGAATTACAAAGGTTGATCTGATGAAAATTATATCTGTCAGTCATAAGTAAAAGGGAATTGAAAAGTCAAGTCCGTTTATGACTTGAGAGCTAGGTGTCAAGGTTTTCTAGAACATCAATTAGAAAATGGCAAGAATATAAAAGGTGAAAATGAGATGTCAGGTACTTTTTATGATGGAGGTGAAATGTCAAGAAATTAAATACCTGTTGTCTAAAGGTCAGTCATCAAGTTCTTTAAAATGACTGGTTTGTCCAGGGTTTTAAAATCTTAATAGTAACATGTTGGGGAGTCTCTATAATATAGGTGTAAGACAAGGTTTTTGTTGAAATGAACATTAGACATCAAAGTTTTCCTCTGGGAACATGGCTAATCATCTCTCCCTTTGGGGGGAGGTGAGGAGAAATTTAGGACTCTTTCTCTTCATACTCAGTAAATGTACGGCCTTCGTGCACTATTCCCTACGCTGTTCAGTCATTATGACCCACCTTAGAGGAGTGAATCATCATAGCTTAGATACTCTAAATGAGTACTTCTTAGGCAATGCATATTTATATACATTTTTATCTGCATTTAATATTATTTGGACATAAGGAATGCTCTTTAGGACTATACTGCATCTCCATATAAAGATGCTTTTTATAGTCAGTATCATTGCTCCAGGTACAATTATCAGTGAACCAGCACAAGGACCATTCCAAGAAGACAGTGGAAATAGTGGTGGGTGCTCCCCCAGGCTCGTTCTATGCCCTCACCTGCCAGCGTGCCCTCAACTACTTCAAACAACATCCTAATGACCTCACCCACACTCGCATCCTTGATCACATGGTGGCGATGGAGCCCTCTCCCAGGTGAGATAAATTATTACACATTATCCCTTGAATTGAATCAATTAACACTTATTATGTTTCTAGTAAAACAATAGCACAGACAATAACACTGCGTGGTCTTCTGCCCATAGAAAACTGCTCTCACAACAGTGACTGAAACAAAATTAATATACAGCACACATCTTAATATTATGTAAATACATAGACATGTGTAACAAAAAAAACACACACACACACACACACACACACACACAGCAAAAGAAAGGGAGAGATTCTTTTGCTTCAGTGAACTTAAATGAGCATGCTTTCATTGTATTTACTCCTCTTCATTATGATTTTAGTTTTCATTCACAGCAACTTTTATTATTATAACTAACCACACCTATCTGTTGTTGCAGAACCTTCCATGGGGTGCTGCACCGATCTCGTGATGGAAATTATGATGATCGTCTAGTGTCCCTGGCTGCCTCCAGCTATGCAGGAGATGTTCTTGCCACTTTTCAAGATGCCGCACTGATTCTTCTTACTGATGCAATTATCTCCCTCACACCTGGCAGAGGTCCTTAGCATTGTCTTATTATTTGGTGAAGAGGATAAAAGAAAAAGAAAAGTAACAGAGACATGACCGATCACCCAAGCGGCTAACGAGCCGATCAGTGGTGAAGAGGATAAAAGTAAAAGTAAAGTAAAAGCATCCTCACATTCTGCTCTCCCCTTGTCTTTATGTCTTAGTTTTTCTTCTTGTTAGAGATTTTTCTAATTACGGGGTACTGTTTTTTATACTATCTTCGTGTCTGCCTATCTTATCTCACCCCAAAATATCTTGAGAATAGGTTTGTGGATTTTTCATTATACTTTGTAGGTTTGATAGACATATGACAATACCCACATGAGAATCTGCTAGTGCAAAATGTACCAAAATTTACTAAACATTGATAAAGTAACAGTTCATACAATTATGGGGTTAAAAAAAACAATGACACAAGACAGTCTCCAGTAATAACACATCACTTTTTACTATTACCTTACTTTTATCCTCTTCACCACTGATTGGCTCATTAGCCACTTGGGCTGTTGGTTATGTCACTGTTAAGCACTGTTGGCAAATACTGGACATGCACTGGCTCTTGAATATATCTGCATCTGCATCAGTGGTGGTCAAGCCTGGTCTTGAAGGAGCTCACACTCAGTGCCATCACAATGCTCTCTAGCAGATTGTTCCAAGATTTTTTTATTGTTTAAGCTTGAGAGAGAAATCTACCTAAAGCCTGTTCAGTTTCATTGATTTCAAGGTGACAGAGTCATTGTATTGGAGGAGATAAGGGAAGATATCATACGGAAGTTATCATCTTAAAGTTTGATAAGATATGTTCTTCCTGACAGAGAGGCTGTGTAACATAACTGAAGGCTACTTGGAATGTGGAGATGGTATTTGCTTTCTTCATGAGCATCTCTGTGATGGAAATAACGACTGTGCCAATGGTGCTGATGAATTGGGATGTAAGTAACTATACTTTTATCAATGCTTGTATTTTAAAATTCAGTAATGACTCCTTTGCTGTCCTATTTTTCTGTCATTACTTTTCCATGTATAAGATACTTTATTGGATATTATTTTCCCATAGGCGAAAGGTTGTACCAGGATTTCCCACTGCAACATGAGGAGCAGGAAGGTGAGTATATGTTTTTGAATTTTGTTTATGGTACCATTCTTTTGCTCCAACCCCCTAGTTTCATAGTTTTAGGAAATTATTTTTACATACAGTAGTTCTTTGGAATTCCATTAGTCCACCAGACATCAAGTACAAAATATATACTGTATTATATTTTGGTTATCTTTGAGTTTGTAACTTTAGGATTTGGACTCATTTGATCAATCTTCCAACATGCATTATTGTTGTTATCACCATTTTAAGTTGGAAAGAGATTTCATGCATAAAGCTATGCTCAAGACAGTCTTGATAGACAGGATGACGATGAATAAATTTTTTATTCCAACAAGTGTCACAGAAAGAAATTCTAGCTGTTTGCTAAGAAATTGTGTGGGTAATCAAATTTATCCTTTCAGATTTTTCAAGTTTTATATTTCTTCTCTATTGGAACTAAAATCTATTACTCTCCATTTTTCTACAATGTTGGTGATACATCATCCAGACCCACTTGAGCTGACCTCAGACACACTCTTTCGGTTGCTGAGAAGTCACTTCATTGAGGACATCTTTGACGTAGATGATGTCGAATGGTGCAACTCTGAGATCTGGATTGGTATGTGAGTGATACAGTGGAAGTTCTATGCATTTACAACTTCTAAATATTCATTTGACCATATTTTTTTAAACTATGAATTACTGTACTTCTTCAACATGTTTACCGTATATACTCGTGTGTAGTTCGAGCTTTTAAGACCAAATTTTTAGGCAAAAAATTGGGGGTCGACCTCTACATGGGTAATAGTTTTGTTAGGTTGAATCCGTGCATGATGGGACGGGCGAGGATTAACTTTTAGCTTCAGACATGAAAAATATTTACCATTTACTGCCAGTAAACAATGGAAACGTAAAATATGTACCAATTAGAAATGAAAAGCTGTGCAGTGCCTTCAGCAGATGAAGCTCACCAACTTACAATAGGCTAAATTACCTTACAACGTGCTTTCAGTAGTCTATGTTGAAGTTCTTAGCACAGGCTATCTTATTATATCATATACAGTATCACAGTACTCATTGCTCTACAAAAAATACCGGTAATAAAAACCTTTTCGATATTTCACACTCAAAAACTTGGGTCGGCCTATAAACGAGGTAGAATTATAAACGAGTACATACGGTAGTAAAACCACTTTCTTCTGTAGCTGTTAACCTTGTTCTTGTGCTCAGGTCACCATGGCCAAGAGGAGATTCAGCAAGAGATAGCTAAGACTGAGGATGAATGGGTGTTGAGGGGCTATGCTATACACCCTGAACATGGCCTCTCCTTCACCAAGCAGCCCATTTTTGTGAGTTTGATATATGCTGAAGACAAGTGGTGCTGGGTTGTATGAAGTTACAGGGGTTTACCATATTAAAATCTTGGGGCCATGTTGTGGGAGGAAAATAGTCATTGTAGCACACATGTTGCAGAAGTTAAAGAAAATGCAGGGTCACCAGACTCATTTCTTCATGGCTGCAGGAAAACTAAAATTCAAGGAGGAACCTATTCTTTCATTTTGGTCAGGAATTGAATCTGTGACCATTCATTTGCAAACTAAATGCTCTTCAAGTTGAGCTATGTATGAATTAGAGAATGGCCTGTAGTAAAATTTGTGCTAACTCCATACTCAGTGATATGCTATACAGTATACCTTAACCTGTTTCATTAATGATAAAAAAATTATTGAAGTACCATTTTCCAGTTCCACGTAAAGGCAAATGAGTGAAGTTTCCAATATTTTATATTTCTTAAATTATGATCAGTATGTGTTCAGACCTTTTGAAACATTTTAAAAACCTGTGTTTTATTATTATGCTTACTGTCATATGCATGTTTAGTCAGCTTACAGGTATGTAGATGATTAATATAGAAGCTCTTGCAATACTGTACTGTATATTAAGTTTAAGAATAAGGAACTTATAAATACCTTCTTCCTTCAATTTACAGTTTGCTAGTGACCCACCTTTCTACATCATGACTGAGGCTCCTACTGTGTGCCGCAGAGGAGAACAGGTAAGTCCTGCCATGTATATAGTTTACAAGTGTTTGTTGATACTGAACATGTATCACCTTTCAAAGGATATCCGATGGAGACTCTCCTCCAGACAGCTCAGTCATCTTGCTTCTTACATCCATGAAGATGCAGAGCCCTGTCTGTTCTGAAACATTTTGTTTGGTCTGTATGGCCTTCAAGTCCTGACAAAGGAACATGTAGAAATGTTTTTAACATGCCATCTGGTTTGTGTATTTTTTAAATTGCAGGTACACTATTTAAAACTACAGCATTAGAATATCAGAATAATTCACTAATAAGTGTTTTAGTCCTGTATTTAATATTTTAGGGATTGGAGTCCACCTCCTTAACTTTTTGCAGAAGGTCACTGTCAGCATTATTTTAGGAGGTAAATGGTACATGTGTATGACCTGTATTAATATTGTGATTTACTGTCACAAGCAATGTTTTCTGGAATTATGATTAAAAATTGGAGCGCGACGGTTGAGTGGATACAGTGCTTGCCTCCTGTTCTGGGGTCAGTTGTTCGATTCCCGGGCACTCCAAGTTCACCCAGCTGTAAATGGTTACCTAAGTTTACAATTTGGGGAAGTGAATGTGGTCGAGTGCAGTACTGGCGATGCTGCCAATTTGTGTACCGAAGGCTTTGTATACAGTGTGCTGTATCCACACTGTCCCTTATGGGCATTCATTCCCATGGGACCCCACTTTCACTTTTTTCATGATTAAATATGACCATTAAATTGATGTTAGTTAGTGACTATTCGTCCCAAAACAAGTCATAACAAAACTGTACACCAGACAAGAAACACAAATCTTCAAATATGAGTGTCTTGACAGATCTCCATCCGTGTGCTGATGTTCAACTTGCTGGACACAACCATTCAGGCTGTGCTGCTGCTCCACGACAGTGATGACTACAGCTTTGTGAATGTTGAGAAAGATGGCCTTGTGCAGTATTACAAGCCTAGACTATCCCGAGGCCAGCACCAGCACCTTGTGTTTGTAAGCCATATGTGGAATTTTTCATTTTGCTCCTCGTGTATTAACACTGAAGATTTTTTGTCATACATCTCACCATTAATTATTTTTTTACACCAATCATACCTATACTTCTCTGCTGATCACAAGTCTCTCTAGTGGTTGTGGGCAGATCAGGAAAGGAAGTTACTAGGTGCTTGTTAATTCATTCCACCCTCCTCAGATAGTCCCACAGAACCTTTTGTTATGATGCCACTCTTCTCTGTTGAAGCTGATTTTGATAGTTCTTGTAAACATTTACAACTGGTCCTTACCCCCAGTTACAATAAACTGGACTCCCAAGTCATTTTTTAACCATGACCTCATGCAATTTCTTGTTTGCAGTCCTCATTTCTCTCAATAATTACTGTACTTACTTAATTTCTTCACCACTTTTCACCTTACTTGCTGGTCTTCAAAGCATTTACTATTACAACATTCTTCCTCCCAAAGATCCATGGCAATGGGGTAAAGGAAGTGATGCTGCCACTGGCAGTTAAAAGACAGTCAGGAATGATGGAGGTGACGATAGAGGGTGTGACACAGATCCGCAAAGATACTGAAACATTGGAAATAGAAGTTAAGGTAGGAATTGTAACCTAAACATATTGAAAGGTACATTTTCCTTAACCCTTAAATAGTGGCCAACATAATAAAAGTTAGTTGTAGAGATGGAGGCAGTGCCGGATTTAGACCTGTGGAGGCCCATGGGCAGCCTCTTTGTGGAGGCCCCCCTCATTATAACTACCGAAGAGGGTGGGGTGGCGAGTGAAGCGAGCCTAAATATCTGGGATTTCCTGGGGGCACTGTAAGCCCCCCTGGAAAATTTTGAAATTTGAACACTTCTTTGGAGAATTTTGAAGCCATATGCAGTTATATTAAAAATATTAAAAATATATGGTTCATAGGAAAACCAGGTATTCATGAATTTCAAAGAGTAGCTAGCCTAATTTCTATCACGCTTCTTGCTGAACATAGTTTTACGTGATGGAATAGATAAACATGAATTTTAAAGATTGAAAATAAAAATAATCCAAATGAATAAACAAATAAATAAAATATTGTAATATGTGGAGGCCCCCAGATTGTGGAGGCCCCTGGGCAGCTGTCCACTTTGCCCACTCCTGAATCCGGCCCTGGATGGAGGTGCATATGGAGGTGGATTAGGAAATCCTTAACCACCATTTAAGGGTTAAGGAAAGGAAGGTCCCTGTCAATATTTGGGGTCACTGAGTCAAAGATAGTTTTATGGGTCTGCAATTGCTAATCTGAATGTACTTGCACCATAAAGTATCGGTGCAGGGTGAGATCGACAAGTTCCGAAACAATACGTATACAGGGCTGCCAACATACGGCTGGAACAACTCGCCTTTCCCAATACTTATCGTCACTGGTCTCAAACTGTTCACACTACAGTATGCACCGATACTTTTTGTTGCGAGTGTACAATCAAAGACAAAAGTCGTGTCGCGGTTTTGTCCGAAGATGAAACATTATGAGAACCCTACCACAAGGCAGAGCATATGTTTTCACCAAATTTCACGACACAACTTTTGTCTTTCATTGTACATCCGTCAGTGACTGTGGTACAGTATTGCACTGGTACATGGCCTTAGGAAGAAGAACCTCCCTGTCAGTATGGGATCACTGAGTCAGAGGTGAATTTCATTTTTGCCTAAAGTTAGAATATTGGTTTCTGAACATTACTTTCCAGTAAGTTTCACCTATAAATGTGATCCTCCACAAATGCCTTGTCCATAGATAGAAAAAGGTCAATGTGAGTATATTATGTGTTTTTGTGGTACTTTTGTTTGTAAAAGCCATACTAGCTAGAGGACTTAACTAAACTCTGTTCACTCCACTCTTGCAACTTGGCAAATTCAAGGGAAGTTTATGATTGATCGAGTCATGCTGGGTGAATATGAGCGGACGTGGTGATATACTGTAGTTAGGCGTTACTGGTCATCTTTAACTTTCTTTTTCATTTTAAGATATTTGTGTTATCAGTGTGTTTCACATGCTAATTTTTACTTCCGCATCTTTGAATATCATTCTAGATCAACACTTGATTGTTAAGATTACTCACAGTTAAAGCATACAGTACAGACAATCCCTTGGTTACAGAACTCGGTTTACAGGAATTTCAGGCTAAAATATGTTTCCCATAAGTCTCGTTATAAAAATGTTCGGGTTGCACAAGAATTTCTGTTATTACGGAAGGTAACTAGTACACAGTAACAACACCATTTGCGGAGGATTATGCATGAGACAGCTGACTGCATCCCCTTGTGAGACACCATCTGTGATTCAGTACTGGGTACAGTACATATTAACCTTATGGAAGGGTTATTTTTGGCTTACAGAAAATTTGACTTACGGATAGGGTCCAGGAATGGAACTTTTCCGTAAACCAGAGAGTGTCTGTACGGTATAAAGAAAAGAAATTAAATAATGACGAGCTCTAGATTAACCCAATGCACCTCATTCTGTCAGCTAATCAGCTGCATTGATAAAATCTGCTCTAATCCCTGGTTGCAGAGCTCAGGTGAATGGAGTCTAGAAAGTATCTTTTATCATTGCTCTTGAGTCATTGTAGATGTGTGATACTTAAGAGAAATCTTAAATTTTTTAAACAGGTAATTTTGTATTTGTATGTAGTGTTGGTTTATATTTTCTGTTAAAACATTAAAACTGAGTAAACAGAGGATATATGAGTGATTATCAAGCAGAAAATTAAATTATGATGGTGACTGAGGTACTTAGTCAGTCCCTAGAAATGGTGTAGGATTTAAACATTCCTTAGTATTGTCTTCACTCCGCTTTAACTCATGAAGGAGAGAAAAGGGATTTATAGAACTTGTTTTCCACAAAAGGTGCCTTCCTATACTCTTTTTATTGTATATTACAGTACAGTATTTAAATCAGTACTGTAATCATATTTTGAAAGATAATTAATTCTGAACACATTAGGTTTTCATAAATAGAAATGTTTAAGCTTTTCACATGAATTAAGCTGAACTTTATAATGTAAGACTTGATAACTTCCAGGAATTTTCTTGGTTGATGCCATTCACCAGGCAGCTAACATGAGTATGTTTTGCCATTTTAGGGGTTATAGGTCATTGTATTGTACCCCTATTTGGTAATTTAGGGTTGACCTTATGATCACCCATTCCTCCCTATCACCTTTATAAAAGGAATGTTAGAAGCAGTGGTTGCCCTCTAGCATTAGGAGGTTGTCAACAAGTTTTGTCTACTCTGCTAGTACTTAGTTCAAACCAGCGACAGAATGTCAACTTTATTTCAAGGCCAGTCTGCTATTTGGGATCCAATCCTCAGCTCTGCTTACTGCTGCAAAAGTTTAGTTTCTTACTTAGTGCAGATCAGGTTCCATTGGTGCAGGGAGAGATTTGTCTGGGATTGTATCTGGCTATCCCTCCATACTGGGTCATTTCTATAACATAATTGGGAATTGTCGTGGGAATTGTTTCTGGCACCTCTTTTAAAGTTAGTTTAGATATTGATTCAGCATATTTCCATACCAATTCAAAGATTTGGTGGGTTTTCACCTTTAGGTTCCCCTTGGTTTTATTTTACCAGTGTCCATTCCATACCTGCTCATGATTTTGGCGAGGTATTCCACCTTTTACCTGCATTGAATCTGCAGTTGGCAATTAGAAAACAAACTCAAGGGAACCTGAGGTGGGAAAAACTTTCATGTTGGCAAAATAAAATGGTGATGATCACGATGATTCACATTGTTCTCATTAGTACATAACATGCTAATTGCTTATTTCACTTGGCAGAAAAATAGTAATGGGGTGGAGTCAGCTATGGAGACTAGATTTATTGAATAATCATTCAATAAATTTAGTCTCCATGGCTTACTCCTGTGGTGTAATTAAGGGCAGATCCAAAGGGCTATTTAATCTTGCAGTGACTTCTTTTTTTTTTTTGGATCAGGGATGACTTTGTTTTGGAACTTTTGACAGATATGTTACATAAAAAGATCATTGTCATCAACAACATTTTGTAGCCATTTTCTGTGTTTGCATGGGTTAACTGCAATTCTCTGATGACAACTGTCCTTGCTGCACAGTCTTTCAGTCCCTCTTGTCAACCGGCTTTATCCTGAAATCTTATTTAGCAGCTTACTCCATTGCTAGACAACTCTTAAATACCCTTAACTGTAGTTAGAATGAAGTTTGTACTGGTTAGGTGTACATAGCTTCTTTGGAATGATTTTGCTTCTAGTGCATCCCTTATTTCAAAATTTCCCATAGATCATTGAGCTAAGATGCAAAATGGCATTTCAGTTACAGTCCACCATTTATATACTCGATGCTTTAATATTTAATGTAATTATTCAAGCCTGAGGGCGTCCCAGTCAGAAAACACACATCACTCGTGCTGGATCTAAAAAACCGTGCTCTGGTGTATGAGTTTCTGGAAGTTCCTCTCGACCAGAGCCCTATCATCCCAACCGAACTGATCAGACACTTCTTATTTGGCTCTCCAGCTGCAAGGATCTCTATTACAGGTGAGCTGCATTATCTTCTCTTTACCAGCTCCATCTGCATGTAAGTAAAGAAATATATTGATAATTTCTTCTTGAAAATTAGCATAGAATTATCACGCTTATAGAGTATTATGTGATTATTTTTAAGGTGATGTGTTCGGGCCCATATTGAAAAGTATCTCAGTGGATCATACACAGGTGTTCGGTGGGAGACACTTCAGGAGTACTGATGGTGTAGCCTTCAACTTTGGTGCTACACTTTGGACCCTTCACTACCTCAGACTAACAAACCAGGTAATGCATATCTTTTAAACTGTTGCCAACATGGCTTCAGCTCTGATTTGTATACTGTACAAGTATTTAAAAAAACATATATTTAGAACTTACCGGTACATAAAAAACGATAACTTGAACTGTACATGTCGGTACCCTTTTATGGGCATCTAAAATGCAAACTGGTTTTTTACTGACTGTACAGTACAGTATTAAGTTCTATCAATGGTATGGCAGTGTTGGCACAAACAATCTCTGGTTGATTACAATGGAGATATGCCCTCGATGATGCCATAGATGTGGAAGACTGTCCTGGTCAGGCTTCACATTGACCATGCTAGACTGAGACATGGCCATTTGATGGCTCGAGAGCCCCATCCAGTACAGTATGTGATGATGTGAATTACACGAAAGCACTTGGGAACTTCGTGTTTTCTTCTTTCCTTGTGGTTATCAGCATATACCTAGATCACGCGCACCTACAGTGATTTACTTGCATATATATATATATATATATATATATATATATATATATATATATATATATATATATATATATATATATATATATATATATATATATATATATATATATATATATATATATATATATATATATATATATATATATATATATATATATATATATATATATATATATATATATATATATATATATATATATATATATATATATATATATATATATATATATATATATATATATATATATATATATATAGGTATATATATATATATATATATATATATATATATAGGTATATATATATATATATATAGGTATATACAGTAGTACGTACCCCGATTTACGCGGTCAATTGAACCCACAGGGTACCGTGGAAAGTGAAAACCTCGTAAAGTGAACAACAGAACATATGGGATTAATTCCAATAGAGACTGGCCCGACCCCCAAACTCCACTTTTTCTGACACAATACCTATGTTGTAGTAAAAATAACATCTTCCCAGCTCACTAGCTCCTACCTCTCTGAGAAACGATTGGGTGAGAACACTAGATTTTAACGTTTAGTAATTAATAATACCTCAGACTAAAGTTAGGATAATATAATTGACATTTCTGGATTCCTTGAAGGTCAGGGAATATTTTGAATGTAAACTTCATATATTTTGCACAAAAGATAAAATATTTGCTTTGTGTAAACCAAATTATTACATTAGATCTAAAATTTGTATGTCTAATGCAAAATCCATGATGTTTATATTTAAAATAATGACAATCTTATAAGAATTCCAGCAATGTAAAATAGGAGGTGCAGGGGGAGGAGGGGTAGGGTGGGAATCGTCTAAGGTGGAATTAGAGGAGAATAAGGTGCCAAAGAGGTTGGCTTTCTCAGGGGGAGAGTTGGCTGTAGAGTTATTGGGACGGAAGAGGGGAGGAAAAGAAGGCGTGCATACCATCATAAAATTAAGAAGTTATTTTTACTACAACGTAGGTATTGTGTCTGAAAAAGTGGAGTTTGGGGGTCGGCCCGGTCTCTATTTCAATTAATCCCATATGTTATGTTGTTCACTTTATGCGTTTCTCACTTTACGCGGGCTGCCGTGGGTTCAATTGACCGCGTAAAGTGAGGGTTCACTGTATACTTCACCCGCGTAAATGACCAAATTTACTGCGTAATTAAAGCATTTCATTCTGGCAAGGCACCGCGTAAATGACCAAACGCGTAAACAAAAGCCGCGTAAATGCAGACTCCACTGTACAGTGGGGTATGCTATAACGAACGTAATTGGTTCCAGAACCTCGTTCGTTATAGCATTCGTTCGTTATAGGATTAATCCGTTCCAGGCCCCCAAATACAACCGCTTAACACTGAAAAAATTCTGTGGAAAATGTAAAAAATACGGTACTTTATCTTACCTTAGTGTTATTCAGCATGCAGGTACCCCTAAACACTGGCACATCACTATCACTTCCACTGGGAGTCTTGGCTTTAAGGTCCTCAAACAATTGTTTAGCCTTCTCACAAATTATAGCCTCACTAATGTTACCACCTGCCATTTCTTTCTCCTTTATCCACACTAAGAGTAAATTTTCCATCTCTTCAATCACATTACACCTTGCTTTGCTAAGTCTAAAGATTCCCTTAGCCACTTGCACAGTTTTTAACTCCTCTTTATTCTTCAAAATCGTACATATAGTCGATTTAGCCATCCCATATTCATCACTAAGTTTCGCAATGCTTCTTCCATTCTCACGTTTCTTTATAATTTCTTTCTTAGTTTCAAGGGTTATTAGCTTTCTCACTCGCTTTGGACGACTCATTGTTACAATTGTATACTTGTATAACAAAATAGTTATACAAATAACGCGAATTTCCACATCAAAAGACGAAATTTCAACAATAACAGTGGTGCACTGGCTACACAATGAGACAAAGATGGCGCCTGACGCTCTTGTTGTGGGTCGCGGTACAACAATATTCATGCGCCAGGCGAAATAGTCCCGTATTCATCCGCGTTCGTTATAGCATTCTCAATTTTATAGGTAAAACCGTTCGTTATAGGAATATTCGTAGTAGGATCCGTTCGTTATAGCATACATATATATATATATATATATATATATATATATATATATATATATATATATATATATATATATATATATATATATATATATATATATATATATATATATATATATATATATACTGTATATATATACCCAAAAAAAATTTAAGATATTTACTTCACCCGACCGGACCCACTGCCAGACCACCTTGATGACTGGCTGACTTGTCACACCACTCAACACATCTAGCACTCAGCCAGCATCTACACAGCACACTCATGACATCTTGAACAAAAAATAAATTTTAAGTTATTTTGCTTCATCACTAACACAATTTTATTTTTTTACTCCCAACTTTTTCCTTCCCTTCACTTGACAACACAGATTTTCTGACATCACAAGACTTTCCTCACCTCACAACACTTCTCTCTTCACTTCAGAGCAATAACTCTTTGCTTTACTCCCCACCACATATTTTCACTTTAACTCTAATTCCATCATTTCAAAACACTTGAGTAATTATAATTCACCTTGAGTCAGATCCACTGCTTACTGGACTGCTTCAAGTCAGATAACATGAAAGTATTACCATTTTATAAGAAGTGGAAAACTTTAATATTTCTCTAAGATATGAAGCACTAAAAACATATTTATGGTCTGTTTATATGAGAAATCACAACTTAACATTAAAGAAGCCCTAATTACAGAAAACAGGCAGAGCTAACTCTTTTGGAGTAAGAATTGTGAACTCTTGAAATAATGTTACTTTAGATCATTTTTAAATAGAAAAACCTTTTCAAGTGAATAAGGTGTCACATGACTCACTCTTGTGTTACCAGATGTACTATATCTAGATAAATCATTCAAGAGCCTGTACATGCCCTTACTTGCCATTAGTGATAACAGAGAACTGACAAGCCACCTGACCAGTATATATTAAACCAGGACAATCTCTTAGTTTTGCTAGCACTGCAATCTTTTGTTATCACAGTTGGTAATGTCAGAAGCCCAGGATGTGTTTGACTACCTGACAGTGCAGCTGGGTGGGCTGCTGTGGCGCAATTTCAATGGTGGTTTCAGCATGTGGGCCTTCACTCCACCAAGTGTTTGGTAGGTAAATTTTTTTCTTCAGTCAGTGGTGACCTGATGGTAAATTCTAAAGTGATAAACACCTCATTCTATTATTAATGAAATAAGGTACAGAATTATTTAAAATTTAATATGCCTTTCATCTTAGCTCATCATACAAATACTGTTTCATTCTATTATTAATGAAATAAGGTACAGAATTATTTAAAATTTAATATGCCTTTCATCTTAGCTCATCATACAAATACTGTTTTAGATGATAATTGTTGACCTCTGTTTCAGTAGATTGAATGTTTTCTTTCATTTTAACAGTATTTTGGGGTTTTCTTTAAAAATAAAAAATTATGTGTTTAACTTGGTATGGTAATATACTCATGGAAAATACTTTAAAAAATACTGATAGCCCTTTTTAAGCAAATTCATGATAGGGTTTAACTTGGTTGGTTTAGTAATAATATTTATGGAAACTACTTTTTCATTCTTTTACAATGTGATGCCAGTTCCAAGTGATCCGTAAATATGTGAAGCCAAACTTTTCATGGTTTTCCCAATAGAACCTTATTCCACGATATCTGATGATAATCCAAAGTTCACTCACTCCATCATAACAACCATGGCCCTGAATTAGAGATTAGAGATGATAGTGTGTTGAAAGACAAGGGATTGTGATGAGATGGCTGTTAACCCCTTATGTATACCTCATCACCTGGCATTAGCCAAATAAATTATTAAAAGTGGCTTTCCCCATAGTGAAGAGGTTAATGGGTTGTGTGAAGTGATGAGGGACGTAGTAGGGCTTTTGTATTTTTGTATGGAAGGGAAACATCACAGTAGAATACAAGGTTTACGGTGGTAGGTTCTGTAGAATGTTTGATAGAGAATGATGGGAGAGTCTGCGTTACTCTTTCTTCTGACCACCCAATGTTGTTATGGAAAAATGCTTGCAAGAAGGAAGAACTATCTGGCTTTAATTCATTTTCTTTGTTGATAAATATGTTTGAGGTATCAGTATTAGCTTTCTGTAAGGTAGTAGTTAATTATTAAATCTATCACATTTACAGGCTTACAGCAAAAGTTATCAACATACTTCTGGAAGCACAACATGAGGATTGGGAAAATTTGCTGTTCATTGATCCAAAGATCATTCAAAAATCAGTTAAATTCCTACTTAAATATCAAATGCCTGATGGTGGTTTCAGAGAAGAAGGTGAAGTCACCCTGGACAGTAAGGTAACTGTAGCAGAAGTTTGAGCCAATGTTACCTTTTCAGTGTACGTAGATTTCCCACAACTCGTTTCACTTGGCTGACTTGTGAAGAGTTTAATTTTCTTGAATATTGTATTGTACCTGTACTTCTTTTTATGTTCCAATCATTTTAAGTGAAAAAGGTCATACAGTGTTACCCAAGTATAGTACCATATATCTGTTTAAACATGCTTGTGTACACATGTGCTATTTGGTTACTTTTCATTAACCCTCTCATTGTCTTCATTTTATTATTATTATTATTATTATTATTTTGATTTTATTTCTTTTTTTTTTTGCATTTCTCTCTCAAGGTGCAATGCTTTGGCAAAAAATAAATGATCAAATAAATTACATTAATTAAAAATATATTATTTATATGAAACATTAGAGATCGAATACGTATAGTACAGTACTAGATGAATATCTGTACATTTTAAAAGAGTTCCATAAAGGCCTTCGTTTTCTCCACCAAAAAATTAAAGAGCTTATCTTAGTTTTAATTTTTTATTTAGTTTTCATTGTACAGTACAGTAGTGTACTGTATATGTATCTGACAAAATTTTTTTAAGAATTATACACACCCAAGCTAGAGGTGGCCATGCCGAAGGAAGAAGCCCAGTGTTCTGAGTTGGATTCCTTCATTGTTCTTAATAGTCTTGTCAAGGTCTATTTTGAAGGCCACTACTGTTCTTGATACAGTAAGTCCTCGCTTAACGTTGGGGTTACATTCTTAGAAATGCGACGTTATACAAAACGACGTTAAGCGGATCAATTTTCCCTATAAGAAATAGATAAACTGGGAATTACGTTCCTGAGCTTCCATTTGCCCCATGAAATACATTACATATACAGAAAATCATTGCCATTTCTATTGAAAATAGAGCATACATATACAACTAGTTTGTATTGGTACTCACCGATGGGCGAAGGTTGCAGTGCGAGTGTGTGGTGGGTAGTGGAGCAGAGGAAGCAGATGGCGGGAGCGTTGGAGGAGAGTGGAGGGTGGGAGCGGAGGAGGGCGGAAGAGGAGGAGGGTGGGAGCGGAGGAGGGCAGGAGAAGAGGAGGGTGGGAGCGGAGGAGGGCGGGAGCGGAGGAGGGCGGGAGCGGAGGAGGGTGGTGAGTCACTGAGCTACGCCGAGCCGAGAGAGCATAGCATGGCCAGACAAGAGCGGGTGATGCGACGTAGAAACTAGTCCATGATGATGCAAAATGGCGTAGTATCGGATCACCGGGACATTAAACGAATTTTTGGTCTTTAAACTTTAGCGACATAGTACCGAAGCAACGTTAAGCGGGACAACATTAGACGCGGACTTACTGTATAATAATAATAATAATAATAATAATAATACAATAATGATAATAATAATTATTTTTTCACTAAAATAGTCATACAGGTTTACAATTGGATAGGTATTTATATAAACTATGCAGGTACAGTCACTGCAAAAGGTATCGTTATGATTTTGTGTGAGACAATATTTTTTTAACCAACGAAGGATTTTGACAACCCTACGGAGACAACAGGAGCCGCAGTGCTCATTTTGAAATTCATCAGACCCCCATAGACCATGGGAGTACATGTACAGTATACATTTTCTATGTGCAGGTATAAAACAGTAGTAAGCGGTAGGGCAGTCGGTCCAATGATAGTTGACATCTACCAGATGCTTATTTCCAGTAGGGTCCTTTGCTTAGCCTTAGGCTTGGTATCTCAGTAATAGGATACCTACAGGAGTAACTGATTTTTTTTTTTTATAAATATATAACAAGCATTACAATGAGATTGGACTATCTGAGACACTACAACATTCTGTGATTCATAATACTGTATAGAAACTCGCTCTCATCTCTTGCTGTAGCTTCATCTACTGTTTACAGTAGTTTCAGCTTTGAATTGCTTGATACCATTGCTGGTTTTGATGCCCTCAGGTAACTTGTTCCAATCTGCTATAGCTGTAAAGAAGAAAATGTTTTTCACTGACCGATTCCACAGCTTGAGCTGGTAGACTGTTCCGTAAGTGTACCACCCTTTGTGTGAAAAACTATTTCCTTATACTCATCCTGCATGACATCTTCATGAACTTGAAGTTGTCCCTCATATTGGTGGTGCATGACACCACAAAAAATGTTCTAGGTACAGTAGTACCCCGATTTACGCGGTCAATTGAACCCACAGGGTACCGCGGAAAGTGAAATCCTCGTAAAGTGAACAACAGAACATATGGGATTAATTCCAATAGAGACTGGCCCGACCCCCAAACTCCACTATTTGACGACACACAACTATGTTGTAGTAAAAATATTATCTTAACTTTATGATGGTATGCACACACACTTAATATAGAAGAGGTTAGGTTAGGAAAAATAAAGGTTAGGTTAGGAAAAATAAAGGTTGGGTGTAACACTTACGTTAGTAGAAGAGATGGGTCGGCATGCGGGGATGGAGGCTGGTTCCGAGGCAGAGGGCAGATTACTGGCCCTCAGGTGAATCACCATTACTAGGTGCATCACCATCACTATCAGTTATAGTTGTCAGGGCTTCCCTGACAAATCCCTCAAAGTCACTTTCACTGTCACTATCACTGGCTCTGGCTGGCTGTGGTGGGTTGCGGGCGAAGAACTCGGTAATGCTTTTTTGATGGCTAGTGTTGATGTTGTCTTGATACACCTTGATGTAGGCTCCATAGCCTGCACCAGCCAGGTATGGAAGACTTCATAGCGGTCATTGTCAGGGTCGTTGGAAAGGAAGAGCTGTAATTTTTCTGCACACTCGATGGCACCCTTAATATTACTATGCGTTAATTTGTGTTCTTCTGGGATTGACGCACCACCTTCCTCTTCACTGACGTTATCATCTTCCAACATCTCATCGGCAGTCATTTCAGGATCTCTGATCACCTCCAGGATGTCTTCGTTGGTGATCTCGGAGAAGCCTTCAGCTGTAATACTGTGCGCAGCATCTCTTACAAGGTCCAATGCCACTGTCACAGACTGAACCTCACCAGTCACAGGTTGACTCCGCTTCTCACCTGGTATGCCATGCAACACATGCCTCCATGCGTGATGAATCGTAGCTATAGACAGCTGATCCCATGCCTCCACCAAGAAGTCTGCAGCTTGTTTGACATTAAATTTCTTCCAAAACTGTTTGACGAGAACTTCTTGAGTCACCACCTCTTGTTCATTGTCTCGTCGCATTTACTCTCGCTGTCGGTGTCACCCAGCTTACGCAACTCATCCTTGGTGTTGGTACAGTCGTTCAGGAGCTTGAATTTCTTTGCCGAGTATGCTGCTTTAACATTGCAGATCAACTCCTGGTCCATGGGCTGGATTAATGATGTAGTGTTGGGAGGAAGGAAGACCACTTTTACGTTGGGGTGATGATCCATAAGTAGGGGCGAGTGTCCTGGTGCGTTGTCAAGGAGCAACAAAATCTTGAATGGAACATTTTTTTGCTCGCAGAATTTCTTCACGTCGGGAATGAAACAGTCATCAAACCAGGAAAGTGACAGAGCAGAGAACATCCACGCCTTGCGTGCGGTCAGCCAGTGGACATTAATCTTGCTCATGTCCACGTTCTTCTAGGCGTGCGGCTTGTGGGCTGTGTGAATCACCGATAACTTTGGTTTACAGGTACCGGAGGCATTGGTGGTAAAGAGGACGGTGATGCGCTCTTTCTGCAACTTCCGACCCCGAACCTTGCTGGCAGACTGGACAACAAAGGTCTTGGTAGGCAGCTTTTTCCAAAATAGGCCAGATTCGTCCATGTTGAACACCTGGTCGTCAGTGTACTGCCCTTCCTCCATAACCTCACATAAGAACGGAGGAAAATCTCTTGCCGCCACACGGTCAGCACTCACTTCTTCACCACCAATGTTGATGTTGGTGATATTGTTCCTCTTCTTAAACCTATGCAGCCAACCAGAGGAAACATTGAAGGGTTTGGGCTCTGCAATTCCCATCTTACGTGACACTGCTGCGTACAGTTCACGTGCGTACTCTTGAACGGATCGAGTGTCCACTGCCATGTTGCGTCTCGCCTGATGAATCAAGTAACTCACCAGCAAATTTTCCACCTTTAGCAGCACCTTGTTCTGGCAATACTTGATCATTGAAGCACCTGCAGACTTTGTGATTCTCATGTGCTCTTTGATCTTGGCTGCATCCTTCTTAATAGTACGAATCGTAGATTCGTTGACTCCATGCTTGCGCGCGAGATCAGCTTGACGTGTTCCTTTCTCCAAATCTTGAATTATCTGGTATTTCACTTCGTAGCTTAGGGAACGTCGTATCTTCTTTGGCTTAGGGCGGCTGGGTCCAGGTAAGGAAAGGTTTCTCTCTGGTGGCGGTGGTCCGGCGGAAGCCATTTCACAGAACAATGGATGCACGTATACCCGGTGTGGCCTGGAGGGATGAAACTGCCGCGGTTAGGTCAAGCGTCGTCTTTCCTCCCTCCCTCCCGCGGGTGGACACGTCATATTACTTTAAACCAATTACAGCTAGCAGCGGAGGGAGGTAGGGATGCACGGCCAATCACAGTCCGATACGTCATATGACGTCAGTGATAACGCAACAGAGACATGCACTGCGCAACCTTACCGCGCGGCTTGGCCAGGCGGAGGAGGGAGGAGGCGGGAGCAGGCGGGTGGGTCGAATCTAAAAATAGCGTCGAGCCGGACACTCTGTGCGTATATGGGTAGATGCACCGCGGAAAGTGAAAGTTCGGTTCTGGCGAGGCACCGCGTAAATGAGAAAACGCAGAAAGTGAAACCGCGTAAAGCGGGGTAATACTGTATATGTTTTCCATCCTTTTCAAGATTTTTAATTTTTCTTTGAGATCTGACTTTATTGTTTCTCAACATTTAGTAACTTCTAAGCACAAAGCTGCCGCTGCTTGCAATACTGGTCAGCAAGGTTACCATGCCTTTTTACTTCGTTTTCTACAGCTTCTGGTTGGCAATCTATATTTTCATTGGACCTGTGCAATCCAAAAAATCCGAAAACCGAAATGCATCTGGCCCCAAGGATTTCGGATAAGGGATTGTCAACCTGTACTGACATTCCTGTGTGGAAACTGGAAAATAAGTCTATGAAGTATTTTGGGGGAGAAATACAGCAAGGAGAATGTACCAAATGAGGCTATGCAACTTTTTTTGTCCTCATTTTCTCTGAGAAGAAACAAAGTTTCAATTTGAGGAAAATAATAAAACTGAGCTGCCTGTATTTTTACAACAAATTGACATTATGTATAAAATTTGTATATGTACAGTGTTTATTATTTTATTATGCAAAATAATTTATGCCTTTTTCATTGTTCTTCATTAAAAACCAGTGTCCCCAGATTTTTCATTCAGAAAATGTACAAACTAAGGAGAGAACATTATTTTTTTATTTTTATGTAGATGAAGAAAACTAGAGGGCAGTCATCCGTACCTCTCACAGCTCTGGTAGTCACCATTCTTCACAACAGCCTTAGTTCTCTGCAAGGAACCACTCGTCCTGATGCTGTTGACGCCCGGGCCCAAGCCACTAAGTGAGTTATTTTGTCAACCATGCCAGTGTGTATGAGTGGAGAAAGGGAACATTCCCTAGACATGACAGCTAGAAAATTTATGAATCAGATATGCTATAGTACATCAAAGGATAACTTTTTCCCTTCCATACCTTGAAACCAATTGATTCATAATTATCAATATTTCTTGAGGATTTTGAATTGTGTGATCTATTGCAGGTTCCTTGAGATCAACCTTTCTACCCTTGATGACTGCTATCATGTTGCTCTAAGTGCCTATGCCCTTTCAATTATTGGTAGTCATTCGGCAGAAACAGCTGCAACCATGCTGAATAAAATGAAGAGGATTAAAGGTGTGTGTAACATTGAAATAGAGTGCCAGGCCTTACTGATGCAGTGTACTGGATACAGGTTTGACATTTTTTTTTTTTTTTTTGGAACTGGCTGTTTGCCAAATTGATCAAATCAGCATACATGTGGAGCCAGTTAAAATTATTCCTGGATCATATTCTATTTATGTGATGAAAATAAAACTAATCTTAGTCACTCTGTAAATGTGTAGTTGCTGTTGTTTACTTAGTTTCTTGAATGATTTACAGTATACAGAGTATAAGCCAGGTACATTGATACCATTGATTCCCAGCTTCATCAATTCCTTTTTGTGTATTTTACAGTGGCCTCGCAAATTTCGCGATTGTATTGTTCTGGGGACCCCGCGTGGAACTACTGAGTCATGGAACTCGTGATATATGTTTACATGTTATAGGTACTTGTTCATTCTGATGCTCGTGCTAAAGTCCCCCTTTTTATGCCCTTTCAGCCCTTGCACTCCTCCAATATCAACCAGAAAACAATGCTCTCATGTGACTTAGAAATATAAAATATATAATATAAAACTATAAAAATAAGAAAAATAGTGAGTGGAAAGGAATTATGTGTAGGGTAGGGAAGTACAGTAGGTAGGTATGGCGGTTGAGGGTGGAATGACTCGGCTAAAATTCCCTTTCTCAGAGACTTTCATCAGCCCAACCCCATTAAAACAACACTTGTAATTTCACCATAATTCCCACATTATTTAAGTTAATTTAGTGCTGGGTTAATAAAAAATTATGGTAAATAATCAATTCTCACCAAAACAACAAAATCCACACTCAATGCAGATGAGTTATTGTGTCATGTTAAGTCCCTCGTGATACGTTTACAAAGACAAACAACTGACCGGCCAGCCAAGGGAAGGAGCTGTTTATGTAAACTATATTTTATTCAGTAAACCCTTGTTATTCATGGGGGTTAAGTTCCAATGAATGGCGCAAATAGGCAAAACCACGAATAGCAACTTATACTACCTGAGTGCACTACAGTATACCTATACCAAACAACCGACCAGCCACAGCAGCACTTCTCCCCTCTTTTAACTTATCTAATAATTCAACTTTCTTTGTTAGGGTCATCACTGACTTCTGCCTTTTACATTTCACTCCACTAGCATCACTAGCACTGACACTAGGCTAGGCAGTCATTTAGGGGCCATTTCACACAGAAACACTAAAGTTTTGAGAGTACAACACGAGATGCTGAGTCACAGGCAATGGTTGAGCACAAAGAGAGGAGACGCTGCAGGTGCGTGGGGTGACTCATTGCACTGCAGAAAAAGGCTCACAAGCTAACCACCATATCTACCATCTCTTTACCGTGACTTGTCGAAATCGTGAATCACAAACCCGCGAATGGCAAGGGTTTACTGTATGACAAAAAAAAAAAACAGTAATGTATCACACAGTAATGTTTAGCTTATAATTTAAACAAGGTCTAGACACAAAAACTCATAGATACAAAGTACAAAACACATTTTATTACTATACAGGGAGTGTGAAACTCGGAAAGAAGGTGTGCCGATGTCGCGAGGTGGAGAATTTAGGGGTCCGTGTGAAACTCTTGAATCGCTGAACTCGAGCTGCATGAAACTTTCGAGGCCACTGTAATTAAACAGTAAACAAAAATTTGGGGGCTCTGTACTAAGAAATGTATTATCTGCAGTTGTATTAGGAAAAATTGTCAGAGGAATGTTAAAGTTTTAAATTGTTATTCTTAAAGGCATTGTTTGGTGACAGTGTGCCGATTGTCTTTAACTGATAGTTTCGCTGAAATTCTTACATGCATGAAAAAATATTCATTAACTACGTACAGTGGGGTATGCTATAACGAATCTAATTGGTTCTAGAACCTTGTTCGTTATAGCATTCGTTCGTTATAGGATTAATCCGTTCCAGGCCCCCAAATACAACCACTTAACACTGAAAAATATAATATAAAATTGTAAAAAAGTGCATAAATATGCATCTAAACCCCTGAAATAAAGAATATCATTAATATTTGTAATAAAAAACAACAAATTAGAAAAAAAAAAAAAATTTAAATAATGTTCGTTGTAGGAGTTTCGTTCGTTATAGCATTCTCAATTTTATAGGTAAAACCGTTCGTTATAGGAATATTCGTAGTAGGATCCGTTCGTTATAGCATACCCCACTGTATTATGAAATAGCAAAGGGCAGCTCAGAATTTTCATTCAGTAACTTCTATAATATATTTTAAGGAAATATGAATACAGTAATAGAAATTACAAGGTTAAATTCTGTTGTCTGATTCACAGGAGACATGACATATTGGTCCCGTACACCGATTACAATACATAGAAGACAAGAAGAAAATAACCAGAAATCCTTTCTCCTCCCACGGGAACTTGAGCAGTGGGACTCCCACGCCATAGAAACGACAAGCTATGCTCTTCTGGTTTTTCTGATCAAGGAGGGTGTAACAATACACACAGAGCAGATTATGAGATGGCTTAATTCTGTTAGGGATTGGGATTGTGCCTTCATGTCCACTGTGGTAAGTTTTTTTATTACACTTTATCTGATAGTTCAAAGATGTGTTATTTTTGGCTTTTGTCATTAAGTCAGGCAGCTTTTACAGGACTGCTTACTCAGGGGTTTTATGTCCTCTGACAAACTCCCTATAATATGAAGTTTGGGTTGATCTTTTACTCCATTTTAAATATATATACCAACACCTAAGAATGAAAGTTATAACAAAGAACTGACTGTCCTCTGAAATGGCTAGTAGGCGAATAGGTGTTTAAAAAAAAAACACCCCTCTAGTCCAATCATACCATCAATCTCCTATAAGTGAGATTTGGTTGAACAGTTGTTCCTAGAAGCTGGAAGCATTATTAGAGCTATGTCTGCCCAGTCAATGCAGAAGACCTTAAGGCTACTGTCACTATTTTTTATTCCAAGCAAGTCCACAGTTTTTAATCCAGTACTTATTTTGGGTTAAAATTACTAGAGAATTCCCAGTCTAGTCTTATAACATTAAGAGCAGGATTCTTTTGGACAACTCGTTATGTGCTATCATATAACCACTATAGCATTATGGTTGTAGAACTGCCTGGTAATTTAATGTACAGTAGTTCTGTACAGTATTCTACATTATTTAGATTGATGATTTATTGAATCTAAGCACATCTTGCAATGCAGCGCATAAAAATACTGGAATGATTGTTTGCCATCTTGATGTGGCAGGTTTCTTTGTGAATAGGAGTCCTTGGCCATGCAGCTAGAAAACATTCCCCCTTCCATGGGTCTTTGATCAGCCAGCTGAAACTGAATATGAGAATGGCATTTAGCTTGGAATCAGAGTTGACAGACAGTAGGTTTCACATATTATTGTGTGCTGGTGGGGCAGACATACCATAGCTACATTAAGATTTACAGCTTTTATAGCAACTGTAGCATCAGATATCCACCAATAAGGCATAAGTTGGAAGGGTGATTGATATGATATGTATTGAAAATAGTTTAACAGATAAATCCTGGCTGATTTTATAGGTGGGTGGGGAGTGTCTGAGGACAAGGAACCCCCCCAGTAAGTAACACAGTTGTACAAATGCAGCCTGTCTCAGAATCAATGTACAATACTATTTTTTCATGTAAATAACTTATAAGTAAAGAACAGCAACCCCCTCTTAAAAATAAAATTGCACAGATATTCACTTTAGGGAGCAAACATTGTAAATCTGAATGTGTTATGGTATTCCTGCTAATAATCCTCAAACCATGCCCCCCTTGATAACTAAATCTCCGTTGAACCAATGAAATTGTTCTGTGTTAAAAATGTTTCTTTACCAATCACCTTTCATCTTTTCAAATACCCTATGCTGTACAATAATGCCCATGAAGTATAAATAATTGTAATTTTACCTGAGAATGCTCATCAGCAATGTGAAAATGGTAAGTTGGAAATTTTAAATATACTGTACAATTTATCAAATATACAGGTATCCCTTGTTTAGCGTTAATTCCCTTAATGTTAATTTGGTTTAGTCATAAGTTTTTTAACACCCTATCTCACTTTAATGTAGTCTAAATTTGGTTTAGTGATAGCTTGACTCACTGGGAAAGGGGGGATGAAGATGCCTGTAATATGTAATGAAACTATAAAGGTTGTGAAAAAGCATTACAATACGTACTCTAATGTGGCTAAGAAATATAATCTATAACTGCAAAATAAGAAAAATTAAGTTTGTGTATGTTTGGGAAATGAACTAATGTGTGGAGGCAGTGGGCTGCTGTAACCAAGTCACGCCCAGCCCGCACTGTGCTCCCTCCCCCGATGTGACGTTACAGCAAACAGCCACCCCTTTCTGTTAAATAAAAATTTCCGCAAAATTAAAATTTTCATTATTTTTGCTCGATTTAGCAACTACCGGTAGTTCACTAAAACGAGTGTGATTCCGTTAAATTCCACGCCAAATGTACCGCTTGGCATGCAGAGTTTGTTTACATCCGCTCTGTCTTTGTCTTGCCACCACCATGTGTGTTGTTCACTGCTACCTCTCGTTTTACATCTCGGTCAACTAACTACTGTGCTTAGACATCATGCCGAAAGTCTCCCAAAAGTCTCAGAAAGGAAGTCATGTGGGGGAGAAAGTCAAAAGAGTGCAGCTATCAATTGGAAAAAAGTTTGGAAATTATAGAAAAGTTTTAAAACAAACATCGAACCCCCTAGTTTAAGGTAAGCCATAAATAATGTTTCTATGTCCATATCATGAGTCTGAAAAATAACTGAAAAAAATCCTTCTGCTAAATTGAAAGTTCGCTATATCAGATTCCATTAAATCGAGAGTATACTGTACTGTACTCAGTGTTTACCGCCCTGCCGTTTGAAACTGTTTTTCACCCTCCGTGCTTTGTTGTTATCCCTTGTTTATCGATAATTTTGCTTAACGTTAGGTTTATCAGGAACGCAACCCCATCGTTAAGTGAAGGATATCTGTACATCAATCCCTTTGTAAGCATCAAACTTATAAACATTTACAATTTCAGCCTTAACAAATCCATTAACTTTATTTTCAGGACACAGTTGTGGCAATGCAAGCCTTAGCAGAATATGCATTTCGGGCACGACTTCGTGATATAACAAATATGGAGTTCATTTTAGATATCACTGCTCAGCCCAGGCAACCTTACAGTGTTTTTATTAATAATAGTTCCACATCAACTTATCACAACTTTGAGGTAATTTATACTGTATTCTGTAGATATATTTTGATACAGCACTAGAATACAGTGTGCTTGTAAATCATATATATGTGGGTATTGTCACTGGCAAAATATTGTATGTAGATGCATGTTATGTTGTTTATACATATTGTACTTTGTTATAATGTCATATGTGTAGAATATGTAAAAGTAATAAGTCACAAGTTTCAAGAATACAGTATACTGTATAATAATACTAATGACCTTATGTGTGTATCTCCTCAGCTGGAGAATGTATGGGGTCATGTCAACATGATAGCAAAAGGGTCTGGTCAAGCAATAGCTCAGCTGGATGTGTCATGGGGGGTAGATGTCTTGAACTTCATTGAGCAGCCACACAAGAAATATTTTGAACTTAGTGTCTTGGAAATATATCACCAGTTTCGAAATAAGTCTCTTATTACTACAACTGTGTGTGCCAGGTAAGTTCTGCATGGGATATTAAGTAGTAGTTCATTGTCGGTCACAGATAAACCTCATTTGAAATGGGTTAATTTTAGGCTAAGCCATATTGTTCTGTACCGTATAGGTATGGTTTGGGTTGCTTTGAGACAAGTGTTTTAAAACTTAATATCTTTCAACTGATTTTAATACATCACTTATAGGTAACACTCAGTTGCTACTTTAACACTTGTTACTTGTAAGAGGGTCCCCAATTTACGAACTAACACCGATGCAAACGAGTATTTTATTTACACAGTCTTATTTTTTGCTTTCATCTACAGTATTTTGTCATTCTATTTCTTCTTTTTTCTTAAATTAAGTGATTATAGATGTATATAAGGACTTAGGCTATTATGTAGTGGGATTTTAAACATTGTTCTATAAGTACGGTATGCACATAACATGTGTTCCAACTTACGTACATTTCCGACTAAAGAATGTCCTCAGGAACGGAACCCGTTCGTAACCCAGGGACCCCCTGTATTTTACAATTCTTTGATGACTCGTATGTCTAATGTCTTCATCAGTTTTGGAGTCCTCTTGAAATACATGTATCCTCGATAATCACTGGGTTAGGTAGGTTCCAGAAAACTACCGTGATAAGAAAACTGTATACTGTATATCGAAACACCTAACATTTGGGAAAAATTAGTTTCAACCACGACCCCAAAGACACATCCCCAAACTGACCAAAATATACCCCCCAAAATTTGTAGGTACACTAAAGGATATAATACTAGTAACATATCTTTACTAATTAATGAATAACAAATAAACAATGTACAATATTGTGTCATGAATGACAGTCATAGTAGAATGAGTGAAAGGCAGAGTGTTGGTGAGATGCAGTGGGTAGGAGGGAGGGAGGAATGTGTGAAGTGGGTGGGAGGCAGTGGATATTGTGTTGATTTGCTCAAGATAAAGCAGAGAGAGGGAGAGGTTGTGGTAAGTGGTTAGATGATACATCAATCGGTTTGTTTATTAACACTGGCTGCAGCCCTGCCAGACACAACTGAACAGCTGATGTCTACCCACAAAATTGAGTGCAAGTATAAATGAACAACGTCATATTCCTTCCACATTATGTTACATAAATTTTAAATTATGGAGTGAGAAAGCAGAAAGATGGGGGTGATTAGAGAGGTGGAGAGGAAGGAAGTGGTAACACACAGTGGGTGTGTTGCCAAGCACATGCTTATCCTTGTCGGGAAAATTCAACCAGAGAATACACACATTTTCGGTGCTTAGTTAGATCAGGAACCTTAATACTCTTCTTGTTCATAGGTACCAGGGTGGAGGGTAAGTAAAAGTTACAAATATTGCTCCAAAAACAAGCACGGAGCTGGAAACTGTCTTCAAACACCAACCAAAACAGAGCAAAGGAGCAAATGCTATCGCTGGAACCTGGTGCCATGAGCTGTTCTGCCATCTCTTGGCAGTCGTTGCTACCGTTGGTTCTCGCCAACCCACCGCTGTCCCATGATAATTCCACGACAGCCCAGATCAATTGGTAATAAGCGTACTCATGGCCGCAATTGAGGATACCGTGATGAGTCAGATCATATATTATCGGGTCCCGTGATTATTGAGGATACATGTCTGTGGTCTTGTCTTCCTGTGGCTAGGTAGGATGTAACAGTCACAGCCTGTGAATAATTTATTTGCACCAGACAGATCTCTTTCCCATAGAAGCATTACTTTTAGAATATTTCCAGAAATTGCAAATTGTTATTCAGCTGTGCAGATATAAAATACACCACATTATTGAATAATTCAATCTTTGCAGGTGGATGGCAACAGAAGATGGGATCATGAGCAGTGCAGCTTTAATTGAAGTGGAAATACCCACAGGTTATATGTTTTTCCAGCCTTTAGCTGACCTTACAGTCTCATCAATTAAAGCGAATGGCAGCTTTCCTCAACTCCGGAATGTACATACCACACACACTCATGTCTTCTGGCAATTTGATTATGTAAGTTTGAGAAATTGCCATAACTATATAGCAATATTATGCACCACTTGCATTGAAAACAATATGAATTTACTTTTTTTCCCCTTGTTTATAATTGCTATTTTGAATCTACAATTGTATTTATGTCCATCACATCACTACCCTGTGTATGTCTTGGCACTAATCATTAATCAACACTAATTACACTGTACTCAAATTTTACAGTTTTGAACCCAGTCGTAATGCTCTGGGTTCTGGTGTTTAATTAATAATAATCTGGGATGTCGTGATTTATATAGGCATGGAAGCATTCTTATTTGAAGATACTGTACATACTTGTTGACCTTTCAAAGTTTGTGGAATACATGTATTTAGTTGCAATCAATGTCAAAATTTATATTTATTTTAATTTTTGCCATGGTTCATGTCATCTTCATGTGACTTGTGTACAGTCAACAAGTTAATAGTGTAGCAATCAGGATTCCCAGGACCCCTTACATATAAACAAATTAAATTGTAGATAAATGGTCTACCTTTCCCAACTCTGTAAAAAAAAAAAAAGTCAGTATTTAGTGCTGTGATTCTTTGCTACATTTCAGCCTTAAAACACCAATTCCATTCTCCGAAAAATACTGTCTGCAAGATCAAGGGCAGGTGGTTAAGAGACTTGGTGGAAGGGGAATCATTCATGGGGGGCATTATGTACAGGGTTGTCCAAAAGTCCCTCTCTATTTTATTGAAAATAAAAGATCAATCAGGATGAAACTATAATTTTATAATCAAATATATACTTAATATTCAGCTTAGGTCTAAGATTCAACATGAGCATCACCTGGCAATTTTTCCCTTTGCAGAAGCTTTGCTAACATGATCACTTTATCTTGATGTGATCCATCTTGGTTCTAGAGCCTCATCGTAATTCTGAAAACATTCTCAACACTCCTGTCCTTCAATAAGATGAGCTCATTGTCACTATGGCACCCTACAAAACTGAAGGAGTTGTCTTAAAGGATGTTTGCTCATACAAACACTTTGTCCCCTAGATTCCATCAGACAAGAAACAGTGCTTCAGCTATGACATACAACGGTGGTATCCTGCAGCCAATCTCACATCTATACGATCTGCTACAGTCATGGAGCTCTTTGCTCCTGGTAAGTTATTTACAGTACGTTAATTTTATTTACAAATAAGGAACAGTAGTTATTTTCAAAAAGTGAATACAGTATACAATATATATATGCTGAAATTTTTTAACATATAGATTCACACCAATAATAACAGCAGTTTAACCCCTTCCCATCAAAATTTTAAAAACTAAAAAAGAAATCATAAATGATATGTTTCTTTAAATTTGCATCAGTGATAAGCTGAAATGAGTTATAAGCCATTGAACTTTAGAATACATAAAGAATTTATTGGTAACCTATTTTATTGGGCACTTAAATAAAAAGCTCTCTTTAAACATATGCACTTTTGTAGTATATTTTTGTAGCAGAATTTGTACTTATTCTATTTGTAGGCTAATGTAACCAGACCTATTCATCTGTTATATACAAGTTGCTCTCATTTATACCAGAGGTTGTGTTTCTAGTAAAGGACAGTATAAGTGAAACTAGGTTTTCTTGGTAAAGGGGGTTACTTTCCTAACCACAGCCATAGTCCTGCTTTTTGTTTTTAACAATAATTCTTAATGGCAGTTTATTAAAAAAATATTGGATATATTTTATGGGATGAAAATTATAAATGGGTACAGTATAGTATACTCAACAATACATTTTGTTGCTTCCCCTTAAGCACCTGAGATAATGTCCACATTAAATTATGCATTGTAAATGTTATCACTCCCTGATCTGTTGGATGAATTAAGGAAGTGGTGTTGGAAGGCATAAACTTAACTCAAATATTGGGATTAGCATAAGGGCAACAGTGCCCCACCTTCACACAAAAGCATGTGTAAACCAATCTTCAAGATTTTGTGCGGTTCATCTTTGTCAGACTATCACCACCATTTTCCATGTTTGTTTAGGATGCCCATGATTACATGATAGCAGTTCTCCACACTGAATGGAAACTTACAGCCTCTTTCAACAGAGTCTTATCTCTTTCAACCTGTGCTATTATTGGCTTCCCAATGAACAGATAGTGTATGGTGACTAAGATCCTTTAAAGCCTGGAGATTATAGAAATGTTTCATGAGTTATGACTTTCAATCTGGTAGCATCCTTGCACATGAGATATTTTGTATTGATGCATTTTGGACAGGGGAAATGAAATGCACATTGTGCTGCTGCACATGTTTAAACTTAAGCTCAGTTGTAAAAAGTAAACCCCATATGTGTGAATCTAGTTCCTGTGAAGCTGGTATAAATGTGGGCACCCGGAATGTTCCATTTTAAGGGAATTATTTTATACATTAATGATTTAATTATCAACTATGTTTTTCTCCCAACAGAGCACTTTGAGATGGTAATGATTGATGCATCACCACTGGCAAAACTTGATATCTGTGAAGTGTGTGGGTCATATCAGTGCCCTTATTGTCCCATCTACAGTGCTGTCCAGTCTACACACACAGTGGAGTTAACTAGTCAATTTGCTATTTTGAGTCTTTGGCTCCTCCTCCTACTATTTGGAAATGAGCAAATAACAAGAACACCTTAGTGTTAAGTGCACAAATTAAGTATGAAAACCAGTATTGTTAAAAAAAAATTATTGAAACTGATTCATTCAGGACATAACTATGATTTTCATTATCTTTCACACATTTTGACATTATTTTTGCTGATCACACCATGTGTCACTTGTAATGTAATATGAATTTTTATCTATTTTTTTAGGAGTTTTCCTTCTCGTTAAGATCATTGAGTTTCATTCCTAAAAAAGCACTTCATATACGGTATTTTATATATTTAAATGTACTGTAACTCCATGTCAGTCGATGCTAATTTTGCGAATCCAGATACACATACCCAAGTGTTATCCTGTACTGTAAAACATTCTCGTTTTGTATATGTCAGTGTGAGAATTTTTCTTTAAATATGTCACTTCATTGTGGTAAGTCAGAACTTTTAGTCATTATTTTATATGCATTTTATAGTATGGTTTATTCATGCTAATAATTTTTATTTTAATGCCAAAAATGAGTATTATATAAGTGTTGTTTTATATTGTATATATGAATAAGTTGACCTTATCCTCATTGTTATCATCATAGTCATCATCATCATCATTAACATTTTATGGCCATTTTCCACACTCGGGTGGGTTAGTACAATTTATATTTGAAGTATTATGCACAGTGCTTTTTTATTTATAATAATGAGCTGATGTGTCGGGTAACATAGTAAACCCTGGGGATAAGAATTAGGTAAAATATAATGAATTTTAGAAGTTATATAAAGGTCCCTAAGAAGTTTGACTATTGACAAGAAAATGCTCATTCAGGTTATACAGTACTGTATATAATAATCATAACATACAATTTAGAATGTTTGAGAGATAGAATTGACAATATTATTAAAACTGAGATATTCTCACTCATGTATTAGAACCTTTTATGCCCCAAATTCAACCTCTCTCTCTAATGGGTAGTGCTTTGAAATTCTTATTTATAACTAACAACCGTAGTTAAGTTTTATTTTAATTTATAATGCAAAATTTTCAGCTGCTCTTTCAGCACAGCATTATTTTGAGAACTGTATTACCTGTATGTGTAATATTGACAGCCACTTACATTGCATGGTATTGTCAGTAAACTATGTACCTGCCTCAAGAATTCAGATAGTACCCTGAACAAGGCAAGCTTTTTGGGGATATTCTGGCAATTGGTCTACTTTATTAGGTTACTTAACCATCTCCTGTATTCATAGAATGGGATTTCATACTTCAGTGCTCTTTCTTGTGGTAATTCATTTTAATATTTTATAAGAAATCTTCATAATTTCATTACTGAAGCTGGTTCAATAAATGGAACCTGTTAAGATCTAAATTGGGATGTTTAAGAAAAATCAATAAATAAAATTAAATAATAATTGTACCACTACTGTGCCGGAGTGAAAAAATAATTTACTGCTTCTGTGATAAGTTATAATTAGCTTATTACAGTGTATTGCATTTAAGAGAAATATTATTAGAATACTATTCTAATTTCATAGAAAATTATGTCCACTATACTTTACAAATTACAGTATGGGTATCCTGCTAATACAGGTATTGTCTTATTAATGTAAATTTTACTTTTACAAGTTATCTTTTAAATAGTGTAAGGTACACAGTGTTCCTACTTTAAGGGGAATGAGCAGTACTAGTCAGCAATAATAGTTTTGTAGTGAGCATTTATTGCTAGTGCTTGTAACTGAACATGTTGTAGAGAGCATACTATATTGCTAGTGTTGCACTGAACATGTTCTGTTGAAGTAAGCATGTAGTGTTGTAGCAAACATAATACAGTAATAGTATTGCTATTGGGGTAAACATGTATTACTATTGTTGTAGTAAACAAGTACTAGTGTTGTAGTTAATATGTAGTACTACTGTACTGTATATACTGTTATATTTACCATGTACAGATAGTAGTAGTATTGAAAATGTAGTGTATAATGTTATAGTGTAAATGTAGTGGTAGTGAAGAGGTAATACCAATTGTGTTGTGGATATGTAGTGCTTGTGTTGTAATGAATGTGTTATACAGTAAAAACCTAATGGATTGTGAGTTTTGGCTTCATGATTTGCTGCATTGTGAGCAAGAGTGTAGTGTTACACAACAACAAGAGCACCAATTAACAGTTAACATTTTATACTGAGAGCATGAGTGCCACTGAACAGCTGTTACAAGCTTGGCCTTCAGGAACTGATTAGGGTGTGTCTTTGCATTGTTCCAGTTACTTGTCTAATATTTTGGGCTAAAATATTAATAGTGAGTGATCAAAATGATACTTTAAGATAATTAAAAGGTGCATTAGCTCTTAAAGAGATATTTACACACATCAGAAGATTGGGCTCTGCCATTCCCAGTAAAAGGCTCTGTATCAATGAATAAGCTTTAACAGTTCTGGCAAGGTGGTGTGCTGCTAAAACTGTGATTGGCAAGAGCTGAATCTAATGCCAAATAAGGTGTTAAGGAAATTGATCCTTGAGAGACGTAATAAACAAACGGTAAGCTCAAACGTGTTGATATCTCAGTTGGATTGGACTGATCTTCACCCAATTTGAGGATGGCTAACCCTAGGGCCACCTAGGCATGAATTTGTTCAAAGTGAGTGTAGACGTTGTCGCCAACACAATAACCACACCCTATGTTACTGAGCTGTATGACCTAGTGTTAAGGAATAAGCCAAGACTGGACAACTTGCCAACTGCACTGAGTAACAGGGTTGGAACATTTACACCTTTTTAAATCAATTACAATTACAATTTGAAAATCAAAAGTTCAATTATAATTACAAGTTTCTACATGCTAGCTCACCCTTTGAGAAGAAAACCGTCATGCTGTCTAGTTATAAGGGCTAAATCCATATTGATGAATATGTTTCACTTAAAGCTATTGTGAAAAAAGCAGACATAGGCTATCAAGATTCCAGTGCAGTCCATGCATACTACAAGTTACACATAATATTTACAAAGCTGGGAGTTTTTCAAATAATTCATCATTACACTTTATCATTAACAATGAACAGAAAGAAGCGACACCAAGTTGGGCCCTGTTGACTGAAATAATTTCCAGCAATGCTAAAAACACTCTGATGGAGCAGATATTGCATTACACCCCTTAAGCTCCCTTGCCAGGTTCTTCAGTGGGTGAAAAGTTCGGGACGCTTCTTTCCAGTAGAGCATTGAATTACTTGAAAATGGGATATTTCCTTCTACTACAATTGTTTCAAGAACAGACTCACTGTACTTCCCTCCGATGCTCGTTGATTTTGTGGCCGAGTTGGGAATGGTGGTACGAAGGAGAAAGGTCTGGGTCTTTTTGATTCGGGTAATCCTTCTGCTAGATCATTTTTGTCATTTTCTTCCTCTGTTGACCCCTCCTGAACTGCCTCCAATTCTTCCAACATTTCCTTGATATCAATCAGTACCTGGTCCTTCTGCTCCTGTGACGACAGCCAGTCCATTTTGAACCAAGGATCCAGAAAAGCTGCTGTTCGAACATCCCTCATTTCTATGCATGGGTCCAACCTTTTCTTCACAGAGTCCAGCAGGCCTCTAGCCAAAGGTTCACAGTACTGCAATTGGCTGTTGCTGGAAGACCCAGATGTAAGTAAGTGCTCCAGTGAATGTTTAAGTCCCTGAATCACTGGTCTAATGGCAGATATGGTTACCTTCTGCCCCTCCACAACTTCCATGGCCTCTTGAAAAGGTTCAAGGACACTGACAAGCTCCTTCAAGGCAGAAATCTCCATTGGTGTCAATATTTTTTTCCTTCTTCTCTCTTTCGGAGAGAAGATCAACTGCAGTATTTACCTCGACAGGATTCTTGGGTAAAGATTTCACCATTTTCAATTGTGAATTACACCGCATCACATTTTGTGTCTGGAGAACAATCCTTTAGTTCGAAGGTATGGAGCAACTACTGTTGACTTTCGAATTGAGTTGACCAAGGATGCAACTTTCTGAAGTGTTGATGAAAGAAGTGAAGTTTTAACATCTGGGTGAGTAAACCCATCCTTCACACTCAGTTGCTGAGTGTGTGCAAAGCAACTCATTCTTTGAGGGAGGAATGACAACATTTTCCAAGCTAATAACTTCTTCAAGGATGTTGGGGTCACCTCCTGAATCTTCATCCTTTGTTTGTTCCTGATCCATGTAGAAACTTGGCAGGGACGCGTCAAAAGCTTTCACCATGGAAGATGCATTATCTGCAACCACTTTCTTCACTTTTCCTTTAATGCTGAACCAATTAACAATTTCCTCAGGGGGCTGAGTTTACAATTACAGTACAGTACATGATATTTAAATTACAATTAACTGCTAACTTTTTCAATTACATATCCTATTTTCTTGTAATTAATTACATTTCCATTAAATAACAAATACAATTACTCCAACCCTGCAAAATCATTATCCCAGAATATAATCAACAAATTGATTAACTTCTAAGTTCCAAATAAAAAAAAATAAAAATAAAAACTTCCAAGTTCCTCATTACTATTTTGTAAACCGAGGCAGTGGCATAAGAAACTTGCCCATAGTTTCACATATAAAACTGTCACGACCCGGTATGTATCAACTATACAGTACATATTACACTTTCAAGCAAATTTTGAGTTTGTTCTTTTTAATAATTGTGTATCTCATTGATTATATACAACCTTTAAGGGGTGTGGCAGCAAACTGGATTAACCATTCACCTCCTGTCTTAAGGGTCATTGGTGTGATCTCGGATCACCCTCCATTCCAGCTTTACAATTGGGAAAATGAAGGTGATTTAGTGCAGTGCTGGCCATGTGGCCTCATATCAGCTTTATGGGACCCCCCTTTCATTTAATTTATTTACCTAATGGCCACCCATGGGACCATGCTGAGGGTAGGAGGTCAGTAGCATGAGTAGGATCCCTCCTTTGTTCTTGATAGTTTTGTCTGGGACTGTTTTGAAGCCCAGTACCGTTCTCGATTCCACAGCTTGAGCCAGAAGACCATTCCTTAGATTTATCCACTTTCTGTGTAAAGAAGTATTTTCTTATGTTCATTCTGCTTGACAACTTGGTGAACTTTAAGTTACCGTATGTCCCCTAGTCTACTTGGATAATGGAGCTGACATAATACCAGAATCAGTATACTGTAATTGCTCAGTGTTGCCTCTTTTCTTGGTATGCAGGCTTTTCTGGAGGTAGGGTTTCCATGCTTGTACAGTACTATATAATAATATAGAATATGAAACCTTGAAAGGAAAAAAGCCACATTTTTTTAATTTCTCAATCTACAGGTAGAGACCCAACCTGGCATGGTGTATACTGTTTATCTTTGTTTTTAAACATACGTAAATGTTAAATACTGTAAATGCAAGTAACAAGTGCTATATTGTAGTCTCTATCTTGCCGCCAGTTATAAGCCAACACACAAATGTGAATTTGGCTATTTTTACAGATACATATTGAATAGACAATGATTTCATCATTGCTTGGGGTTCTGTGGTCTCTTATACCCAGGTTGTGCAGATTAGCAGTGCCTGGCAGCCAGGATGTGCTCGGACTAGGGACCAGGGAAGTGATTTTTCATGTCAATATGCCCGGCAGACGCTAATATTTTGAGAGCAATTTGTAAGTTACTGTGTGACCCCACCTCACTGTACATGTTTAACCAGGGAGGTTCATCAACGGACTGCTTGTCAGCAGTGTACCAGGATTATTGACCTACTCTTATGTCAGGTGCAGGGAATTTGTCTATTTAGTAAGCCTCCATTTAATCAGCTGGTATCAAGTTATCAACATTTTAAAGGAACCACCAAGCTGAGAGGCTGTAGATGTAAGGTGACAGGAGTTATGACCTCGCATGACAAGTGTTACCATCACTGACACCAGATTATTTGGGGGGGGGGGTGAGAAGGGAGGGAGTGGTAGTTTAGGTAGGTGATCATACTTTGAAGGTTGTGAGGTGCCGTAGCATTAGTTGTGACATCACATGACAAGGGTTAACGCCACTGACACCATTTAGATGGACACAAGTGATTTGTGAGCTGATACACATAATAAATTTAAATATTTAAAAAAAAATAACATTTGTATTTAAATTTTCCCATAAAAAAAATCTGGGTAAGCAAATTTCCTCCACTAATTTGTGAGGGCACGTGAAAAAAATAATCCAGGCAATTAAATTTCAAAAGTCACTTGTCTGTGACAAATAAATGTTCCACAGAGTCCACACAGCCTGCTTATACCTCAAGTAATATTTATGTGCTTGTATAACATTTGTATAGTACGAGTAATTCCTTTTATGGGTTAATTCTGTACAATATGATGAAAGCATGGAAGGAGGGTGATGAGGTTAGTCATGGTGATGACATTCTTCAACTTGACTGCTGTGAAATAACACTTTTCATTATACCTGTGCTTCATGCAATAGAGCTTCAATTGTTTTAAATACATTTCTGTATTGTATGTGCCACCACCATCACTAACTTCATCACCACTAACGACATCTCTATAATCACTAGCTTCATCACCACCAACACTAATATCAACACACCATCATCACCACTAATGTTATCAATACTACCACTGTCTCAAAATGGATGAATGATGGAGACAGCACACATAAAATCATGAGGAAATCTCATCTATTAACTCAGGAGCACATCAATGCATCTCGCTCAGAGGAAACAACCTCGCACATAAATGAGGGTTTACTTAAGGGTGGAGTGGTGAAGTCAGTGGTTTATTGCTTCATTACCAGGGCCCCTCTCTGGTCACCCAGATGTGAATTAGAACAATAAAGTAAAGTGTTGGCCATGCTGTCTATAGGGGCCGCTTTCATTTTTCACTGTGCTGGCAGTCTCCGGGTAACGACCGACTGACTTACGAACACCCGTACTTATGAATGGGATCCAAATACATTCATCGCAAATTTATTTTATTAAAATCTAATTTTTTACATTATTTTCACAATTCTATATTGTTTAACATCACTTTTTTTATAGTATTTACATTATTTGTTTTGTATGGGATATTTTTTTTTTTTTTATTGTATGAGCAGGGATGTGCTTTAACCTAACATAACCTCTGGAATTAACACTGTTCTGACTTAAGAACAAATTTACTTACGATCAAGGATACCAATGTATCCTTGTTGTAAGTTGGGGACTGCCTGTATTTAGAAACAATAAATCACCTCATCAGATTAATGTGGACATGCACAATGATAACTGCTTTTACTGGGTGCAGTAGTGCTTGAGATTTTGATGGAGGTGTAAAGACTCATTGTTGTTTTCTCAGTGCTGTAGCTATTGAATAAATATTCTGTATCATGATTGGCTGCAACACACAGGGTGCAAGAAAAACTTTCAATCCATCAGACTTTTCAACTACAGGGTGCTCTTGTCACAGTAAATGTAGTAAGTATGTAGTGTAGTGCTATTGTCACAGTACGTATTATTGTGCAGGTACTGGTGTTGTAATGAACATGTAATACTAATGTTGTAAATTATGCTACTGTACTAGCATTGTAATGAACATAGTGTTTAATGAATTTTTTCTGTTTTGAGTGGGTTGAATCCATTTAAATGCTGTACATGATGTAAAAAAATCATAAATGTTCATAATGTTTTGAGTACTCTTGATGATCATTGACCTTCTCTGGTTAATGGTTTTCTCGTGTGATGCAGTTAATTTTAGTTCAAGAAATGGTCTTTTCTATTTGAGGCCTTTGGTCAAATTAATGACTATTAAATGGGCCATAATTTTTGCCAGTTAATAACATATGTATAGTACCTGTACTGGATGTTGTTCTCATACCATGGTGCATATACCTTTAAGCAAAAAAGGGTTACTTTTAAGTTCGTCACTATTTCTAGGTTACCTTTATATCATGATGTAAGATTACTGGTAAGTGCCATGAAATATAATTCTCATCAACAGAATGACATATATAATCTGGCCCTTCTATTTTGTTACTGTAGACTAACTTTGTTATGTTGACCAGGTAGTACTATGGTAGAGAGGCTTCTGTTAAAAAATAGCAGTCTTTTAGTCATGAAACAAGCATTTTTATAATATTAACTTACTGCTTAAGAAGGTAGACTCCAAATATAAAGCATTATCCTGAAATCTCAAACACTAGCTTCATATTGCTTTTATCCCCAGGGTTTTAACTGTAAACTGATTTATTTTTCTCTTAAAGTTCCTATCAGTGGTCAAATATACCTGTCGATACCAGAAAGGTGAGCAAACTCATCAGTGAAACCAAATATGTTGTATGCTGTACACAGTTTTGTAGGATATGTTGTACCTGTACTTATGTTTCATTTTTTTTATACAGTGAACTTCAGTTTTCTGGTATCTGTAGATATTTATATGTTTTTGTTGTGAATACTGTATTATAATTTGTTCCCTTTGTGAAAAGCAACTCTATAATCTGGGGAAAAGCAAAGGATTTTGTATTGGACAGTGTGTCATATAGGTTGAGCACAATTAAAAATCTCTCTCTCTTAGGGAATCAAACAATCAATGCAGATGGAGAAATTAACATCAGAGAAAAGTTTGTTTAATTTTATGCACTGAAAGCCACCAATCTGTTGTAACACCTGGGTTTCATTGATTAAATTATTTTACAGTAGATAGGTGTGTCGCATCTGGCCTTGTATTCCATACATGAGTACAGTATTAAACTGACTCTTCTCTCCAGTATTGAATTTCCTGCCTATGAGACACCCTGTACAAACCATCTTGACCAAATGTAAACCACATCACAATGTTACAGCATTTAGTCTAGGAACTGTAGTTATCTTTCCAAAACTTATCTGGACACCACAGTTCTTCAAAAAAAGGACTCCTGAATGATAGAATGTTACCATTCAATGCAAAGCGATCACTGGACCTTGATCATTTGTATTCAGGAAAAGCTAGCTTCTATTTTGTCCAGCCCATAGAACCATTCTGAGATACTTCCCATTTCTCACCATTGTCAAAGTTACTGCTTCCCACAGCCTTTAAAGTTTCTGATGTTGGCAAGTCTCTGTGAAGGCAAACATTTTCAGAGTGAGGGTTATAAACTCTTGGAGCAATCTACCAGAAATTGTTGTGACGGCACCGAGTGTGAGCTCTTTCAAGACAAGACTTGACCAACACTGGAGCAGGTTCAGGTACATTCAGGAGCTAGTGCATGCCCAGTACTTGCCAACAGTGCGTGACACAGACGTGACCGCTCGCCCGGGCTGCTAGCGAGCCAATCTTTTGGTGAAGAGGATAAAAGAAAAGGAAAAGTACAGTAATCAGAGATGTGACCGATCGCCCAAGCGGCTAACGAGCCGATCAGTGGTGAAGAGGATAAAAGTAAAGTAAAAGTAAAGATAAGCCTCGGACACATATCCTTTAAGTGTTACTTGGGCTGGAAATTAGCAGCTTTTATGCAGTCCATATTTCTTACATAAGGCAAATAAAATTCATACCTGGCTGGATAACAGCTGTATACTGTACCAAGATCTTTGTTACTTATATACAGTATGTTATTTGCTAACTTTTTCTCTTTTTAAGCTACCAGCTCTTCTAATGATAATCTGTTGACATACTAAGAATGACCCTCAATACAGGTACTGGAATTTGAAAGTACTTTTAGAAGTGGTATTCCAACAATTTATGCAGTAAAGTACAGTACAGTACTGTATTTAACTGGTGGACTGTATATGAGATTTTTCAAGCCTGCATATGACACCTGCCATTCTTTGTTATAGATTTTATTGCCCAGTGTTAGTGCAGGAGGAAACCTGGTATGTTTGATAGGGTCATATTGGATAACACCCTTCCCACGTGTGTTGGCCTGTCCGGGCCAGGTATCTAACGCATGACATAATGGTGCGAGATATGCACATTACTGCTGTGCTACCACCATTTAACTTTAATTAAGATACTGCTTAAAGTTAGTCATATTTTCAAGCACGCTTGGATGATAAAGCATTTATTGTTCATTGGGAAATCTCAGTGATTATCAGGTACAGGTATCACTAAATTGAAGCTTGTGATCTTTTTGCACAAATTACATAAAATTTTTCTTGACCCTTATGCTTCAGATCATATCCTATAACATGTATCTCTAGAGTTTCGGGTCACATCACATGACACTTTTATCTTTCACAGGCGTATTTGAATAAAAAGGGCGGGCTTGGCTAGAGTATGATGCCAAGTAGGTTTTTATCTTTCACTCTCTCACACATGAGAGCCTCCCAGTCTCTTCTCCCTAGCTTCTCAGCTTTTGGAATGTAGGCATCTCGCCCTTGGACTTGACTCACTTCACCATGTGTTTCTGCAACCCAAAGCACAAGTCTAGTATTGTGATCAATTACTGGAGCAGTAATAATGATTGTTAATATAGTGTAATACTGTAGTAACAAAGTAAAACAAGTGTCATGTACCTCATATCGCCTACAAATTAGTGTACGTATTTACCTCTTTACTTCATAAACATCCTCGACTCTTCCTAGTCCCGGTGTTGCCAACCTGTGGTACAAAGATTTATGACAGACACTTATTTATTTCCTGTTTATATAATACATGGCCAGTTTGTAAGACTAGAATTGCATTTAATTTGTTTTTTCAAATGTTTCCGAATATACCTGCATGGGAGGGGGGGAGGGGACACCGACCATAGCGCGAAGCCCAGGTGTTAACAAGGACTATAATGTTCAGAGTTGGAAAACATTCTCATTTGAAGTTGAACTTTACAAGGAAGTTAGTTTTCATGCATTTTCAGTACTGTATTATGATCCTTATACATGAACTGTACTTCCCACACAGGATCCTCAGGTCAATTGGCTTCTATCAAAATCTTCAGTATGAACAGAATCATCAGTTCAATATTGGGGTTTTCATTCCACAGATTAGATTTCAGGACATTGGATAAAGATTTATCATGAGACTTACATCACTTCCATATTATGTCCAAGTTTTCAACAAACAGAGTCATCAAAAATGGTCCTGAAATCTTAGTTGTAATCAGAGATGAACAAATGGTCTAGATTCCAGCTGCCCCACCCCACCTCACCCCACCTCCCATTCCCTTTGGGTTAAAAATTTAAAGAAGTTAAACTGACAAAGAAATAAATGAATAAAGTGTCTGGTTACATTTCTTTAAAGTAAAGTATGACCTGCAATCAAGCAACTGTGATCGATGTGTTGTGGTTATTGTGGTCAAATTGGTTTATGCAATACAGGATTATTCATGTGCCCCTGGTCATAAAACTGGATACTTCTAGATCATTCTCATTTTTGCAAAGGCTATGAAGAAGTAAAAGGAAATATAATCAATGTTTACACTTACGTATTGTTACATTGTTATGTAAATATACACATTTATTTCAGTGTTGACTTTTATAATCACAACCTTTTAAGTATTCAAACCTTCTTAGCTTCCAAAATATCAACAAGTATGAAAGTATACATGCATTCATGTAAACTTATTCCCCAAGTGTATTACGTCTGGCTAGATATATTATAACGTGTCCACTATTAAAATAATGTTACTTTAGCCTTAAACAGCAGCCATCATCTGTGGAAGTTTCCTGTTCCTTGCATTCCACTTTTGCATATGTGGGGATCCTTAGCTACAGATTAAGAAAGAAGAAGGAAGTTAGAATTTGAAATTGGCTTTTTTACACATAACCTTTAATCTTCCAAACTGTATGCTTGAATTGTATCTTACCGTAAGTGCCTCAATGGTTGCTGATTTACAATGAACCCAGTTGTGAACTGGGTAGTTGAAATCAAATGGGAAGTGAAAGCACTTAGTGCAGTATTGGCTGTGCAGTTTTATTAAGTACCAGAGCTTAGTACAGTGGTCCCTCGGTTAACGAGCACAATCCGTTCCAGCAGGTTGTTCGTTAACCGAAAAACTCGTTAACCGAAACCATTGTTTCAATGGGTTTTTGGGTAATTGGTTCCAGCTCACCGAAAATTGCCTAAATTCAACAAAAAAGGTAGAAAAGTACACTTACTTTGAGGTGTGTATGTAGAAGGCTCCTGGATGATGATGATGATGATGGGAATTAGAATGGGGGTGGAGGAGAAGGGAGAAGAGAAGGCATTGGGGTGGAAGAGAAGTCACCCCATGGCACCATTTCACCCATAAAATTTTAGTTCTCTTGGTGTAATTCAAGATTATTTTCTTTACATCAACACTGCACTGCATTATATATTGTCAATATGTAAAATAAATTTCAAAATGACCAATAATTTGCTTGGAAACACAGAAAAATAGCATTTAGTTGAAGAGAGTCTCAAGCAAGATGTTACCTCCACTGAAAACAGAGAGAGACTAACGCCTGTCTGGTGTATTAACAGGCTGGATGGCACGCCAGAAACTCGTTTCTTTACCTTCAATTATGTTCAATAATTGTTAAAATGACTAAAAAAGTTAATATTAAACTTTAAAATTATTGAATAGTATAAACTTCTTGATATTTACTAAAATAGTAAGGAATTTAAGCCCTAAAACTGATTACTGTATTGGCGGACTAATACTACAACTGGTGGACCACCAAATGCAAGCAAAATCATGTTGAAGTCGGCTCGTAAAAAAACTCGTTAATCGAGGGATTGCTCGTTAACCGAAGTTAAGAATCTTATGGAAGGTAAATCGTTAACTGAAATCTCGTTAACTGAGGCGCTCGTTAACCGAGGGATCACTGTACAGTATTCAGTGTACTGTACTATATGCACACTGCCCCAATGGAATGTCAGGCCCATAGGACCCATACTTATCACTATACCTCTCCATAAAATGTGAAAAGTGAAAGTGGGTCCCACAGGTATGACCGCCTATTAGGGAAAATGTAAGTACAGTACAGTATAGGTACTCCTGACCATGCAGATTCCAAATCTATGGTCGACAATTTGATAGTGGAGTAATTAGTGGTTGTAATGATGCTTGGAAGATTTGAATTACTTTTTTCAATGTTAATTACTGTACTCGCCATTTATGGGAATGATTTTTTTGTGTGTTTTTGTGCTATTCACACAGCATCTTTGTTGACATTCGAGAAGACTTTAACCTACCTCTCGCGTTACTGTTGTTTATGTTGTTTATAAAGTGATATAAAGGGGAATTGAAGCTAATGTTCACAGCATAATTGACTTTTTCAATATTCTTAATTTATTTTATTTGAAAGGTCAATAATTAACACAAATTACTCAAATTTTTAAATTGTTAACCTAGATCCTTAATCTGCTAGGTCCAGAAAACCTGCAATAGCATCCATGTGGCCTTTTGGCGTACTGTTGTGGCAGGTTGTCAAGGTCTCTTATTTGGCCTCACAACGTACGTACATGTAATATATCCAACACTCAGGATTGAGGTAGAATAGAAAGTCACAATGTGTTTCCCGTTATATATATTGTTGCACAGCACAGTGTTAAAGAGATACTAGGTCGGGCGAAGCTTGCTCAGAGTTCCTGTAGGGCAAGGAGCTTTCTGAGGGAGCGTGTGGTGTGGAGCTGTTGAGAGATGTTGCTTGCTGGTGGCGGTAAGTAGAAAGAGAGCGATGACGGCCAGGTGGGGTCTTATATAGTGGGGGTAGGCGTTGCTTGATGGTAGGCCCCCGCTTTGTTCGGCGTCGCTGTTTACCTGACCTTGACCACGAGGGATACGCTGGTAGATTCGCAGGGGGTCGGCCAGTCAGCGACACACGGCGTTTGTAGGGGAGGAATCTACTACAATACTCCCCCTCCCCTCCGGGCGCGACGGGGATGTTAGCCGGGTTGCGTCCCACAAGTGATACATACCGAGCAGTTGTACGTACGACTCGGCCACTGCGGGTGACAACTCCATCTAGTGACACAGAACCTGTGGGGGAATCAGGGGGAGAAGGAGGGTTTTGGATTAGAGGAGGTTGTATAGGCAATGGTTGTTGTGCTTCTATAGCTGCTGGGGCAGCTTCCTCAGGGGCACTGGCTGGGTTGACTGGGTCAGGGGCGACATCAGGAGGAGGGTCCATGACAGGAGCAGGTTCTATGACAGGAGCAGGTTCTATGACGGCAGCAGGGTTCACGACAGGAGGAGGGTCTATGATAGGAGCAGGTTCTACCACGGCAGCAGGGTCCAGGACAGGAGCAGGGGGTACATGAGGGTGAAAAGAGGGTGCCCAGAAATGCCCTGAGCGGGGTGTTGCTGCCGATGGCAACTGCGGGTAGACTGGTGCAGGCGTCATTTGTTGGTGGTGCTGCTGGGTCGGGGGCTTAACGGGTAAGGTGGCCGGCTTGACTCTGTCTATGCTGATGGTCTCGTGTCTGCCATTCCGGATAATCGTCAGGAACTTCGCTGAACGGGTCACAACCTGGAAGGGTCCATCGTAGGGGCGTTGTAGTGGGTTGCGGTGAGCATCATGCCTGACGAAAACATACTCGGCTGTGAGTAGTGCAGGAGGGATGTGTTCAGGGCGCAGAGGAGGCTGGCGTGGAGCAGTAGCTCTGAATGCAGAAACTGCTTGTCGTAGCTTTTGGAGTAAGTCGTGACGGACGGCAGGAGTGGTTTGGTGGAGGTCAGGAGGGAGTGAGAAATCCCCGTGTAGGCGAAGGGGCTCGCCTAGGGTGAGATCTGCTGGGCTACAGTCCATATCCTCCTTGTATGAAGCACGGATGCCGAGGAGCACTAAGGGTAGCGCATCCGTCCAGCTGTAAGGGTCGTGCTGTGCTTTGAGTGCGTCCTTCAACTGCCGGTGAAACCGCTCTACCATGCCGTTGGATTGAGGGTGGTATGCGGTGGTGCGATGCCTAGTTGTGCCGAGGAACTGTAGGAGGCTGTGCCAGAGTTGTGACTCAAACTGGGTTCCTCGGTCGGTGATGATGGTAGCGGGGGGGCCGAAGCGGGAAATCCAGGCGGACATGAAGGCGCGGATGGTAGACTTTGCTGTAGCATTGGGCATGGGAATGGCTTCTGTCTACCTGGTGAAACGGTCGATGCAGGTGAAGATGTAGGTGCTACCGCAGGATGATGGAAGAGGTCCCACTATGTCGAGGTGCACTACTTGGAAACGTCCTTTGGGTATAGGGAAGGTTTCTAAAGGGGCCCGTGTGTGACGATGTAACTTGGAGGACTGACAGGTAAGACACTGGGCAGTAGGGTGTGTCATAGGAGGGAAGATCAGCTAAAACTAATGGCCCATCACTTTTTTGGTAGATTTTAGTGTATATAAACAGAAAATAATTTCAGTTTCAATATTTTGCAACCTTTTGCTAGGTAAATTTTAGCGTGAAATTTATCGAAAATCTAACCTACAGCTGCATTAGTGAATTACAATTAAATTTTGAACATTGCTTTCTGACTTCATTCTTTAACAACCCAACTAACAATATCTTTTTCTGTTTCAGATTCTGATGCATTTATAAGTTGATAATATTTGCGATGGCTGCTTGTGTCAGGACGAGGAACCAAAAATCCAGCCATCTCAGTCACTATCTTGGGTCTGGGAGAGAGCTCCTGAAGTCGGAGTTGCCTACATTGAGAGATGCTTTGAGATACGGTGTTTTAATCAGGCAAATCAGTGAAAAGAACCAAGAACTTACACAAACAAAGACATTGCCAGTGATATGACCAAAGCTGTCTTGGCACAGTACACTCTGGCTAACGCTCAGTTCAAGCCTCCAGTCATAACAAGTCAGAAGAAGATTAGTGAGAGACTGCTAGCCAGTTGGGAAAAGGCAAGAGATATCTCTTGGGAGAGGAAAACTTGCAGTTAAGGACAGCTTTGCCAAGCAACTGGACCAGTTATTTGACATAATTACTTGCAAGTGCCCAATTGTTCTCTGTCCTGAGTTTGGATGCGATCTTGACTGTAAATCCGAGGCCCACATCTCCTGTATTTGCAAGCGTGAACTGAAGATTCCTGTGATCGAACTGGCATTTGTCAAAGCACAGAGAGAGAAGACTGGCAGTATAGGGGCTCTCATGATTTCTAGCCAAGATATTCCGGAGTCCAAGAGACAGGAGGCTGCCACAGAGAGACAGAAGAGGAGAAGAGTTGCCGAGGAAAAGAGACTTGAGAAGGCCCAGGGTGAGGTAAAAAAGGCCGATGATTGGAGTCAAGCTGATTCAGAGTTTAATGACTTCCCCATGGCTGATCCGAGTGCTGACCAGGAGAATGGTGACTTTATCCCTAACCCAGAAAATAATGATCCCAAACCTTCCAGGCATAAGATTCGAAATAGGAAAGATATCCGAGCATAGCTCTGGCCAGCATGCGACACCACACTGGTCTCAGAGAAACTGCAGAGATAGCAACAGCTGCCTGGATTGACGGTGGTTTGATAACACCTGATGATGTTCACCTGGTGATAGATCATAACAAAGTAAGGAGAGCTCAGGAGAAACTTGTCAGTAACCTAGAAGAGGAGTTTGATAAGGGGATAAGAGAAAATGGAATCAATTGTTTGTTCTTTGATGGGAGAAGGGATGGAGAAGGGATGACACTAAAGTGTTCATGAAAGTTGGAGATTCTGACAAGTTGTTCCCTGCCATGGTGAAGGAGGAACACTACTCCTGCTGCAGTGAACCAGGAGGAAAGTATTTGTGGCATTTCACTCCAGAGAAAGATGACATCAGGAAACCAGCTGAGATAGTGGCAGATAACATTGTGAACTGGCTCAGAGAGAGGAACGTAGACCAGACCCTGCAGGCCATTGAAGGGGACAGCACCAACACGAACACAGGGTGGAAAGGGGGGGGGGTCATACAGTGGATAGAGCGGAAGATTGGGAGGAAGCTGGTCTGGATTGTTTGTGACCTCCACACCAACGAGTTGCCACTCAGACATCTGATCCAGGAGCTGGATGGCAAGACTCTTTCAAACAACAGATGGTCTGGTCCTCTTGGCAAGATGCTGGACTCTGCCACTGAGTTAGAAATAAATCCGAGCTTTGAAAAAATCACAGTTGGCCCTCCACTCGTTGAGCTTGCACATACTGTCATTGACGACCTGAGTACTGACCAGTACTATGGTTACATGATTTGCAGTGCCATCAAAACTGGGGTCATGCCTGATAGACTTGCTTACCTGCAGATAGGTCTAGTCTCACATTCTAGGTGGCTCACAACGGCTCTCAGGTTCTGCAGAATTTGGGTCGCTCATCATAAACTGAAAGGGAACCAGCTTCACAACCTGAGACTTATTGTCCAATTCATCGTGAGTGTCTACTTGCCAAATTGGTTCAACACCAAGGTCAAATCATCGTTCTCCGAAGGTCCGAGGCATGTTTTCTTCCAGCTTGAGCTCCTGAGGAGTCAGCCAAGGAAGGTTGTTCAGATTGTGGAGCAGACTGTGAGGAGATATTCCTGGTATGCTCATCCTGAGGCAGTTCTGCAGACAATGCTCTGCAGTAAGGATGAGGAGGAGAGAAGAGTGGCAGTCAAAAAGATCTTGGATATGAGACTTATGAGAGGATCTGGGCATGACGAATCAGTTGGTGACGATTCTTCAGGGTCAGGAAGACCTCGAAGTCAACGAAAGCAAGACCCTCACTGATCTCATAGATCTGATAACATCCAGGCTGGTAGTGAGCCCCTCTACCTGCAGCCTCACCTCAATGTTCAAGCCAGAGCTTCTGGACAACCCCATGCATGTCCCTGCCTGGCCCTCGCACACCCAGAGTATAGAGCGTTGTGTACAGCAAGTGAGCGAGGCCAGCAGTCACGTGTACAGCCAGGAGAGGAGGGAAGGCATCCGGGAGCTCAGGTGGTCAGCAGGGAGGTGATGAGTAGAAACAGAAGCAAGAAAGACATGTTCTCTATGGTGTGCAGCAACACCGGGTCGTAGTAGTAAAACCGGTTTTTGTATTTGATGATTTTGTTTTCTAAAGGAATATTAAATTTAATAAATGTGTCAAGATCATTCGTTTCACTATTCTGGATCATTTTCATCCTAATAAATTAACCTGATACATTTACTTTACTTTAAATAAGCTATTTAGTGGTGTTGGTAAAAGGGTGGGAATACTGAATTTTCATAAGATTTCAAGTTAAAATTTACCTAGCAAAAAATAAAAACTTTTCAAATCTGAAGATATCACATGATTCTGCACATAGAACTACATCATTAATACCATGGGCCGAGTTTTCAAACTCAAAAAAAAAAAAATTCGCCTCCGTATGACACACCCTACTGGGCAGCCCATTTCTTAGTATCGGTCTTGATGCCAGGCCAGACGACACGTTGCGTGAGGAGGCGCTGGGAGGCCTGCACACCTGGGTGGCTGAGACCATGGATGCGGTCGAAAAAAGCGCAGCGGTGGACGTGAGGCACGAACGGTCTAGGCTGCCCACAGGATATGTCGCACCACAATTTGATATTCGTACCGGGGATTGGGAGTTCTTGGAGTGAGAGGCCTGAGGGAGATGTCTTGTATGCTGCCAGGTCTTCGTCATTTTCTTGAGCCGCGGCGAGTTGCCCGTAATCAATGGGTGGAGATGAGGGGAGAATGTTGGATATACAACGAGAGAGGACGTCAGCGATCTCGTTGTGGCTGCTTTTAATGTGTTGGACGTCGCTGGAGAACTCCGAGATATACGCCAAGTGGCGCAGGACGCGAGGTGTATGTGACTGGGAGGCTGAAGTAAAGGCATGGATGAGGGGCTTGTGATCAGTGAAGATGGTGAACTGACGGGCCTCGAGGAAGTGCTGGAAATGCTTGACAGCCAGGTATACGGCCAGGAGTTCTCGATCGAAGGTGCTGTATTTGAGGTAAGGTGGTTGAAGCCATTGTGAGAAGAATGCAACGGGCATGAGGACTCTGTTGATCTCCTGCTGTAAGACGGCGCCCACTGCAGTAGAAAAAGCGTCTGTTGTGAGAGTGGTCCGGGCATTAGGTGCGGGGTGGGCTAGGAGGGTAAGGCGTGTGCTCTGCTGTTTGATAGCGGTGAATGCCGTAACAGCCTCTCGAGTCCACACGAGAGGCTTGTGAGACTTCTTTGGGAGTCCCTTGAGAAGGTCATAGAGGGGAACTAGGACGGTGGCAGCGTTGGCAATGAAGCGGTGGTATCAGTTGACTAAACCCAGGAATTCTCGGAGTCTCTTCGCCGTTTCAGGTTTGGGGGGCTCCCTGATGGCGGTTATCTTCTGTGGTAGGGGTTGGATGCCACTAGGCGAGACTCTGTGACCGAGGAAATCAATGGATGGGGCTCCGAAGACGCACTTAGCAGGGTGAACTTTCATATTGTTGTTCTGCAGGCGTTGGAGGAGGAGTTGTAAGTGGTGATGATGCTCGGCAGGCGTCGAAGATGCAACGAGGATGTCATCTATGTAGACGGTGACAAAATCGAGGTCGCGAAGCATATGGTCCATGTACCTCTGGAAAGTCTGTGCTGCATGAAAGTGTACTCGAAGAGTCCGAATGGAGTGGTGATGGCTGTCTTCTGGGTATCTGCAGGTGCTACGGGGATCTGGTGAAAGGCACGCTCCAAGTCGATCTTTGAGAAGATTGTCTTGCCATGAAGTTTGTGGTGGAAGTCCTGGACATGCGGAATAGGGTACCTGTCGGGTTTGGTGACGAGGTTCAGGGCTCTGTAGTCGCCACACACCCTCCAGTAACCGGATGGTGGCTTAAGAACCATGTGAAGAGGCGATGCCCAAGGACTATTTGAAGGACGAATGATGCCGTCTTGCAGTAGTCTGTTGAATTCCGCCTTGGCTGCGTTCAGAAGCTCAGGGCGCAGGCGGCGGGGGCGTGAGAAGACTGGAGGTCCTTTGGTCTCGATGTGGTGGAAAATTCCCGACGTAGGTGGTGGGGGTGGAGAGACTCGGGGTGAGAAAAGTTCCTTTAACTCTTCGAGCAGGGGGGAGAACTCGTTGGACGGTGAAAGACAGGTGAGTGTCAGTGTCTTTGGCACGTGAACCCTGGATCTTGCGTGCTGTAGGCTCATGGATGAGGCGAAGGTGGCTTGGGTCGACTCCGAGCTTGTGAAAGGTGAGGAAGTCGAAACTAAGGATGGGTTGAGACATGTCTGCGACTACGAATGGCCAGCGCAAGTCTTGGGGAAACCGAGGTCTAAGGTGAGGGTGCGTGCGCCGTAGGAAGCGATGGGGGTACCGTTGGTGGCAAACAGGTCATAAGAGGGTTGCCTTGACGTGTCTTGTCGTGAGGGAGGGATGATACTGACCGATGAACCTGTGTCGACGAGGAATTTCGTGCCGGAGGTGCGATTGGTGACGTGCAGTAGTGAGACGCCTGAAGGGACGGAGGCTGAGGCGTCTACCAACCTCCGTTGTTGCCATTTCCCGAGTAGGTGCAGTGGGGCTCACAGCGTTGAGCATTGGGGCCAAAACGCCGGTGATACCAGCAGAGTGTATATTTGTTGTGCTGGGGGCTGGCGGCGGTTTCCGGGGCAGGACGGGCGCGTCGGGGAGTGTAGGGCGCGGTTCGTGTGTTAGGAACAGGTCTAGAGGCAGGCATGGAGGAGCAGAACTGTTCAATGGTGTTCATACTGCGGCTCAAGGTTTGCAACAGGTCCCTGATGTCTTGTGAGGTATTGCTCGGCTGAGGGGTGTTGACCCGGCTTACAAGTTCGGAGGTAGGCAATGGTGTGGTCGTTGGGTTGTCCGCGGCCGCCAGGCACGCAGCTGCGCACTCGTTAAATATTCTGTCTGCCGCAGTTGCGTAGAGTTCAGGTGTCGTCGAGTAATCTACTGCGAACAGGTTGGTACGTACTTGTGTGGGGAGCTTTTGTGCGTGAAGCTGGCGGAGGATAGAGTCTGGAAGTCTGTCTGTGTGCCAGGAGTTCCGCCTACACATTTCCTCCCAGAGAAGTCCCGGAGTTGAGTTTCCAAGGGAGATAGACGATAGGTTCTGCAGGAGATTGGGGCGGGTCCATTGGTAATGCGTTTTTAAGGCGTCCCACAGGGTGGCGAATTTGTTGTTCTCTGGAGGGTTGGAAATAGTCCGGGATACATGCGTGGCGACTTCCGTGGGCAAGGAAGAGAGCAGGGCGCCGGACTTTTGCTCGTCAGTAGCTTGTGAGCCGATAAGGAGTGCTTCCACATAATCTAACCAGTCCTCGACATTGTGGTTGAAAGTCGGTAGAGAGATCCGTCCGTCCATTCTTGCGGAAGTGTATCACACGGTCGTGAGATGGTGTCGTAGTGGGGTAGCTCGTGGTGCGGTTGGTGTCGTAGTGGGGTAGCACGTGGTGCGGGTAAGGCGGTTGGCCTAGGCTGGCAGCAGGCAGGACGATCTTCTCAGCTCCAGGAGTAAGGCAGCAGAAAGGAGTGTGGTGTTCACGGCTCCAGGGGTCACCAATTGTGGCGTACTGTTGTGGCAGGTTGTCAAGGTCTCTTATTTGGCCTCACAATGTACGTACATGTAATATATCCAACACTCAGGATTGAGGTAGAATAGAAAGTCACAATGTGTTTCCCGTTATATATATTGTTGCACAGCACAGTGTTAAAGAGATACTAGGTCGGGCGAAGCTTGCTCAGAGTTCCTGTAGGGCGAGGAGCTTTCTGAGGGAGCGTGTGGTGTGGAGCTGTTGAGAGATGTTGCTTGCTGGTGGCGGTAAGTAGAAAGAGAGCGATGACGGCCAGGTGGGGTCTTATATAGAGGGGGTAGGCGTGGCTTGATGGTAGGCCCCGCTTTGTTCAGCGTCGCTGGTTACCCGACCTTGACCACGAGGGATACGCTGGTAGATTCGCGGGGGGTCGGCCAATCAGCGACACACGGCGTTTGTAGGGGTGGAATCCACTACAGCCTATCCACCTCGTGTCACAGATGTCTAGCAACTTTTCTCTCTTAGATCTTGGGCAGAACTCTCGCACTTTATCTCCAAGAAGGTTCTGGCGCTTTGGTGAGAAGCTGAAAAACCTTGCAAGTTCCCCCAAGGTGTCCATTGTGTTTCTAATACTTTGTTGACTGCAAGTACTTACTAAGCATAAGTTCAGCTTATGAGCTGCACAGTGGATGCATTTGGCAAGGGATAATCTGCCTTGATCCTTGCAGCAGCACCTTTGCAAGGTCTCGCCATATTTCCTGCCCCATCATATCCTTGGCCAACACAATTACTGTATTGAAATCAAGTCCAACTCCAAGGTCACATGCAGCATTTTTTATTATTGTCTGCAATGGCATCTCGTGTAACTGACTAGCATTCATAATACTACCCTACAAACACCTCCCTGATCTGTCTTTCACTTGTAGTGGCAGGGCCGGATTCAGGAGTGGGCAAAGTGGGCAGCTGCCCAGGGGCCTCCACAATCTGGGGGCCTCCACATATTACAATATTTTATTTATTTGTTTCTTCATTTGGATTATTTTTATTTTCATTCTTTAAAATTCATGTTTATCTATTCCATCACGTAAAACTATGTTCAGCAAGAAGCGTGATAGAAATTAGGCTAGCTACTCCTTGAAATTCATGAATACCTGGTTTTCCTATGAACCGTATATTTCTAATGATTGCTATTGTTTGTGTTGCTAATAATATATTTAGAATTCCACAAACATATATTGATTAAACATGAACTACATGGAATAACGAAATTGAGATTAAAAAAAAAAGAGGGAGAAAAGAGGGGTTTGTGGGTCCGCGTCAGGAGCAGGGGCCGCATCAGGATGAGCGGCAGGGGGTACTGCTGGGCCGGGGGCGGCGTCTGAGGCAGGACGGGTGTGTTGGGGTCGGTAGGACGTGGTGCTTGGGGCAGGAAGAGGAGCGGCTGTCTGCTTCGAGTAGCAGAGCTGCTCTAGGGTGTCTAACCTGCGGTGTAGAGACAGTAGCTGTAGAGCCGATGAGAGCTGCTTCTGGGTGGATAAGCCAGTCTTCCATGTTGCTTGAAGACTGGGAGAGTGATCGGTTTCTCCTCCATCCTGTGTGAGTGCGTCACTCCGGGGTCACCATTTGTGGGGGTACGTTGTATTTGGTTCACACTCAGGATAGGATGGAGAAAGGAAACTCACAATGTGCTCTCTGTATACATGTTGTATTGGGTGTACAATGCAGCTTGGTGCTGGGAAGGCAGCATGGTTACAAGCGTGATGTAGAGAGAGCTGGTTGGTGAGGATGCTCAGAGGAGGACCAGCTTGTGGGTCGCCATGCTCGCCGGCGGGAGCGAGGGCCACCAGGCACGCTGAGGAGGAGGTGTTGCTGGCTGGTTGGTGTAGGTAGAAAGAGAGAGATCACCACGGGGTCAGGTCTTAAATAGCGGGGGGGGTAGGCGTGGCTTAGTAGTTGACCACGAGGCATACACTGGGGAATTCGTGGGGTCGGCTACGCAGAGACAAACAGCGTTTGTAGGGGAGAAATCCACTACAGCAGAACCGAAGTGTGTGTGTGGGGGGGGGCGTCCCCTACATGATTTTGCGGCTGAGTGTCAGTTTGTGATACCGTACGTCATTCTAGATACTACTACATTCATCGAACCTGAAAATTATGAAATTATTGTAACTTTTTGACGGTGGACATAATTTCTACAGAAAATTACGCTGTGATGAAGTTTACACGAATTTTATCAAAGTGTTATGTCATTGTTTTATTTTTAGATATGAAAACTTATATTTATTATTAATAGTACTGTAGTTGTAGTGGTAGTAATAGTATTGTCTAGTAGTGTATTTTAGACCTGACCGCCATGTAGCCCCGAGAGGACTAGCCTATAGCTGCCACACACCACCATTATGTAAGGCAAAAACTCTAAAGAAATTATAATAACCAAGCTAACTCAATTAAAATAATCACTTAATCTTTAAAGTATTATTTTCTGTTTATTGAAGTTACATTTGGTTGTTAGCATCATCAGAAAATAGAAAATAATGTAAATAATGTTGGCCTTGGTACTTGTGACGCCAGTGACGGTTTATTTACTAACAGAAAACCACGAAATTTAAAGACCAGTGAGAAATAAATTAAGACAGGCTCGAGTAACATTAACAACGGAAGATATAAAAGAATGTAACTAATCAACGAATAAAAATTGTACTTACTAGTAGATCTGAAGTGACAGCAGGTGGAAATGAGTTGTATAGACAGGTGAGAATTGTTCTCGACATCTTGTTTAATCTTAAAAGTATTATGATAACCTATTTAATCAAACCACTCCCTTGGGGAGGGGTAATACTCAAGGTCATGGTCCCTCAATAACCAGAAACTTTACAAAAAAAAAAATGGCAATTTCTGAGAACCACTACCACCCGGTCCGACTAATTACCCAAATGTAGCCACAATGAAGTCAAATAATGGTCCTACATGAATAAATCGGACTGCCAATCACTTCTCGACTAGTATTTGGTGTCACAAAGTCAAAAAGAAATTGGAAAACTTAATTTAATCTGAGTTAATAGACAGCGTGCATGTACCGAGGGAGCGAGTAATTACCCAAATGTAGCCGCAATGAAGTCAAATAATGGTCCTACATGAATAAATCGGACTGCCAATCACTTCTCGACTAGTATTTGGTGTCACAAAGTCACAAAAAATTGGTAAACTTAATTTAATCTGAGTTGGGTTAGGTTAGGTTAGGTTAGGTTAGGTTAGGTTAGGTTAGGTTAGGTTAGGTTAGGTTAGGTTAGGTTAGGTTAGGTACATGCACTCGATCTATTAACTCAAATTAAATTAAGTTTACCAATTTTTTGTGACTTTATGACACCAAATAATTATCGAAAAGTGATTGGCAGTCCGATTTATTCATGTAAGACCATCATTTGACTTCATATTGGCTACATTTGGGTCCATTTGGGTAATTACTCGCTCCCTCGGTACATGCACGCTGTCTATTAACTCAGATTAAATTAAGTTTTCCAATTTCTTTTTGACTTTGTGACACCAAATACTAGTCGAGAAGTGATTGGCAGTCCGATTTATTCATGTAGGACCATTATTTGACTTCATTGCGGCTACATTTGGATACATTTGGGTAACTAGTCAGACCCCTACCACCAGAAGTTGTTTGATTTCGTTCATTTTTCTAACATGTTCCTATTGTTATAGCAAGTATTTTAAAAGAGACGAAATTTACTAGAACCAGTAAAGGTGTAGACAATGGCTACCACCAGAAGTTGTTTGTTGATTTTCTTTATTTTTCCTATTCTTATTGTTTTAATGATTTTGGATAGTATATTAAAAGAAACGACAACATTATATTATAATTTTAAGTATTTTTAAAGATTTTATTTTCATTAACTCTATCCTACGATCATAAATTCCTTGTTAGTGGGCAAGGCATGAAGGATGAGGGAAATTACTGGGTAAAAACACTGCGAACACTGATGTTATGGCATTAAAATTACTTCTCTAGGTGCATTTGTAATGCCAAAAATAATTTTCTTCCCTTTAATGAGTCCAGCGTGACAATATTCCTGCTTTGCCATTGTTCATTGTTGACAACCTGTATAAATTCTGTGCCATTAATCCTGATCCTTTAAATAAAATAAATATGCAACTTTATTAACTTTACATTCCGTTAATACAGGTCTATTGTTCTTTTGTTTAGTTATTAAATGCATTCTCTTTTTTTCATTTCAACAATATAGAACCAATAAATAATGTGTCATATTTTTACTTTTACAGGATCTTTTAGACTAATTCCATTCTCTTCTAATTGTTTTGAATACCATTAACAATCTTCATAATTCTCTATTAACTTAGTCTCCTCACATTTATACGGATCCCCCAAGGTGGGTCTACAGGGGGTGTACATCACGTGAAACACTGTCTCTTGAACATAAGAACATAAGAATGGGGGAAACTGCAGCGGGCCTTACTGGGCAGTCCCATTTACACCCAACCCCTATTGCTCATATGAGCATCCAACCTATGTTTGAAGCTATCCAGCGTATTCGAGTTAATGATGATATTTGGTAACTTGTTCCATTCATCCACTCCTCTGTTACCAAACCAGTGTTTACCAATTTCGCGCTTAAATCTAAATTTGTCTAATTTAAAACCATTGTTACGAGTTCGCTCCTGGTTGGATAGTTTGAGTACCTTTGTAATGTCCCCTTTGTTCAGTCCTGACTTTCATTTATACACCTCTATCATATCGCCTCTCACTCTACGTCTCTCGAGGGAGTGCAAATTAAGATGCTTTAACCTGTCTCTGCACTCAAGGTTCCTAATGCCCGGGATTAGTCTTGTCATTCTCCTCTGAATTCTTTCCATGGATTCTATATCCATTCTGTAATACGGTGACCAGAATTGAACTGCGTAATCCAAGTGAGGTCTCACAAGCACAAGATATAGTTTTAGGATGACCTCGCTAGTCTTGTAACTAACACTCCTTTGTATGAACCCAAGTACATTATTAGCCTTGTTTCGTCCACCGATTCGAAAACTGATGAAAAGAATGTTAATAGATTAGTTAGACATGAATGCCCGCTTGTGAAGCCATGCTGGAAATCATTGATCAATCGGTGCTTCTCCAGGTGATTTCGAATAGAGTTTGAAATGATTGCTTCCAGTAATTTGCCTACCATTGATGTTAAACTGATTGGGCGGTAGTTAGAGGATAGTGATCTATCCCCTTTCTTGAAAATTGGTATTACATTCGCAATCCTCCAGGATTCTGGTACTACACCTGTTTTTTAGGACATGTTAAACAACTTTGCTAAGGGCATACTAAGCTCTTCCTTACCTTCCTTTAATACTCTAGCAAATATCTCATCGGGACCAGGTGACTTATTAGGCTTTAGTTTGTCTATTTGCTTACTAACATCGTTACTAGTCACTACTATCTCGCTTAATTTGTTTTCTTCACTATCTCTGAATAGAGTCGGTGCCTCGTGTATCATGTTTAAATTTTCGGTGGTGAAAACTGTTGAAAATTAGTTATTCAGATTATTGCTCATTTCTCCGTCGTTGTCAGTGAGCTCGCCGGTATCTGACCGTATTGGTCCAATCTTTTCTCGTGTTTTAGTTTGATGCATTTGGTAGAATCCTTTGGGGTTTGTCTTCGCCTCCCTTGTTAGCCTTACCTCATTATTCCTCTTGGCCTTCCTTATCTCGGTTTTAACCCTACTCGCCAATACCTTATAATAATCCTGGAGGTAAATTTCGCCACGATTTATCCTTCTACTTATAGCCTTCCTTTGGCCAATAATGTTCTTTAAATAATTATTTATCCATTTAGGGTCTTTGTTGTCTGATCTGAGCTTTTTGTATGGTATGTTCTGCCTTTGTGCATTAAGTAACTCATTATTTAAATTGTCGTGGAACTCGGCAATCTCAGATCTCGTTATCAGGTCGGTGTCAACCGTCAGGTTTGTGGGTGGGGTGAGGTCGGTGTGAGTCACCCCCAGGCGTCATACCCCTTCCCTCAACTGCCTCTTCAAACTATCAAAGTTTGCCCTTCTGAAATCTGGCACTTTAGTGGAATTTTCCTTTCGTCTGCCCTGAAAATCTAACTGGAATCTAATTTCTTTGTGATCGCTGTTTGCAAGTTCGTTCCCTACCTCGACATTGCTAATGAGGTTTTCTCTGTTCTACAGAACTAAATTGAGTATATTATTACCCCGGGTGGGTTCGGTTATATGTTGACTTTGGAAACAGTCCTGGATCGTTTCGAGAAAATCCTCTGATTCTGAGTTACCCGTAAGGTCAGTCCAATCTATTTGGCCAAGGTTAAAGTCGCCTACTATGCTGACTTTGTTGTGTATGGAAGCCCTGCGCATTGCATCCCAGATAAGTCGCTCATTAACTCTATCAAGATTGGGAGGTCTATATATTACTCCTGTGATTAATTTTTCTCTACTGTCGATTAATTCTATCCAAATTGTTTCTGTATTCCGCTCAGTTTTTATTTCCTTGTTTATTTCACACTTCAGGTTATCCCTGACATAGACTGCTACTCCGCCTCCTTTCCTGGTCTGCCTGTCAGTATGGAACAATTGTAACCTGCAATTTGGTATTCGATAGGTAACTCACGTGAGTCTAGGTTGATCCATGTTTCAGTGAATGCTATTAGTATATCGATTTTTTTCAGTACATACCAAGGCCCTAATATCATCCATTTTGTTTCTCATACTTCTACTGTTCGCGTAGTAGACATTTAGGTTAGTCGGGTTCTGAGTCCTCCCTTTACCGCGTTTAGGTCTTAACTCTCTGTCTAATTTAGTTTTGTCATCATTCCTAACACTATTTCCCTGGAACCTTTTACTTTGTTTACCCGCTCCCACTGCAGTCTCCTCCACCCCCGTGCCCATATGTTCCCCTAGTAGTTTAAAGACTTCGATATCTTTTGAACTGCCCCCTCTAGAGACCCCGCCAGGGTTGCCACCCCATCCCGAGACAGGTGCACCCCACCCCTAGCATAAAGGTCCTTTCTGCCGTAGAAGCTGTCCCAGTTGTCAATGAATGGGACTGATAATGACTTGCAATATCTGCCAAGATGGATTTTATAATTATTATTATTATTATTATTATTATTATTATTATTATTATTATTATTATTATTATTATTATTACATTTTCGCCCTCCAGGCCCCAATGTGGGTCAGTGACCTGTGCCCAGGTGGGCTAATCCCCGTAAAAAAAAAAATATATGTGTATACAGTGATCCCTCGGTTAACGAGCGCCTCGGTTAACAAGATTTCGGTAACGAGTTACCTTCCATAAGATTCTTAACTAAGGTTATCGAGCAATCCCTCGATTAACGTGTTTCTTACGAGCCGACCTCAACATGTTTTCGCTTGCATTTGGCGGTCCACCAGCTGTAGTATTAGTCCGCCAATACAGTAATAGGTTTGAGGGCTTAAATTCCTTACTATTTTAGTATATATCAAGAAGTTTTTACTATTCAATAATTTTAAAAGTTTAATATTAAATTTTTTAGTCATTTTAACAATTATTATATACATAATTGAAGGTAAGGATACTAGTTTCATGCGCGCCATCCAGCCTGGCAACACACCAAACAGGCGCCAGTCTCTCTGTCTTTTCAGTGGAGGTAACATCTTGCTTGAGACTCTCTTCAACTAAACGCTTTATTTCTGTGTTTGCAAGCAAATTATTGGTCATTCTGAAATTTATTTTACATATTGACAATATATAATGCAGTGCAGTGTTTATTTAAAGAAAATAATCTTGAATTACACCAAGAGAACTAAAATTTTATGGGTGAAATGGCGCCATGGGGTGACTTCTCTTCCCGCCCTTTGTTTTCTCTTCTCCCTTCTCCTCCACCCCCATTCTAATTCCCATCATCATCATCATCATCATCCAGGAGCCTTCTACATACACACCTCAAAGTAAGTGTACTTTTCTACCTTTTTTGTTGAATTTAGGCAATTTTCGGTGAGCTGGAACCAATTACCCAAAAACCCATTGAAACAATGGTTTCGGTTAACGAGCAACCTGCTGGAACGGATTGTGCCCATTAACTGAGGGACCACTGTATACAGTACAGTATATACAGTATACCCCCCTGTATATATTTTTGTGTTGTCCCTGAAGTAAAGGGGTAAACAGATTTTTTTTATTGTGCCAATATTGTTCTCATATTCCATATTTTTTTCATGATACTTAACTTATCTTGGTAAAGTATGGTTTATATAAGCATTGTGAGTTGTGAGCACAGTACATGTTTATGTTTGTGTTGACATTGTTTATTCTCTCCTCATATCTTTATCATAAGTTCCATTGTGTATTGCTTCTCAGAACACTGGAGGACGTGAAGAAGTTAATTCACCATGCCAAGCTAACAGAAGATGAACTGCTCCCTGCTACACAAATGCTGGAATTTTCATCAGACTTTGGGGACGACAAAGATGAGGTGGTGTTGCTGGAACTGGACCCTAAACTACTGGACAGTATCAAAGAGGAGAGGTAAGCTTGTGTTGTATTGGTCCATTAGAGCTTTTGCTCATAAGTGGGTGTATGTAAATTTTGGGCTTGATGATGATGATGTGTTAAATTTGGAGGTGATGGAACATGAGGATTTCCCAGGCCATTCTCTGTAGCTCATATGGTTTGTTCAGGTGGTGTGTCTTTTAGTTTACAATAACAGGATGCTGGAGAGGAATTGGTACATTTTTATAGTCACTTTTATGCTTCCTCCACCATTAGCTGGAGGTCATCAGTGTTAGTCCTTTCTAGCCATTTGTCTATAAAGTTCTTCACCAAGAGAAGGGCTGATATTCAAGGATATTTTTACTTTTCTTTTACTTTTAATATTTCAGTGCTGTGTTGCGAGGCGAGCCAGAGGAAGGAGCCATGTTATGTACCAAAAGCAAAACATATGAAGTATGTGGGGTTTTTTTTAATGAATGAAAAGTAGATAATGCATGTGACTGCTTGTATTCCTTGTAAATATTCAAATGTATTACTGTACTCTGCCAAGATTTTTTTTTTAATATGGCATCATATTTAGGTTACCCCCAAAGCTTACAGTTTTGACCTGGATAATCCAAAGCTAATATTAGAAGTTCAATTTATTTTTCTCTTACCATTGATGGACTGGTGTAATTATTGGCCAGATTAGATGCATCAACAGTCACAATGGGACTAAAGGATTTTTGTTTCAGCTCATTGATAAAAATCTTTATTTTAAACATAATCACAAGATACAGAAATGCCTCTCATATACCTAATACAATATTTTGAATGTATGCCTAAATTTTTTACAGTACCCTGTAATATAACACAAAGCATTAAATGTGAAAATCATATGAAAGTACAGTATTGATGTTTTAGTAAAATGGTCAAATACTGGTACAGTACATGGCCAGTTATTAATATACTGTATTGATTTATTCATCATGTACAGTATTTCACAAGAGCAAATTTAATGTTTTAGGTGCGATATGCTGAAACATCAAATTCTATGGTGTTGATACCGAACCTGACCACACCCAGTAGAGAGGACACAGGGGAACGAACACTGCATAGCCGGCAGGTGAGATGCTTTTATTGTTTCTTATTATTTGTGTGTAGTGAACTTGTGGGTGTCTCCATCATCCTAGACTCTTAATGTGTTTTACTTCTGTTTCTTTATGACTTAGACTGCTGTTATTGCCACTTGTACCTAAAAAAATGAGGCAATATTTTGGTTGTGGTAGGAAGATGTTCATCAAGCATGGCCAATCTTTTAATTTGTAATAATTGAAGCTTTGATCAAATGATCCAAACCATTTCTGAGCCATACTTACAAGTCCTGCATACATGGAATATTCTGTAGATGTATTTCTCTCTTCCCTTTCCTTTTCTCTCTCTCCTCTTTTTCTCCCTTTCCTCTTTTTCTCCCTTTCCTCTTTCTCTCTCAACTGCTATGATGCCATACTGTTGGCTGCTGTAACTGTTATGATGAAGGAAACTTGTTGGCAGGTGTGTGGCATCCACTATACCTTTCTGGAGGTCCGACCGTGTAAGCCTCGTGTCCAGAAGCTACGCCAGTTGTTAGAAGAACAGCCGTACTCAGGCCAACAGGAGAAAAACCAAGATGGCAAAGACAATAGGTATGGTCACTTTCGAGTATCCTCCACTACTCCTGAGATGAGGAACACATATACCTGTATCTGTGTGTTTGTCTGTCTGAACATTTGCCTCTTGTGAATGTATTAAATTAAACAAATACAAACCCCCCCCTGTACCAATGATTTCTAACCAGATTTAATAGGTAGATTATCATAAGATCACAGATGTGTCCAGTTAACAGTATTTTATCACTGTCCAGAGTAGTTGCCTCGTGGACTTTGCTGCAGCACAAAGGGACCTGGTGACTTCTTTTGACAGACCAATGGTAGGATTTATAGACAATGCTGAGCTTGAAATAAATTTTGTACTCTAACTTTCTTAACCATCAATATACACTTTCCTTTCAACTTGGAAAAAGTAAGGTTAGTGAACTAGATTTTAATATATTAGAATCATTATCTTGTCTTGAAATACTGTAGAGAACAAGACATTAGCTGAGGCAGGCATGAGGGTAGTGATCTTGCTGTAGTCAAATAAAACAGGATCTCAATAGGGAAACCATCCAGTTTCAGAATACTATATTGTTATTGGACTGACATTCCCCAATTAGCTAAAATAAAATGTTTGCATATTTATATTATTTAAAGTCATGGATATACAGGGTGAGCATAAAGTTTTTCCTTGATAATGAAAAATCATATCTCGAAGACCATTTTAAATAGAAACATGAATGTTATAGCATTGTGTAGATGAAATCATAGATTTTTTTCATGCATATTTTAAGCTGCAAAAAACTGTATGTTTGTACCTAGCATATGTTTTGTGAAATAAATGTTTGTAATCAGGGAAAGACTTTATGCTCACCCTGTATTTTCTTAACTGACAGAAAGCTTCAGTTAAGGTATAGTGGAATCCATTAGATGGGGGTTTCACATCTAATGGACCCTCGATGTAACAGACTTTCCTCTCCATATACGTAGTCCCTTAAATAGAGGTTTCACTGTAGATACATTAATAGGATTTTTTTCTTTCTTTTGAGCAATACAGTAGTTTCATATTTACAGGTACACATTGAGTGACCTACTGGACAGAGTTCAGTGCAGTGAGGAGGAGCTGGACAAAGCTTTGCAGGAGGTGGAAGCTTATCATTTGTATGGTAAGGTTAATATTTGGTTCACTTGATGCAAGGGATGAGTTTCTCCCTATGTAATGTAAGACTGATGTAATATACTCACTGTATCGAGAGTGAGAGATGTGCAGTTCTTGGTATCATTACATCTAAGATTCTTTTTTTTTCTTTTTCCAGGATTTTGGCAACTATTGGAATTTGATTACCATTTCAAAGTGGTCTCACACATCCTCGCTTTGATTGAGTCAAAGTCATGGCCATTAGACGGAATTCCTCGTATGGAAGCCATCAAGGCACTGAGTGAACTTGAGCCTCTCACTATTATGATGCAGTGCTTTGATTATTACCTCAAGCCCACAGACAAAGATACAGATGAGGGTGAGGCAAATCCAGATATGTTTTATGTAGGTAGACACCACCTCACTTGTGTCAGACATATCTAAATACCATAATACTGGAGTGTATTTTGTAATACGTATTTTACATCGTATGCAGTGGATTGGGTGACTCAAGTACTGCATCAACAAATCAACAGGTTGACACTCAGGGCTCTTATGACCCTTGATTGTGTACTTGGACTACATCTTGAAATCCAGCAGTAGTAACTCTTCCTACTGGATATGTAGATGCTAAAAAGACAGTACTTCAAGAACATAAATTACATGAGTGTATGGATGAACTTACAGACTCCCAAACTTTTATCAGCAGGAAGAACAAAAGTAACTGAGTAGAAAATGTTCATTACATATTCATTAGAAAATAAAAAGTGCTTGATTTGGTTATTAACACAAATAATTGTCCCCTTTATTGTTACAAAATAATCCCATACTAAAATGTAACAAGAATTTGATAAATAAAATGTAATTTATGTGTTTTGCACACAAGATTTATTGATTCTGTGTTGAGTTGTACTGTGCATTTATTGTAAATTTAATTCTCTCCCTCTTGCAGGAGATACACTGTACACACTACATGATGATAAGGTCTGTCGTCTCTGTGCTGAAGTTTTGTTGAAGTCCGCAGATAAATACAACTTTACGGAGTTCCTCAATATTTGGCAACAGAGTGTTCCTGAAGGTACCGTAGGTGTTGAATTTTGTGTTGTAGGGAGCAGAGTGAAGCAAGTATTTCTAGGTTGGTGTTCCACGCAACAGTATAACAAATTGGTTAAAATACAATACATATTTAAAGTTCTGGAATCACTACATTATTTTAGTTCATTGAACAGTCATAGAACTCCTCAAACAAGGTATCGTTATTCGCAGGGTTAACAACGAGTCTGAGCCAACTTGAAGGACTTGCACTGGTGGACCGCTCAGCAACTTCAGATGCCATCTTCTACTTCCCTGTCACTAGTCTTCCACACGACATACAAAAGAGATTCAACCTCCTCTTTGAGACCAGAGAAAAATGGTCTTTTGAGGAAATCAGGCCTTATGTAGAGTAAGTGTTATTGTATTGTTAATGTATTATACAGTATTAGCTACATTAAAAGTGTTCAAAATTGGAGCTGTTTGTAGATCTGTGTAGCAATGTGGATACCCTGCCTGTGGTAGGTATGTTGATTTATGTGTTGCTCTTATCCCACTTAAAATATTGGAACAACCACTTGCTGCTTGGGCTGGTAACATTGGGGTGGTTCTCTCTCAGTATTTCATTAATTTACATTAAAAGATATGTACTTCTTATACATAAGCCAGTGTCTCTTGCCATATAAATATACAGTAGTACTGTGATAAGAGTTATGATAAAATGAAAATATGTAATTTTTTGTGACTAATGATGATGAAATTTATTCGTATTATACTCAGGGTGTATACTGTACTGGTCTGGAAAACCTGGTAAAGGCAGGGAATTTTATTTGGGGCTGTAAAACCTGGAAAAGTCAGGGATTTTTACAAATAAGCCTGGAATTTTATGTCAATTCAGTTCAACTTCAAAATATTGTTATTTTGACAGCAATCTCACCATAAATTAATGAGGTACTATATAATAGGTAAATAATTAAACTTTTAGGAACAAATTCCATTAAATAGTCCACTCCAGTAACTGAATTGTTTGTGTGTCTATCATATTTCATGTTAGCGATCAATTAACCAAGTATTACAGGCTATAGCTACTGATTCTGCAATGAGTATTGTCAGAGATGAATTGTTCTTATAATTAAATGTCTTTATTTAAGCGGATTATCCCACGTATTAATTTATAAGTCATATACTGTAGGTGGATTAGGAGTGTTATTCTTCGTTTTTTGTCAGATTTCCAGCTTTTTCGAAACTTCCAGGTCAACCCACATGAATCCCACAATTCCGAGGAGAAAAATGGGGAGGGGGGGGGATGTCAAGGTCTTTACCAATGTTCATCACTAGGCTTTAGGGTAGGTCATAAAGGGGCCTTAAATTTCTGGATTACTATCATTTATATCGTCTTTAAATTTCCATACATACAGGTACAGGCATCCCCCTCGTTGCGGAAGGGTTCCGTTCCCGGAAAATAGACCGTATCGTGAAATTCCGTAACGCGAAACCTATTTTTCCCATTGACTTCCATTATAAAACTGGAGATGCGTTCGTAAGGAATTTTTTCGGCCCCAAAAAAGTAATTCAAGCACTTTTATGAATGAAAATAAACATTTATAAACACATACAATACAGTACATTAAATAATTTATGATATACCTTCTTAAAACACCAATTTAGGGGTTAATATTGCATATTATTGCATTATACAGCTATGTGTATGTTTATTTGAGTGGCCCGTTTTCTCTAACTTCAGCACTCCTGAGTCGTCCGTTTTCTCTTAATCTTAAGAGTGCACCAGAGACTATTATTTTGTAGTAGTGACACAGAATTTGATATTGCAACTGGGGTTGCAATTGTTGAGGCAACTTAGGTATGTCTGATTACAGTTGGAGTATTCAAGATCCATTGTGAGTGATGTTTAAAGCTTCAACTGTCTTTATGGTTGGTAAAACTTGTCAAGTCTGTCAGTCTGAATGGCATGTGTGAGGGCTTGTGTTTGTTAAAATTTACCCCCAATTTCCATAAGGGCGGATTTGCGGGCCGTAACGCGAAATTATTGGTCATAATTTACAAATTCCGTAAGAGCGAAATTCCGTAACCTGGGCTTCCGTAACGCGGTGGATGCCTGTATTAAAAACCTCTAATTTTGTTATTCTGTCATAATAAATACCAAATTAATATACCTGGAAATTTTCAAATTTACACCTGGAGAACCTGGAAAAGTCTGGGAATTTTGTTTTGTTTGACCAATAGACACCCTGATACTGCAGCATTGTGTTACAGCCAAGGACTGTACACTATGTTTTGCTTACGATGTGGTGGAAATTTTCTTTGCGGGAATGAAAATAAATTTGATTTTATGTATAGAGGAAATAAGAAATGAGAGAAATTTTAAGTGAGCAAAAAATGTATTAACCACTTGTGTATGGGGTAGGGCCTTAAATTAATTAAAACATAAATTATGCTCTGCCCATAGTTGTTAATGTCTTCTTCCTTGTACTTTTTTTTGCAGAGACTTGGCTGGAGACAAGACACCTGTAAGTGCCCTGTTAACAAAGTATGCTCGAGGTTCAACAGTGAATGGCATCAAATATTACTCTGGAAAGCATGCAAGATAAATTTTTCATAATCTAATTAATTTCAGCAATAAATGTATAGTGTTTCTATTGTATTATTATAATCTTTACTGGTCACTGAATGACGTTCATATTCTTTCCTCATTATTGTTTCTCTGGAGGAATCGTCAGAAGAGATTTTACTAACAGCAAATGAAATCATAAAACATTGCATATTTTCATTTCTTTAAAACGTACTACTAATAAATAGCCATTAACCGGTTACAGAAATACATTTTAACATTTATCATTTCATTGTGTAGCAAATCCACAAAACGCCAAGTACCATACAGTATTTTCTTTATTTAACGAACTTCAGTAGAACCTCGATAAATAGGACTAATTGGGGCAGACCCGTCCGAAAAAGTGAATATAGGGGGGGTAGGGGGCACCCTCAAGACCTGGCTTGCCCCTCCCAAGGGCTGTCTTGCTCTCCAAGGAAAATGTTTTGTCTTAATAAAATTAAAAAGCAATATTGGATTTATTTATCACAGCCATTTTACTATACAGGTGCTCTTCTACTTAAGAACGTTCAATTTACAAACTTTCAGAGATACAAACATCATCACTGAGAGGGGTCACCTGCCAGAACAGTGTTTAATGTGGATGAGACTGGATAATTTTGAAGAAAATTCCAGATAGAACAAACATTACCTAATAGGAGAAGAGTGAGTCAGGTTTTACTGCGCCGGATTTAGACCTGTGGAGGCCCATGGACAGCCTCTTTGTGAAGGCCCCCCTCGATATAACTACCCAAAAGGGTGGGGTGGCGAGTGAAGCGAGCCTAAATATCTGGGAGTTCCGGGGGGCGCTGTAAGCCCCCCGGGAAAATTTTGAAACTTGAGCACTTCTTTGGAGAATTTTCAAGCCATATGCAGTTATATTGAGGAAATTAGAACATTGAGAAATTTTTAATTAATTGTATATTTATTGATAGTGTACAAATTCCCAACACACACACACACACACAAAAGTGAGACATGACTGGAGTCATTCATGTGGTTTCAAGTTGACCAGCCTTGATATGTGGAGGCCCCTGCGCAGCTGCCCACTTTACCCACTCCTGAATCCGGCCCTGAGGTTTTAAGGCTGTATTAAAGGGTATAGCTGTATTAAATATCCATAATCTTTTCAATTTTTACAATATGTTGGTATCTACAAGAGTAAAGTTGGACTTACAAACAATTGGACTTGCAAACAAGCCTCAGGAACGTATCTCGTTCGTAAGTAGAGGAACACCTGTACTCTATTCAATGACAATTTAGTAATTAATTATGCAGTCACCGTCTTCTGGGACGGAATCCTACTGTCTTTTGGGACGGAATCCTACCTTCTTCTGGGGAGGAATGCTACCTTCTTCTGAGACAGAATCCTACCTTCTAAGACGGAATCCTACCATCTTAAAAAGCAGAATCCTACCGTCTTCTAGTGTGGAATCCTACCGTCTTCTAGGGCGGAATCATACCAGCTTCTAAGGCGGAATCTTACCGTCTTCTGGGGGGAATTCTACCACCTTCAGGGGCAGAATCCTACCGTCTTCTGGGGCGGTGAAATCCTACCGTCTTCTCGAACGGTTTTAGGGGTAACTTATATTTCATCACAATGCAAACCAGGGGTAATTATAATATTTAATCAGTTAATTAGTTTGGTGTGAAGGTTTATTCTTTCTGATAATGCTATTAATTAGTAAATATAAAGTAGAGTATGGTATTAAAAGCTTATTTGATTATTCCTGTAATTAATGATGTAATTACATAAATTCATGTAACTCGTACAAAATTGGTGGCATCCAAAATTACTTCAGAAGAGTAGTCTCCAGGGGGGCTAGTGTTGGGGAGTGGGGCCATAAAAACCCCCCTTCCAATTTTTATTTCTTCCCTCTATCTTTCATTCTTTCCTTTTTGTTTTGACGAGAGGAAGAAGAAGAAGAAGAATAAAAAGGTGTTGTTTTGATGAGAGGAAGGTTTTAGGGGTAACTATTATATTTCAACTATTAGATTTGATCACAGAAAACTGCGAGGAAGGTTTTAGGGGTAACTATTATATTCCTGTAACGGCACTTGCAGCTTAATACACACACACACACACACAGAGCCACTTTTCATCAATCAATTCCAGAGCATTAATGATCTAAGTCATAGAAAAATCATTAAAATACTCTTAATGTGGCTTAGAAATAAATATAATATAAAACTATAAAATAAGGAAAATTAAAGAACATGGGTGGGTAGAGAGTGAGGTGCACGTGTGTGTGTGGTGGCGGCTCTGGCCTTGAGCCGCCTGATAACTGAGGAGCTCTCCCTTTCTCCCTCATGTGACATCACATACACACACATCATTTACATAGAAGTTTGGTGTTAATAAATCAATTGTTTAACTTCAAAAACATTTATTAAGAGATACATTAATAATTTGAGCTTATTAATACCAGTTCCCTTCATATACAGTAAAATACTTATTTTTACCTCATTTCATTTCTATGCAAATTAATGATTATATATTGTATTTTTTCTATACTGTAGTAGTATTTAATATTTTATATTATCAATGTTAAAACATAAACCATAAGAGGCTGATCATACGAGAATACTGTATATAATAACAAATGTTGGAGGGTGTATGCTGGTGGTGTTGGAGGGTGTGTGTTGGTGGCATTGGAGGGTGTGTAAATTCAGTTGCCTCTGAAAATGTCCTGAATAAAGACAAAATGTAAAAACTTTGTAACTGATACCAGTTTCCAAAATACTCCCTGCTAAAATGGGGGGAGCATCTTATATGGGGTTTTTTATTTCATTATTTATCATGTTTATACATTTAGTACATTTGCCATAGGCTGAAATAGGTTTTAATGTATCATGTCTGAGGTGTCTCCATAGGTGAGAGTGTCTTAATGGAATTAATCTCGATTTAGCTAACTATTTCACTAAATCGAGCAAAAACATAATGGAAAAATGCCTTCCACTAAATCGAGTTCATTATATCGGATTCCATTAAATCAAGAGTATACTGTATTGAGAAAAATGTTACACCAAATAAAATGGCACATCTATAATAAATATAAAAATCTGATAACACTAACTTTGGTAATACTGTAACTGGTTCTGTCTTATGAAAAATTGGCAATATCTATACAAATGCAAATTCAATACTTAGCAGAAAGCTGAAATAAATAAAGCATAGGCATTACCCATCTTAAAACCCATTGATTTACTCACTTTAAGCATCAAGACTGTTTCAAGGAATTTGTATTAACATGATTGCCAACACTATTATTGATCTGACATTGCGGCTTATTCTCTCTCCCTCTTTTGAACTATCTTATTGCATACAAATACTGTACAGTACTTAAATTTAAGCCATCAAGAGTAAATCTGATAACATTTCACTTAAGGACATTGCAATTTTTTATACTACTATGACTGGAAGCAGTTACACGTGTTTTACCAGGAATGCAAATTGTTATATATCCTCTATATACAATGTGTGAAATCCAAAGCATAAGTAAATTGATACTATCCAAAACTCCCTTAAAATACTATACTCACTCAAAAAAAAGTTCCAGTTATCTATCAAGTGAAGAAAATACTTTAAATCTTTAATTATTGTACAATAAGGCCATTTCCTAACATGTATTTTACCTACTTAACACATAGCTCTATTTATGCTGGTTACTTAATACATCAAGAAAAGTGAACTGAAAAGAGGTGAAGAATATTTTGAATGTGAAATAAATTAAACTTTCTTTAAAGACATACAGTAGACGATCATTTTACCACCAATTGTTTATTCAAGGCAGAGTTTTACTGTGCTTTATTAATTGAAACTGATATTACTATTTAACCACATCAAACACCTCTTAAACATGTATGGAAGATAATTAATTTTCAAATTCCCACCGCAGTGCGTGCGGAAATTGGCGTGCGAAGGGTTGAAGCGATAGCATTCAGTCCAAAACCACACACTCTTTAATATAATTGATTGCTTTATAAAGGTTGGCTCGGCAAATTAACACTAGTCACGCACTTATCATTTTTATCAAGTTTTAAATTTTTCATCGCACTATTGTATTGAGTTATTTAGTAGATATAAGAAAAATAAACAATGTGGCAACTTTGCAGTAGGCAGCCAGCCACATGGACTGTGCCTGGGGAAATTTACTTTGCTTATAAATATTTATGGCACTTGATGCAGCTACTGAATTTGGGTAATTTAAAACATACAAGCATGAAAACAATGTATGCTTACATTTATTATATATACCAATAGTTATGAGCTGTATCAAGTGCCATAAATATTTGTAAGCAGGGTGCATGTAACTGGGGGCACACAGCCCAGCCACACAGCTCCCATGAAGTTAGCCCCCCACAACATTAACACCACCACTCCTCAACCCTGACAAACAGACATTTATTGAGTTATATGCCTGAAAGATATTATAGTTAGCCACTAAACAAGCAGGAATAGAATAATATTGGTGGCGATACACACCCTCGCATATTTGTGTTAGAAGCTTCGTTTTCTCAATTTTTTCTCCTGGGAGGGGAGGGGGGCAACCTGGCTAAGGGCTTAACCATGCAAGTGAACCGCCTTTTAAGCACGGTAAAATGATTATCTACTGTATAAATTAAATAAAAACTGTAGCACAATCCTGTTTCAGTGTGAAGAAAAAAGTAGTGATTAATGTGATTAAGGAAAAAAGTAGGTGTGATTATATATATATACCAGTATGTATACTGTATAATCTAGTTAAATTGCCAAACCTATAATTATTGTTCCCATTTGTAGCAACTGTGGCTAAATGACAGAGTCTGGGAGTTTAACCTTTGTAGGGAGTGGTGGTGCCTGCAGATCTTCCTCTTCTGTAAGACTAAGTCGAGTCAGGTCCTCTGGTCGCACTAATTTCACTGGCATATGAATGGGATCTGCCTGTACACTTAGTCCACTCTGATGGGTGACAAAATGCTTCAATGTTACATACAAGCTTCAGGTATCTAACTAATAACAAAAGTAATCCTCGACAAGTTTTACTTATTATTTTTTCACACCAAATTAGTAAATTATTTAAACACCTGAAATTCTATCAGTTACAGCTCCTTATTTTAGAAACAAAGGCCAAATTAGATCACAACTTGAGGTAGTGAGAAATTCCCCTGATACTGTTCAATCTTAAATATCAACAAGCGCTCATCATCTTGCATTGCTCCTAATACTGATACCAGGTAGAACTGTAGTTAAGAATTACAATAAATTTAACTCACCGCATAAGCCTTGGCCTTGGGAGGAGTGGCTGTGGTACACACTGCAAAAATCACATACACCGTAAAGAGAACCAGAACCAGAACTGAGGCCACCAACAAGTATGGAGGAACACCAAGACGTCGGGATACACAGTGCACGACTGATGGATCTTCAACGGGTTCCATCATAGGCACTGTAGGTATAATGCCATAATTAATTGCAAGTATAGTGAGCTCAAGAATGGTAAGGCATCAGAAGTGGATGGAATCATAGATGGAATGATAAGGATGACAAGTATAATTAGAGTGGATGAAAACTGTGCACAGTACAATATGGGCAATGTATGACAGAAGAGTACTGAAGAAGTGATAAGTTTCTGGATGACAAGAACTTATTTGTGGCATTTATGGATTTAGAAAAAGTATATGAGAGAGTTGACAGAAATACAATATGAGAAGTGCTGAATGTCTGGAGTAAATAGGAAGCTTGTGAATGCTGTCCTTAATTTTTATAGGGAGTGAAGCAGGTCTTAAAATGGCTTTCTCAATAGACCGGGAAACTGGTTCTGAGTGAAAGCACAAATTAAATAAAGGTTATGTAATGTCACCATAGATGGGGCAGTTAGAGAAATGAAAGCAACGATGATAGAGAAAGGTGCAACTTTGCTGAATAACAACATGTGATTTCAATGGGAAAGCGAATCAACTGCTGTTTCTAGATACAATAACCCTATTCTAGCAGGGAATTCACAAGGAAAATTACAAATGTTAGTGAGTGAATTTGGGGGAATGTAAAAATTAATAATAATAATAATATTTGGTTTTGATGTGGTCTAGTAACTTGTTCCCGTCTGTTATAGCACTAAAGAAGGAAGTGTTTTCTACTTGACTGCGGACGCCAGGCACCATAAAATTATGTTCACTCCCTCTAGTGTCCTGCCAGTTCATATCCCTAATCCTTGCAAAGTTTGTTGTTAGATACTCTGGGCGCAGTCCACTGAAAATCCTGTAAACATCCGCATCATCTCCACTAAACATCCTCATCATCTCCATTACACATCCACAACATCTTCACCAAACACCCATATCATATCCACTACACATCCACATTATCTCCACTACACCCACATTATCTCCACTACACACCCACATCATATCTACTACACATCCACATTATCTCCATTACACACCCAAATCATATCCATTACACATTCGCCTCCTATCACATTACACAAACTGTAATGCACATGTTTTAGTTCTTAGCTTAAACTGAAATAGGCAAACTAGATAAGTCACTAGATGCACTATTAGCAACCACCCATTGACTCAACACATTCATTCACCTCCCAGAGTATAAACACGCTGTTCTTCATTTTTTCTTATTTTATATTTATCGTCTTATAAGATATTTTCTTTATTTCTAAATCACATTAGAGTGATGAAATTCCTCATCTTAAGTTTTTTTTTTTCCTGTAACAAAAACATCATGCAAAGCCATCTCACAGGACACAGCTGACTGGTGATGTTGTGTGTTATGTTATGAGTTGCACACTGTTCTGATTGACTGAAATCAAAATAAAAAAAAATCTTCATGGATTCCATTTTTATTATTTTTTGAACTTAGGTCAGACTGCGACTCATTCTCATATCCTAGATATTACAGAAATTAACAAACTACAAATATTTACTTTAACTCGCACAAGATACACTCATACAGATAATATATGATGTTTTTTCTTGTGTTACCAAACTATACTTTATATAACAAAAAAAATTCCCATGTTCTCACAATTTATCTGAACTAAAAATACAGAACTTTTTCCATACTGTATATTGAACGAATTTTTCGGATTCGTTTTATGCCGAAAACTTCCATATACAGAATTGACTGCTCACCAATTATTTTGGCATAGGTAATACTGTATACAGTCGGCCCATAACATACGTGGGTTTATAATACACGGATTTGCAAATACGCGGATTGCCCCGCCGGAGGAATATTCTGTACATTGAAGTAATTGAAGTACATTCAAATCGCGCGCCATTCAACTTGCGCGCGGCACCGAACACGGGACACCGCCCGCTCCCGCAACCTCACACACACACGCATAGCTCTCCCTCACTCAGTCAGTCTCGCTGTAACCACGCTTGTGTTGACATCAGCATTGTAGTTGCAAAAATATTACATTTCCGTGAATGTATTATATCAAGCACAGTATGAATAGAATATCACTAATATAAGAGTATTTTAACCGAAAACTACTAAAAAAAACGAGTAACGTATCTTGAACATCGGAAGGCTAGGTAAAGTCTTTTGTTTTCATGTAGTTTATCCTAATTTACATTGAAATGCATTACGTTTCAGCAAAACTACTATTTATTTCTGAGAATATGGAAATGTAATATTTTGCTGAAATGACGTACGTACGTATTACAGTTGGGTCTCACATTACGCGGTTAATGTAACCCGGAGGGTACCGCGGAAAGTGAGGAACGCGTAAAGTGAACAACATAACATATGGGATTAATTGAAATGGAGTCCAGGCCGATCCCCAAACTCCACTTTTTGAAGACACACAACTATGTTGTAGTAAAAATATTATCTTAACTTTATGATGGCATGCACACACAATTAATAATTAAGAGAAATATCAATAATATTAGGTTTTTTAACACTTACATTAGTAGAAAAGATGGCTGGGCACACGGGGATGGGCGGTTGGTTCCGAGGCAGAGGGCAGATTATTGGCCCTCACCTGTATCACTTGTATCAATTGTATCACTATCCACCACAGAGGCTTGCAGGGCCTCTTTGTCAAACCCCCCAAAGTTCATATAAGTCCATATCCTCACTATAATTATCACTATCACTGACTTGGGCCGGTTGTAGTGGGTGGCGGGTGAAGAACTGGAAATGTTTTGATGACTGGGCGACCTTGTGCGCACCATTTTCGCGCCTCTTACACAACATGGCGGATGGCGGGAGGTTTGGATCCAAAAATGGCGCGGCTTGCCAGCCGCTCTCCGAGTAATGGCGTTCACGACCGCGGAATGTGAGCATGTTAGGTTCTGGCAAGGCACCGCGTTAACGGTGAAACGCGGAATGCGGGACCGCGTAATGTGAGGATTGACTGTACAGTGGAAAGTGACGAAAGCAATGACTCGCTTTCTTTCGTTCAAAAGATGTTACCGTAATCGCTTTTTGAATGGTTTTCAGTTAAAAAACTATTGTATTACAATAATATTCTATCCTAATTCACTTGTGATGCAACAGTTTTTTTAACTGACAACCATTCGAAAAGCGATTACGGTAACATCTTTTGAACGAAAGAAAGCTAAGTCATTGTTTTCGTCACTTTCCACTGTAATACGTACGTCATTTCAGCAAAAATATTACATTTCCGTGAATGAATATAATATCATTGTAATATAACAGTATTTTAACCGAAAACTATTAAAAAAACGAGTAACATCTCTTGAACATTGGAAGGTTAGGTAAAGTCTTTTGTTTTCGTCATGTATTTTATCCTATTTTACATTGAAATACATCACGTTTCAGCAAAACTACTATTTATTTCTGAGAATATATTCATTCAGGCACAGTTTAGGTAAAATATACATGTGCTGTAACATTTTTTTAATTGAAAACGATTCGAAAAACACGTACCCTCTAGCCCTGTTCAAGGAGAAGACTGGGAGGAGCTGTTTGGTGCTCAAGACGATGACAAGGAAAATGATTTTGATGGATTTTAATAAAAATATTCAGAAAGACCCTGGCACTGTCAAGGAAAGTGGTTGCTGAAGGCTTCCGGGACATGGCAGAGGACGAGATTAGGGAGCTAATTGAAGAGCATGACATTGAGCTGACCGAGGAGGATCTACAGGAGTTAGTAGACTCAGGCAAGGAAAAGAAAGCGAAAGGGAAAGAGGATGAGGAAGAGCACCAAGAAATAACGTTGGAGAAGTTGGGGGAGATGACCAGGAATAATGAGGCACTGAAAAACCTAGCCTATAGTATGGACCCCTCCATGGTGCGTGCCCTGAAATTCATGAGAGGGATGGATGACGTTTTCGCTCCATACAAAAACATCATGGAAGAAATGAAAGAAAGAGACGACAACTCCCCATCACCATGTTCTTTGATCACCGAAGGAGAGATTTAACACCATCAATCACTGGTGGCAGTGAGGAAGCAGCTGAATCCACCGTCGCCCCCACTTCACCACCCGTTATGGAATTGAGTGACAATGAGCCCGATGACCCCCGTCCTGTCGCCGAGGATAGGTACTGTACAGTAAAGTGAAATTTTTATCTCTTTTTTTTAATAGCTTTTCTTGCCATGTTTATTGTTTGTAAAAATGCACAGCACAGTACAGTTCAGTACTGTACATAGGAAGTGGAGGTGCAGTTATTCACAAAACATTTGTGTTCGTTGTCGGCAGTAGTGACGGGGAGGAGGCAGAGGGGGTGGAGGAGGCAGAGGAGGTGGAGGAGGGAGCGGAGGGAGTGAGTTGGGAGGAGTGGTGACCTTGGACGCGGGAGCAGGGACACGTGGAGATGCCAGCCAGTACATTACGGGTGTATTAATTGTTTTTAGAGCTATTTTTGCATTTTAATATTAAATATTGTACATTACGTTTCAACAAAACTACCATTTATTTCTGAAAACATGGAAATGTAATATTTTTGCTGAAATGATGTACGGTACGTATTACAGTGGAAAGTGGGATAAAATTGTGACGAAAGCAATGACTTTCTCTTTCTTTCGTTCAAAAGATGTTACCGTAATCGCTTTTCGAATGGTTTTCAGTTGTGGGATTATAAGGCTAATGATAGGATAGAATATTATTGTAATACAGTACGAGTACAACAGTTTTTTAACTGAAAACCATTCAAAAAGCGATTACGGTAAAATCTTTTGAATAATGAAAGAAAGCGAAAGTCATTGTTTTCGTCTTTCCACTGTAATATGTACGTCATTCCAGCAAAAATATTATATTTCCATATTAATTTCTGAGAATACCTATATTCATTCAGTCAGCTAAGGTAAAATATACTTGTGATGTAATATTTTAATGAAAATACGGTATCGTAGTTTTCTTTTGTTTCAAATTTAATTAACAAAGATTGAAGTTTCAAATGTAATGAACAAAAATTTATGTACAGTATCTATAAATAAACTTTAATAAATGAATACTTGGTTTTACATCGTCCTGTGCTACCATACCATGGATTTGGCTACTTTGGGCTTGCTATGATGACGCAAGAGATCTGCCCTGGCAACTGTACCGACACTCACAGCTGGTGGTGCATTTGTGCATCGTTTCCATTGTTTACTGGTAGTTACTGGTAAATATTTTTCAACCTAACGAAACTATTACCCGTTTAGAGGTCGACCCCCAATTTTTTGCCAAATAATTTGGTCTTAAAAACTTGAACTACACACAGGTATATACGGTAAATAAGGACATGGGGGGACCAGGTTTTTTTTGGGGGGGGCAGCACATATACGAGGATTTTTAACATCCACGGGTATCTCTGTTACGTAACCCCTGCGTATGTTAAGGGCCGACTGTACTGTAATATGGTCAGTGTGGCAGAAGAAAGATGAAAATCCGAAAGCAGGCCCGTGGCTTCGAAGATGAAGCTATGCCACTGGCTTCAAAGCTGAAGCCTTTAGAAAGTTTCGAAGTCAAAGCAGAAGTCCAAAAATCATGACTTGCAGAAGCCGAAGATGGCTTCAGTCCCATGCCTGATCATAAGTACGGTATGACTATTTTACTTGAACTAATATATTTTGAGCATAAATAAGCCAATCTTTGTTAGTGTAATATGCCGACTGTTGTTTTAAACAGTTGTGCCTCCGTGCTGATATGGACGTCTAAGTAACATTGTTGTGGCTTAATTAGTCTCACAGTAGGGACTGTCCTTCCACAGCAGTAGCAGATTTGAAACTAAGGTTTCAAGTAACTGGACTTATAATAAACTATGCTTACTTTGTCGGGACTGCTGGAGTGCCTCCTGGAGAGGGTTTTCAACCTCAGCTTCTGACAACACCTCCATGAAAACCTGTGGTTCAGACTCAACAACCACAATGGAGCTGTCATCGCTCATGAAGTATGTGACCAGTGATGAACGGACAATGTGGACAGCCCCAACGAACGAGGAGTACACAGAATGCACCTGCCTCAGTGGACTCAGCAGATGGATTGAGGGTCCCTCATCATCGTCCTGCAATAATACTCTTTTGTAATATCCTCCAGCTAACTTGGACATCTTTTATGTACTTCCTGAGAAAATAGTTCAAATGTTATTAAAGAATTAATTCATGCCATTCAAATACATTAAAAGAGAATGTCTTAAAAGACAAATGACATGCATCAGCAGCAGTAACATTCACTCCCATCTACAGTCACCTCTTCCTCTCTTCTCCCTACAAGCATAAGCAGCATTTCATTAAAGAAACACATTTCACTGCCGAGTCAATTTATAACATATACAAATTTCAATAGTGTATTTGCTAATAGGTTCAGATATTCCTCCAATGCAAGTGCTAACATGAACATTAAGAAAACTACCGGTATGTTCTTTTAACAACAATCAGACAGTAAAATCATTGAATGAGAAAAGCAATTGTCTTATTCCAAAAATAAACCCTACATAGCAGCCTTCCCCCTCAGCCCTACAATTGGACATAAAGGAGCATAAAATAACCCCTTATGGGAAATGCTCTCATCAAACAGAGTTGACCGTGGATTACTCAAGTAGTCAGGACACTTTGAGAGAATGGGGAGTAAAAGACACATTAAAGAGAGCATAATTCAGAGGCAGATGATGAGAGTAAGGGCAGAGAGAAGGATGGGGGGTATGGACATTCTGCAGATGTCACAACACTAGACTTAGAGTAAATGAATGACAGCAAATGAGGTGTGTCTGCAAGATTAAAAAGCTAGCTTAGAGATTTTTTAGAAGAAAATTCAAAATACAGTGGTGACATACAGGCATATAATCAGACATGAACTGCAATAAATCAATACAACATTACTACTGTACTACACCTTTTTCTTGGACTCGGCCACCTTGATCTCCTGAGAGTCACAGCCAACCTTGCATGATGCTGTACTGGGTGATGTCTCATTGTATGCTTCCACACATGCTGTAGAAGTAGTTACTAAATCAAATATAATATTCATATCCAGTGTTGTATGACAATTAGTAACTAGAATTTTGACTGTAAAAACACGTTCCCCAATTGGTCATTAAACGTCAAAGACCTATGAAAAATAATAATATTAAAAAACAATTCAACAACTTGACAATCTAATGAAGCTATCCTACAACGCGGAGAAAGAAACCAATGTGTATGTGTCATAATCCTGATGTTTTACGTTAACTCTGCCTCAAGACTTAGGTGGGATGAAAGTACAGTTCAGTAAAGTGTAATGTGGACTATCTGCATATCTTCACTCCAAACACTTTGTAGATATGGGTAACAAGTACAGTGGGGTATGCTATAACGAATCTAATTGGTTCTAGAACCTTGTTCGTTATAGCATTTGTTCGTTATAGGATTAATCCGTTCCAGGCCCCCAAATACAACCACTTAACACTGAAAAATATAATATAAAATTGTAAAAATTAAAAAGTGCATAAATATGCATCTAAACCCCTGAAATAAAGAATATCATTAATACTTGTAATAAAAAAACAATAAATTAGTTAAAAAAAAATAATAATAATAATGTTCGTTGTAGGAGTTTCGTTCGTTATAGCATTCTCAATTTTATAGGTAAAACCGTTCGTTATAGGAATATTCGTAGTAGAATCCATTCTTTATAGCATACCCCACTGTACTGTACAGTGGTCCCTCGGTTAACGAACACAATTCGTTCCAGTCGTTCGTTAGCTGAAAATTTCATGAACTGAATATATTATTTCAATGGGATTTTGGGTAATTGGTTCCAAATCACAGAAAAAGTACATACAAAGTACTGTATGCCAGTTATAGAATTAACAAAACAATAAACATAAACTAAATACAGTACTGTACTGCACAGTATATTGTGCAATAATAAATAAAAAAAACAATAGAATACTGCATTTTAACTTACTTTGAGGTGTGTATGTCGTATTACCGGCAGCTTTGTTTACATATCAAACAGCTGATTGTAGAGGCAGTCGATGATGACATGCCATATTCTTTACAGAGTGCATTGGTTCTAATGCCTTCTTCATGTTTCATAATAATTTCTGCACTGTATATTATCAATATATTAACTAAATTTCAGAATGACCAATAATTTTAATGTTAAAATATAAAAATATTCAAGAGACCAACAAAATCGATGTTCACTCCACTGTAAACAAAGTTAAACTGAGAAGGGTTGTTGGGTGATTCAAGCAGCTGATGGGTGCACAAAAACTGTTCCCTTTCCCTATACTGTCTATATTATTAATATGTTAACTAAATTTCAGAATGACCAATAATTTTAATATATAAAAAATGCAGAAATATTCAAGAGACCAACTTTTTTTATATTTACTTCACTGGAAACGAATGTAAACATAGAACCAATTACTGTATTGGCGGACAAACCGATCAGCTGATGTGCACAACAAAACGCTTTTGTCTTATGGATTTCGTTAATCGAAGTTTTGTTCGTTAATAGAGCTTAAAATCCTTATGGGAGCTAATTCGTTAACCAAAATTTTGTTAATCGAACCGTTCGTTAACCGAGGGACCACTGTACTGTGGTCCATTGTGGTGGTGATGGTACAGAGCCTTTACCCATTTAGCTCATAACCAGCCAAAGGATCAGCTCTCCTACCCAACTACACCTATAACTCCAAACAGAACCTTGCCCTGACAGAACCCCAGACTACCTCACCTTGAGAGATGCTCAGGTAAGAACCAACAAAACCACCCAGTTTGTACTTAATAAAGTATTAAATCAAACATAACACTGCACCTGTACAGTATTGTAACTTAAAACAGGTATTCTTTGGCAGGTGTAAGTTGTGTAACTCACCATTACAACAGATATTCTTAACAACAAGTAACTCAATAGCAGAGTAAACACTTCTCACTGGCTAACTCACCATTATAACAAGTATTCCTCACTGGATGTGCATCACTGCCATCAACAGCATTTCCATGGTCATGGTTTTCAACGATGATGTTGCTGATGGAATAGAGGCGGCAGCCTCTGGCACACGCAACATGGTTACTTGGCTGTAAATGATAAGGAAAACAATAAATACACAATACCAGCATAGATGAGGCTAATTAAAAAACAAATACAATATACTGTATGTACCAGAGTCATTACACTGTACCAGTAAATGCCAGCAACAGCTTAAAAGTACACAAATATTAGTATGGTAACAACTTTCTGACATATACCCTGTACACAACAAAACCAAGGTCAAGTCTGTTACACACACTGACAGATTGTTCCAAGAGTTTACAATTTTCACTTCAAAAAGTTTACCCTGACAATTTCCCAAACTTGTGGCTTCTTCAACCTTGACCCCTAGTGGGGTGGGCGTCCGCCAGCTCCAGGTATGAACTCTCGTCTGAGTAATGCCCTGTTAAATGATAATAATTGATAATTATTCGGAGTGTGACCGCCCGCTGTTTCCCAATGAAAATGGATTTAAAAATACCCAGTTTTCACTGATTTTATTAGAAGATATTGTATTATGTTGGGAAAAAATAAAAAATGGCTGAAATCATGTGATAACCTAACCAAACCTAACTTATATCTTAACTCCCCTATATCTACAAAAACTAAGCATTTGCCCTAGAAAATGAATAGAAGTGAAAGTAATCAGACTACAAAACTGTCATAAAACACCCCCAAGGTAGTGGACATTTTGCCACAACAGCCCAAGTTCCTACTAATGCTATTTCACCATGAGTGCGCTGATTGGCTAATCGTTCATTACCGGAAAAACAACGCAAGAACTATATTTGACCATGACACTAGCAGCATTTGGCATTTATTTTGCCTTGAGTCGATCGTTTTGCAGCTATAAACATACCTAATCATATTTGGTGCTACTGGATTTCCTCGTTATAACAGTATGTACTATCCACGGTTATACAGTTAAGTGGTCAACCTTTGTGACCATCCACGTAAAAAGCCCCAGCATTTAAGTGGATTCCATTAAAAAACCACTCGAAAACTGAAAACTCGGGATAAAATCTATGGATTTAAAACTCCAGAAAATATATACGGTACAGATTTTTAGCTGAAGTGTTTGAAATTTCAATCTCTTTCTGGCGTTATGCATGCACACACGTGTCCCCACGCCAGTCTCCCACTTTGTTTTGTCTAGACCAGTGCTGTGTTGTGTTTACTCCTGCCTTTGTTGTCTTTTTGTGCATGTTGTGGTGAATTATTTTATCACTTTTGTAGCCATGAGTTCCCAACCCAAACAAGGTGGTGCAGCACTCAAAAAGAAGCACACTAGCTATAGTATAGATGCAAAACTAGAAGTGAGTAGACAAAAGAGTGGGAAGTGGACAATCCACCTAGTCCTGTTTGTTTCTTTTTTATCCTCCGACTAATCCTCCATCCCCCAACACTTACTTCCATCAATCCAATCAAAGCAAACATCTCTACCTTTGATGCTAAGTAAATAAAAGTATTTTACGTTAATTTAATTTTTTTTAAACATTCTAAGAAGTATTTTGTCTCAATGAACCACTGGAGTGAGCAATGCACCAGTAACGGTTGCTGTGGACCACCGGGTCACTGACACAACCTACGCTGCCTCAACACACAGACCCCAATGAACTTTAAGGACGTTAGATAATTTATAAAGTTAAATAATTTCTTAAAATAATGTGTTATCAAATGTTTAACAAATGTTTCTAAGGTAAACAATTGTTAAAAAAATATCATAAAAAAAATTTTGAGTGTCGTGTAGAATGCCATGGTCCCAATTTGACCGATTTCCATTATTTCTTAAGGGATTCATTCCCCGCTTTAAATGAATTAATTATCCGAGGCGTTTTTCCGGTCCCAATCAACCGCAGATATCAAGGACCCCCTATACTATAGTGTGCGGTCTACCAAGCTGGAGCCACTATAGTATGCGGTCTACCGAGCCGAAGTTGACCTAACCTACAGTATTAGGTTAATGGATGGCAGTGAAAATATCTCGGTAGACACAACTCCAGCTCGGTAGACCGCATACTATAGTAGCATCTGCTTGGTAGACTGCATACAGTACTATAGTGGCACTCCATATTTCTGTTGTGCATGGAAACTAATAAGAAATATAGAGGTAAAGATTCAGCTAAGGTCTAACACAGAATTTCATATTTCTATTTATACAGGGAGAAAGCAAAAAAATTAAGTTTCCAGCGTACATTTATATTTTTCAAGTATTTCAACCGGTAAGACCTCCCCAATTACCAACAATATTGGTAGTTCAAAATGGGGAATAGAGGGAAAATGTGGGGTGAGAACTAAAAAGAATACCAAACAAGCCTTTGTAAACCTTAAGGTTTTGCACTTGTAAGGTTAAAAATATGGTAATGTCTAAGAACACCACTACCACCAGAAGGAGTTGTTCGATTTTGTTAATTTTTTCCACAAATGTTCCTATCATTATAAAAGGCGACATTTACTCGAACCAAATAGAACCTGACCTAACCAACCAAAGGAGCCTACTTAACCTTACCTAACTTCCTAGCCAGAGGTGCTTCCCTGTCTGGAGAACTGTCAGTTGATTGAAAATGTCCAAAGGAGGGCCACCAGACTGGTGCCTGCACTTTGACAGCTCAGCTACCCAGAGAGATTAGTGCCTGCAATTGCCTAGCTTATACTGCAGACGAGCAAGGGAGGGAACTAATTGGAGTGTATAAATATCTCAAAGGGGACTACAGTACTCAATCGAGTGTCCACACCTGGAGCTGGTGGATGCTCGCCCCACAAGGTTGAAGAAGCCACAAGTCGAGAAAATTGTGAGGGCTACCGGTAACTTTTTTGGAGTGAGAGGATAAAAGATACTAAGCATCCAACATCATTGCATAAGCCACCTATCCACACGTGACATTATGACACTAGAAACGTCAATATTTACAATAAAAAAGTTAATATTTACGTTGTCCCAAGATGCATGTGACATTCCATACACAAATATGAATATATTTCCTACTCACCTCATAATTCTGTTTTAGTTAAGGGAATAAGGACAAAAGTATGGTAATGAGTAAGCGCGGCAGGGGAAGGTGGGCAGCATAACCACAGGAGAAAAAGCTTTCCCTCTCCCAAGGTGTTCGAGGTCGAAGTTGAAACCCCTAACGATAAAATAACACCTTTCTTTCAGCCTTAAAACTCACATTTGGGTTAGTGTGGGGGGAATAAGACTTGGTGCATCCTTCCTCGCAAGCTGTCACATCACTCAAGATACTGTCGAAGCTGTTCTGTCCCCAACACACCGTCAAAATGGTACAAACTATCAAGGCGCCACATACATTCGCCATTGTTGCTGCTGTTCTGACCTCACCTGAAACGTCACAATAAGTGTTCTCTTGTTGACTCTGCCTTCATCCATCTTATCAGATATAATTACGCTCTTATATATAAAAATTCTCACATATACAAATAAATAGTACAAATTATAATATTTAAATAATAATAAAAATCATTAATTTGGTTTTATATTTCTGGATCAAATTCTTATGCACCTTTTCCGCCACTGTCGATGAAACGGATAAGTTCTTATGTGGCGATAACACCAGGTGCTACAGGGTGTCCCATAAACTTCCATACATAGGAAAAATAAATTGTATATGAAAATCCATTTTTATTTCTATAATATGCTCTACATGACTACTGTTCTGTTGACAACACTCTTCAATGCTGTCCTCCACTGCTGAAGAACACGGTCAAGCACAGCTGGGGTTATGCTTGTAATGGCGTTGGTGATACGTTGTATGGAAACTTATGGGACACCAATCACCATATATATATATATATATATATATATATATATATATATATATATATATATATATATATATATATATATATATATATATATATAATCTAGTAATAGTCTAATGTGCTTATCCTTTCGATATTGGTAACTTATCTATAGCTCTTATTCGAGGAAGTACTGTTTTTAAGTGTTTAGAAGTGCACCTGTATCACAGTCTTTCTATAATATTTATAAGTCATAAAATGTAAGCTGCTCTGAAGGAGATTAATTATGAGTATATACAGCTGCTCCCGACTTAAGACGGAGTTAGGGACCGACATGCAGGTCGTAAGTCGGAAATGCTTAAATAATACATAGAAAATCTAAAATGGGGGTCTCTTTTTCTTCTCAGCACCACAAAACACTCACATTTAAGCTTGCCAGCCATTTTAAAGTGAATTACAGATGAAAATTTTGTCTGTACTGACTTTGGGACTCCAAAATACGTAATTTGACCAAATTTTGGTACGACTGAGGCAGACTGAGGCAAGTCGTAAGTGTGGGTGGACGTAAGCCGAGTAGGTCATAGGTCGGGGAGGAGCTGTATTCAGTTTTGTATATGTATTATTAATGCAAAATAATGTCGATTGCTTGATTGATATAGATTTACAGCTTACTATAACTTCATGTGTGAAGTGTGGTGGAGTGGATGAAGAGGAATACACTAAGGTGGTATGGACATGTGCCGAGGATGCATAAAGACAGGCAAACAAAAAAGTGTATGATAGCTAGAGAGAGGGGAATGTTGGGAGGGGTAGACCAATTGCAACCTGGGAGAAAAGAGTTGGAGAGTTTGGTGAAGAGAGAGCGGGAAGGGGAGGAAGTATGTTTGAGAGAGCAAGGGAGGTATGCAAGGATAAAATGGCCTGGAGACATTTCTGCCATGGCCACCCCATTGGGGAGTTCCCGGGAGGGAACAAGGCGTCGGCGATATTGAGTGATTGATCAAAACAGTGCTGCCGGAGCAATAATGTAGTGCTCCCCCATCTGGACCTTTGGAGTACTGTACTGTGAGATGATTTGGTCCCTGAGATGTGCAATAGACTGCCATTTGATTGAAAATGTCCAAAATATAGAGGACCACCAAACTAGTATCTGTACTTAATGGTCTTTAGAACATAAAAAGTATCAAATTAACACTGTGATTAGTAAAGTTTGATGTTACAGCATTCAGTAAGGCAGACATCATTAAACAATATTACAGTATACAAGTATAAGTATAGGTATTACATTTTTCAGTACCATGAAGTGCAGTCTACCAGGATCTCTCGGTCTGTGTTGCTTCAGTTATTGTTTTGTCAGCAACTACTGTATACTGTACAATTTACTACACATTGTTTATTATCTTGACAATGGGTTTAAGTACTGGTAATTTATGTCTTAGCATCTTCCAGACCAAGTATTTACCAAGTAAAAAATACTGTAAAGAAAGTGACTACCTGTCCAGCAGAATTATCAATATTTCAAGCTTTTTCTTTTCAATAATATAATGTCTTTGTGTACTGTATAAATATATTCTTCCAGCAATGCCATTTACATTCAGTTAATGTACAGTATCTTTAACTCCTACAGATGATAATGGATGATTATTGTTGAACACAATGCCGGCTCCAAGGTTGTTGGCATCTGTGGAGCCTCAACTTTGGCACCCTTCAGACATACAGTACCAAATATAATTATAATATTTTCTGCATGAGAAAAAAACTATTAATATTGTGCAGTGTGGGAATACAAAATTTATTGCAGGAACTGTATTACAGTGGGAAGAAAAAAGTTAAACTGCATCATCAAACATCCAAACCTTTCCTTTATTATAACAATTTCAATATAAAATACACCGACTATTACAAAATGAGCAAAAAGTTTACACCACCAATAATATCAACCCAATGACAGACACTGAATTGCTTCAAAGCACATTTTTTTATTTTAATAATTGTATACTACAGTACTTTATTTGAACTATTTATACAAATATAATATTCAACTTGCAATGTGACTTACATCTGTTTATCTCTCATAAATCTATCATCACCTGGATGATACAATGGTTAATGTTTACAAATGGTCAAACATATTTTAGGGTAAAAACTGTAGGAATATGTATGAAGAATTTATATGTATAAAGAATTTATCACAAGTAAAACTAAAACTTGACACATGTTACAGTCCCTTACTTTCATTGATTGTTTTCCCCTGAGTATTGTTACCAGTCACCATTTTATAAACCTTAATCTATCCTAACTCATTCTACAAAAGGCACTGCATCAAGCTTGTCACCAGTGCTGTCCAGTGTTGGTCAGGTCTGGCCTTATATGAGCTTACACCAGGTGACATCACAACACTCTCTAGAAGATTATTCCTCCAGTTCACAACTCTTACTCAGAGGAAGTCTGCTCTGACAGTTTTCTATACTTGTGGCTTTTTTCTTGCCTTAAAGCTGTGACCTATAGTGGGGTAGGTATCCATCCATTCCAGACATGAACACATGACTGAATATTGTCCTTTGAGGTGCTTATAAACTTCTATTAAATCAGCTCTTACCTGTCTAAAGGAGTTGTGACCCCTCTTGGTACGAGAGGTCCTTAAAGATAAAACACAGCAGGAAACAATATGGCATTCTCACATTATCATCAAAGTAAGAAATTTCCTTCTTCCTTTACTTGTTTTGGAAAACACCGAAGGATTCTGGCCAATAATTTATCTTAAGTCTAAGAGCAAACACACCATGCTGTGAGTGGGAAAAAATCCCAGAGCACAACCCAAAATCACAACAATAAATGAACAGCGAGTTGAAGTTTGTAGATACAGCACCATGTTAATAATCACAGCAACAACTTAATTCTAACCAACTTACCTGAATGTCATGGCCTAGAGCCCTAGATCAACAGGTCACTTTGACAGGTATAACTTACTGAATGTCATGGCCTAGATCAATAGGTCACTCTGCAGTTCTTGGTCACTTCTGTTATTTTGTTATTCAATCTGCCTTTTTTCTTTTGATGCAGATCTGCTTTGTGGGTTTTCATCACTCACAACAAATTTGCTGTCATGAAATTTTTTTAAGCTTCCTCCCCTTTTATTCCTTCATATGATTTTGGGTTATTTAAAGGAAAGTCCATAAAGCACTACAGTTTTAGCAGGTCATAATAATAATGCTACTTCTATGAGAGATACATTAACACTAACAAGCATAATTATAAAAATGACTATAGCCTATAGAGAATTCTGAGTGTTAGATATATCAACTGCATTACAATACAGAATATTGTATCGATAACATTAGTGTATAACTAAACTCTTTGATATTGCTTTCACAAAATTAATCTTCATTTTGCATATTCTGTAGGTAATAAACAAAACATATGAGCTACAGAAAAAAAATCTTAACAATACTGTAGTTCCAAACGTGTGATTGAACATATTTAAGAATTATAGATTGTTCAGGTCAAACCTGCCAAACTAATGCACAATGAGCCACACTCCATTAACTAAATACAAATTATAAGACATTATTCTAACTAACTATTAACTTCTATGCTATAGGGAAGCTACTTTTAATATTTGATCTGGCTATTGCAAGACAATTTTATTCACCTCAGAGAGCTTAATACAGTATTAACTCCATTAACCGGAATCCCTCAAACCCAGAACTCTCCGGTAGCCGGAAATGGAATTTTCTCGGAAAATCGTTCCCAAAGAGGAATTTGGCGGAAAATTACGAGAAAATTTTCCGAATACCCGAAAATTCCAGGGATAGGGAATATTTTTCCGGGTTCGAGAGATGATGCACTGTAATGGGCAATTTCTGGAACTTCTGAGAAATTTTTCCGTTACCCGGAAAATTCCGGGGATGAGGGATTTTTTCCGGCTTTGAGAGAGTTGTCTCTTTACCCAGATATATCTCATTCCCGGATGTGCTCTGCACCAATTGTTCTGGCTAACGGAGATATCACTGTATTCCCCTACTAGCCAAAGATGGTAAAAGTTGAAAAAAAATAAATTCATTACGCATAATCCATATTACAATGAGCACATCTAGTGGTTTTCAAAAATGTTTGTATCAAGTTCCATGATTTTTCATGGATAACTACAGTACTGTATAGGAGGATTAAATATAACAAAATGAGTACAGTACAGTCCCCAGTATTGGACAAATCAGATAAAGTTATGGAGAGGGGTAACACTATGCCCCTGGCTCATGGAGAAGGCAAAATAAATATTATCTTAAAAGACTTAAATACTGTACTTGAGTTTGGAACAGAATTATTATTATATACAATTTAACATAGCATACTGATAAAACCAATTAGGGTGTGAGTACGAAGTGGGGGCATCAATCAAGTTACCAATATATGTAGAGGCTTCTTCCTCATCACTACACACTGTGACAGGCTCTTACATACAACTGACTAGCTTAGACTTCTCACTTACCCTTCAGAATGCTAGTTGATTTTACATAAACAATGAACTACCTTATTAAATCATTGTATCTGGAATGTAGGATTACATAATCATAATACTGTAATAAGAATGGAATCATTTGAAATAATAGTTCAATAAGATGTCTGGAATGAGAGACAATATGAAAGAAAGAAAAAAAAAACTAAATTTAGAATAACAAGGAGGAACAGCTAAATGAAGGAGAATGGTTAAGCAACAGACAGTGTCCGTGTCTACAAAACAGATTTACGTGTTTGCACTTTATATCTTCTGCTTTGATCTAGCAGTATAAATTGACTGGTTTGATTGTCCCAAAGAAGTTTGCCCACAAGAGCTTCAATATTGGATATTACATTTTCTTTTAAATTTATGCTCTTGTATTAAATTAAGTTACAAGCTGTTTTAGAAGGTAAAGAATTTGTTTGTGTCATTCTTTGATCTACAAAAATATATGAGATTGAGAACATAAGTACAGTATGAGTGGATTAAAAAAATATATGGGATAAATGGGAATTTGCTGAACACCCACAAATTCATTACAAAAAAAGAAAAAAGTAATCAGAACATGAAGAGAAAAGGGTAACTGGTTCTAAATGAAAAAAACATCTACACCAAGAAAACATATTACCAAAGCTATTTGGTAAATAGAAGTGCAGGTTGAAATGAGAGATGAATCTACTTGAAGTCCCAAGACTCTCTGGCCATGAAGAGTTGCTTACTCCTGATGTCAAGTCATAAGTTCATGCTACACAATAAAACAAGGAGGATAAATCTTAAATGTTACTTAATACGCAACTAATAAATGTCTATGTATGATAAGTATTAATAAAATAGGTTAGGTGTAGGTACTACAGTAGTTATACCTCAATACCTTTACTTTACTCAATCCTCTTTGCCACTTGGACAGTTGGTCATGTCTCTGTTATGCACTGTTGGCAAGTATTGGTTCCAGAATGTATCTGTACCTGTGCCAGTATCTATCCTGTCTTCCTCTACACCAGGGGTCACCAAACTTTTTTCACAGTGGGCCGGATAACTGAAAGAATGACGAGCGCGGGCCGCCTAATCATTCTGTTCAATACTTGCAAGCCAGAACGAAAGCTCTGGGAAAAAAGACGAAAAACTAAGTTTAGCATTCCATGTTAATCATGGGTGAGTGGCGTGCAATGCACAAAAACAAAGACAACCAACATATTTATTTACTAAAAAGTTATCAAAGAAGGCGACGTTAGCAAAAAGATAGTCACATCAGACCTAGTGTGCACATATCCGAATCTCACAAACTAAGCAGCAAAAAAGGTTAGTGAGATTTGTGAAACTGACGTTTCACTGACGTCGCGGGCCGGATCCGGCCCGCGGGCCGTAGTTTGGTGACCCCTGCTCTACACCATCCTCAGGAATCTCTCTTTATCATGCAAATGTTTCTCATTGAAATTTACATTACCCACCCAAGATTGCAGCCAGGCTTATTATTTACACACTGTATTTATTGTAAAAAGTGGTGTGCAATATGTCCACCTGTACAGAAGGTTTCCTGTAAAGTATAGTACAAAAGGCTCAGCTGCATTTATGATTGAACATCAATTACTTCTAAGTCACTTTTGCTTATTCTCTACATCTACAGTATTGGGCTATTACTGACTGACTGTAAATAGCAATAAGGCACCAAAGAATAAAAAATATATAAAAACCCTATAATGTATACTACTTGAACTAAAAATAATATCACAGTTTACTTCTAGAGTTGAACAGACACAAAACTTTTGTCTTCAGTTGACTCGTTCCCAAATAACACATTTTTGATGATGTTATGCAGTTCAAACTTGTGTCCTGAGCAAACTCCAGCCCAGTCATCACAGTTGAGGTTCCAGGTCATGACTCCAGCAAAGTCCATTTTCTTGATCCATTCTGCCTGTTAAATGAGAGCTTATTAGCATAAATGGTAGTGTATTTAAATACTGGTGTGTCTGGTAACTGCATTTTTATTTTATATTTATCTTAATTTATTCCTCCACCAAACCAAGCAAGTACTCTCTTTCCTCGACTTACGACAACCCGGACATACGACGGCCCTGTTTTCTCTTCTGCTTCATCCAATTAATGTAGTCTCCATGCTTAATAAAAAAAATTATTGAGGCCCCGTGTGCATTCAGCGGACTACATTAAAGGTAAGTGCACAGTAACACTTTAATAATTTTTCATTATTGATTACTTTTACTGTACTGTATTTCATTTTTGAATTTCTATGTATTATTTTCGCCTTTTCGACTTACGACCTGGTCGTCAGAACGGAACCCTGTCATAAGTCGAGGAGAGACTGTACTCTAATAGTCCCAATAATGAAAATGTGAGATGTAAATGGCAAAATAATGGAAAAGCATTCCCAAATTAATTAGCTACGAACATGTGTAACAATGAATAAAGGCGAGACAAATACCATGGCTTCCCTGTACAGTGAGTTCTGCTATAACGCGTGTTTTGATAACGCGAATTTGCTCTAACGCGATTTATGAATTAGGAACGATATTTGTATAACGCGAACGCTTGTTTGCTATAACGCGATTTTTGCTTACTATTTCTCCAATTTTGTGGTATTAATTGTGAATATGGTAAAGAAGAATATCTCCAAGAAGCGTTCTGGTGATAGAATTCCCGGTGATGATCGTAAAAGAAAGGATATAACACTTGAAGAGAAGCTCGATGTTATCAACCTCAAAATTACCCTTGTCCCCCATCAAGTTACATTCATATTTTTTCAAGGTAAAGTGTTACAATTGCTGTATGATTTCATTATTAGATATGAATGTAACATTTATTTAGACTGTGCTATCCTTTGTGTTAGGCTAACTACTAAATTTTTTCGATTTCGAGTAATCTGCACCTAACCCTATTTTCTCCATAAGCCCTGTTATTTCTATTACGCGATTTTCTATAACACGATATTTTACAAGAACACAATTATCGCGTTATAGCAGAACTACCTGTACTTCATGTTCCTTAAATAACTTATTACAAAGGTATTTTTCCTTAAAGATCATAACACAGATTTACAATGTATACTGTCTATTAAGAGGATGAATGAAAGCTCGACATCATACCTTTAGTTTGACACTCTCAGGGTCATCATAAGATATCCAGTCTTTGTCACGCACAGCATATGGTACTTTACTGCTTTCATCAAAGTACCGTCTTGCTCCTTCCTGAATGAAAAAAAATACATTCGTGTAGGACAAGGCACCACCCATAATTCCACTTCCTGTGGCTGGCGACGCAACACCGTACCATGCACCATTGAGCAACCTGCAACCATTGTGTATCACTGTTAATAATATAGTTTAACATTCTACATTGTTAACAGATAATATTTCATTATCTGATACAGTATTAAGGTTTAACAAGTTATAGCTACAGTCACCCACAAAAAGTCCTGTTGCATTCTCCTACTGTTTCACGAACCCCGATTTAGACTCATGAATCCGAAGCACTTATTGGGCGAATAATGCATCAGTGTCTACTGCTTCTGGTTCATGAGTCTGAATCTCAGGGTTCATGGTTCAGGAGAACAGGTAAATGGACTTAAGTAGTTGACTACATTTTATTTCTTTATAATTCATACAAAATAAGACTTACTGATATCATTACTTCTTACTTCCAGGAACGTCCATATGTCGGCACCCCAATGACTAACTTCTCTTTAGGCATTCCTTTCTTTACCCAATAGTTAGCTGACCACTCTGTGTTCAGTGTGGCAAAACAAAACTTCTCACTTTTTCGTTTTGCTAATGGAGCATTATGACCAGTGAAAGGCAAGTATGGCCAAAACATGTGGAAGTCATAACTCATAAGGGAGACAAAATCCACATATCTGAAAAAGAAGAAATGTAGTTAATAAAAGGCAGTTAATGCACAGCAAAATGCTGTATCTCCACATCTGATGTATACTGTACTAATCAGATGCCAATATCAACCACACTATACCATAAGCCAGTGTTTTTCAAACTTTTTTTACTGCGACCCACAGCCAGAACAACAATTTGAAATGCGACCCATTAAACCTAAGTGTAATGATATGAAATGAGTAAATCAAAGACAAACACTGTTCACAATTTTCCTTTATTTAGCATCGACAAAATTCATGTAAATTTCTCATGATCCATTTATATTTGAATTATATGTATCCAATTGCATGAAAATAAAAATATTCTGATTTATTTTCGCGACCCATTTTTATTTTGCGACCCAATTTATTTATTTCGCGACCCACTGAAGGGTCGGGACCCATAGTTTGAAAACCCCTGCCATAAGCTCCCTCTCCATCAGTGATGATGATGATGATGATGATGATGATGATGATGATAATGATGACACTAACCACTCTCATTCTGGTCTACTGTATCTACTGAATGTTGTTTGGCTACTCTAGTAAAGCTTCAAGGTATTGTAACAAAAGCCAAAGAATGTGATGGTCAATAAGGTGCAATAATTCCCTCTGTTAACATATTCTACAAATTATCATTTGATGAATAATCTCCGACTTACTTTGCTAGTTGATTAACCTCATAGGAATGATCAATGATGGACTTCGGACCTGCTACAGCAATGGTCAGCAGGAGGGGAGTTGAAGAAGCCAACTAAAACCAAGATTAACAATCAGAAGTTGATAATATAGTGAATCTTAGCAGTAATCCCATTATATACTGTGTACTGTACTGTACTTAGTTCAAAACTTGAGGTATTTATAATGAACAATCTACTGTATCTCATCACTGTGTTTTAAATAACCTCCAAAGGTGAAAGATTGAGCCAATAAGAGACAGTAAACAACCGAGGACATGTTGGTAGATCCTGCTCTGTCCAGAAAGCATGAAGTGGCTGACAAAAATAAACATTATTCAAAAGGATGAGGTGTTGCAACACACTGAAGCCTAAACATTTAGATCCAGTAGCTGTCTCAAACTGCTCTACTCTTCCACATGTTATGTAGCTCTCTTAGTGTGTCCAACCCACTGGACCTTAGCAGAGGCCTTTGTGTCTAACTAGTGAAATTGGACCCTGTGGGTAGAGCTACAGTACAGGAGGTTTCTCAGAGGCACACAATAGCTGGGATGTGGGTGGGGAAACACCTTCCCCACCTGAGTGTGACTTGTCTTAGTAGCACTTGTGAAAACACCCCAAAAACTTTTAATAGACCTGCAAGGGTCTAATTACCTGTCATCACATGATTTTTTTTATATCTTCTCTAAGACCATTCCTATAGTATCAGGCTGTCTCCTATACTTAATCACTGTCACACATACAACCAAGATGGCTTACTCCTCTCACTAAAACATGTGGGGATTTTGAAGCTGAAAGACCTTTCTGTTAGCAACCTCAGTTACTGTTAAGGGACTACTGTACACACACATATACAGTATCTGCTTCTCCACTGTTAAAACATTTACCGGCAATGGATTCATCCTTATTATGACCCATAAATTCATGGCTAAAGCTATCACTGCAGCAAGATGTGTAGATACCACCTGGTCAAATGCCAGTGTCGATAATATCAACTAACTGAAATATCATAATTATGTCACAATCAATAACATATCCCAACCTCCTAGTACAGTACAGTACGTTAAAGTGATGGCTTTATACAAATCCTTTCGATCTCCTCAATACCTCACATTCGTTCCTCTCCATCTTTTGTGTAGTAGAACAAGGGGAACAGAAACTTAAAAAAATGGAGAAAACAGAAGAAAGAGAGGTACAGTACAAGATAAATGTAAAAAAACAGAAAAACAAAACAAAAAAGGACTTAAACACTAAATAAAATTACTTCACAGACACTCATAACCTCAACTAACATTTCCAGTACAGGTACATAAACTGCACCATTAACATCCACACTGATTCAAAATGTTTCATATCACTCCACAATGAATGTTAAACTGAATCATCATTGCAATTAACAAACTTTAAACTCATTATGAAGTTGCTGAACAAGCTGTGTGAACCACCTCTTCTCACGGCAATCATGTCTAAATACAGGCCAAGCAGGGAACTCCCAGTCTAGGTCCAGGCCATCAAACCCATAGCTTGTGAGAAGCTTGCGAGCCTTGGTACAGAACCTGCAGAATTGTTATTGGAATTAAAATATGTACATGCTACTGTAGATGATTTAACCCCAATCACAATAATTAAATTCAAGTTGCATTTATGGGAAATGACTTCTCATATATATTTTTCTTTCCAGAGACTCACTTCCACAAGTGCCTTTGAATGTGTGTGTATGAAACATTGAAACAATGTCCTTCACTCTAGGATTTTGTAAGAATTCTTGAAGACAGCAACAAGTTAAAGCAATATGACATAAAACTCTGATAAAAGTTTACAGTTTGAACACCACCATAAATATGACTACAAACCCAAATCGGGGGCAGATCCAGGTTTTGGGGACCCAGTTTCTCCCCCCCCCCCTTTTCATCAGAAAATTCCAATACTTTTTCTTTAATGCTGTATTGTACTCAAGCATTTTGTATAGTAAAATGTAATTACAATTGACCTCAGAATATTGTATCTCCTAATTTACAATATCAAGAGCACATGGCTTCAAAATGACCTCAAAATGCCCCTGATATTGGTCAGATTTAAAAAAAAAATCTGGGGGGACTTACAACACCCCCCATACCACCCAGCTGGGGACTTTGCTCGCCATGTTCCCCCACCCATAACTTCTTGGACCCCCCCACTCTTTTGATATTCCTGGATCTGCCCCCTGCAAACCATCCAAAAAGTAAAATGAATTGATTTCACCTATGGTCAAATGACATTATGTTTAGCTATGAAAACATTGTAACTGCATTATTAGTCACAGTACAGTGGTCCCTCGGTTAACGAACACATTCGTTCCAGAAGGTCGTTCGTTAACCGAAAATTTCGATAACCGAAACCATTGTTTTAATGGGATATTGGGTAATTGGTTCCAGCTCACCGAAAATTACATACAAAGTAAAAATAAAAGCAGTAAAGTACACTTACTTTGAGGTGTGTATGTAGAAGGCTCCTGGTTGATGATGATGATGGGAATTAGAAGTAGGGGTGGAGGAGAAAGGAGAAGAGAAGGAAGTGGGGTGGAAGAGAAATCACCCCATGCTTCATGCCGTCATTTCACCCATAAAATTTGAAGTTCACTAGGTGTAATTGAAGATTATTTTCTTTAAATCAATGCTGCACTGCACTATATATTGTCAATATGTAAAATAAATTTCAGAATGACCAATAATTGTACCGTAAAAACGTAAAAATAGTTTATGTTCAAGAGAGCCAACAAGCAAGATGTTACCTCCACTGACCAGAGATACAAACTGATGCCTGTTGGGCGAGTTGAGTGGCTGATTGGCCGCCAATCATTGGCGGATCAAAAACTAGTTCCCTGTACTGCAATTATGTTAAATAAGCAATTATGTTAAATAAGTGTTAAAATGACTCAAAATTTTAATATAAAACTTGGAAAATTATTGAATAGTACAAACTTCTTGATATTTACTCCAATTTTAACGAATGTATGCCCTAGAACAGATTTCTGTATTGGCGGACTGATCTCCCAGCTGGTGAGCAAGCCAAAGCATGACGAAACATTTTCGTAAAAATTTCGTTAACCGAATTTAATATTCTTATGGAAGGTAATTCGTTAACCGAAATTTTGTTAACCGAGGGACTACTATATTTGAAAGAAAGATTCAATCACTGTCAATATGTTGTCATAGAAATGTTACCAGTACACTGTAACATACTGTGAAAGAATGATTCCAATATGTAACTGAAGGGTGAGCTTACTGAGCCACAGCAGCGGGATCTCGTACAAGATCTGAGAAACCTGGTTCATCCGTGGCTCCCCCAAGAGACAGCAACACCTTCAATCTGGGGTTCTTTTTCTTCAGAGCAATCACTTCCCTGTACACCTAACAAGAAAACAATGTTCAGGCTCATCTGTTAAAATAATGTTTATCTACATTAGTAACTACTTAACCTTGTTATAGCTACAGCAAGTACCTAATTCACATTACAATCTGTAAGTAACATGATAACACATAAATACAGAATTTTTCTTTTGATTATATAGTTAAGTGTATTTAAGGTGTATAGTACGTATATTGTATATACATCAGCATACAGAAGTAAACCCAATATTTCCTTACCATAAGATCTGACTCATCGGTGGGTACAATATCATCATTTACTACCCTAGCAAAGGCGACATTAATATGTGTACAGAGAAATGGGTCGATGTTGTCAACTGTAAGGGCTTGAATAGTAGGGTCCCCGCAGCTCTCCCTGGGGATGGCATAGTAGCCAACTTGATGCATTTTCTCAAACTTCTCGCAGGCCCTCATCAAATCTGTCCACCACAAAAAAGTATCTATTATAATCAATTCAACATCATAGCCAATTCTTTTATCTATTGTGTATACTGGTAATTCAATGTACAGGGGGTAAAAATAGTCAATACTTTTTTCTGGTAATAGTGGAGCAGATGGCTACTACCTCCTAGTGTTTTTTTTCTTCAAAGGTAAAGTAATACCCTTTTTGAATTGCTAAAACATATTCAATGGAGTTGTAATCGACTAGCCCTTTCCTTTTGACAGACAACACAGTAAATCCCATACTTTTGACAAATTTTCCATTATTCACCTTTTGTGGTCAGCCCTCTTCAATAGGGGGACACCACTTTTAATATTTTATTTGACGAATGCAAGACAATTTTAGTCAACAAAGAGGGAAACCCATACACAATAAGACTGTCTCAAAATTTAAGCTTTCATTAACAGAAGGCAGTGGATATTTTGCCGTGACCAGCTAAGTTCCTACTAACGCTATTTTACAGTGAGTGTGCTCTGATTGGCTAATCGTCCATTAACGGCGAACAACCCGAGAACGACATGTGATCGTAACTCTGCCGGCATTTGGCATTTATTTCACCATGAATCAATGTTGTGTAGTTATATACATTCTTATCCAGAAGTTGGTGTTCGACTTTCGTAATTTTTCCACAGATGTTCTTATCATTATAAAAGGCGACGTTTACTAGAACCTAATAAAACCTGACCTAACCAACCAAAGAAACCTACCAAACCTTACCTAACTTCCTAGCTAGGGAGCAGACCCCACCGCCATATTAAACAGAAAGTACTTAGTCAATCAAAACGCACTCACGGTAAAATAGCATTTGTAGGAACTTAGCCGGTCACAGCAAAATATCCACTACATTAACAAAAATAGAGGTACAATTTTACCCAAGGAAATAGCACGCCCAAAAGTTATTAACTACTGAAACATTTAGGTTAGTTTAAGCTAGGTCTACCGGGGGTCCAGGAACAGAGTCCCCAGCTAGGGGTTAGGTTAGGTTTTGTTAGGTTAGATGACTCGTTTTCTCCCCACCCTAAAACCCCAATTTCCCAGGCTCTCCTCCATTATTGTTGGGGGGGAGGGGGGGGACAAAAATGAAGGTCAATCCCTAGAGACTCCTGTCCTTAAGTAAAAATTTACCGAAATAGATAACCCACGACACACCACCACTCTACAGTCAACTGCTTGCTGTTATCTGGGGAACGGTCAAGGGTCAACCAGATATGATAACCATTACAGTAAGTTACCATAATGAAGAAATACTCTATGTATATAGTTCTAAGTTGAACTATACAACAATAATACATTTATCTATCACAACAATATATGTAACAAGATATTCCCACATTGTTTTTAATTTAAGAAATCCATTCTTTAATTACAAACCGAGATACGAGTTAATACATACCATGGTGTGATGGGCGTCGTCAACACTGGCCGCGACTCAGGCTTCATGCCGCCGCCAAGAATCATGAAGCCTCTTCCTAAAATTTATATTCCAAGACATTCTATTTGAGCGTTGTTTCTCTTATTTACCCTTCCTTTACTTCCAGTGTTTTTTTATTGTTTTTAAATCACCTTCACTAAGCGCCTAGGTCTTCACACCACAACCGAACACTTACTATTGCACATTGACCTCGTGGCGTGGACAATAAGGCTATATTTCTGTTATTTCTCAGTTCTTAAATATATTTTCCATTTTAATGTAATGTAAATATGATTATAATAAGGCCGAGGGTATGTGCACCCAACGGTACAATATCGCGTGCGTTATTTGCACCAAACCTTAATGTACCATGCTGTTAAAATTGTAATAGTTCATTTTCATTGCTGATTATGTATAATAAAAAAATGCACACAATATACACAAGCGTGTGTGTGTGTGTAACCATTTAAAATACAAGTATCATGATATACTTATGTGCAATATATTTGAGGACACATTTATGAGATATATCCTTGTATGTGTGGCCCAGAATGGTTGATACAATGAGAAACCATCGACCATCTACCACAGGTTTTGTTACAGTCGATATCCAGATACTGAACTCAGTGGTGAAGAGGATAAAAATATTGTAAACTTTATGACGATTTTATTTCATATCCATCTATCTATCTATCTATCTATACTGTATCTATCGTCTACTAAGAAAAATACGTTTTACAGCCCATCTTATAGGGAAGAAATAAGGGCTGGTAGTCTATTCATCCGAACAATAAAAAGACCACTGTATATAAAATATTAATTTTCACAAGTAAATTAGTATACCATAAGATTATATTATTATTGTTTTTACAAAACGCAACAGAAAAGTGGGACTACAGGGTAAAAATATATTGGCTACTTCCTCCCAAAATCGATAAACAACACTTGTATATCTGATTTAATGGATTAATCTCTCATAAAAAAATCCCATATATAAGGGGAGGGGGTTATATAGCCATCCAATAGTAAAAAAGAAGTAATAGTAAATGCAACACACCAAGCGCACCTCAACACACAGGGCGGAGTAGCCTTGCTTGTGTACACTCCACTCCAACACGCGGTCTGTACAGCACGTGACCGGTCCTTCTGGTTGCTCATCACTCTTACTACTTCACGTCTCGCTAACACGTGATGGTCTTATAGTTGTTCTTCACACAGTTTTACTACCATGAGAGTAAGTATAGTTAAAGGTGCACTAATACACTATCGCCGTAACTTTAAAATAACGCGGCCATTACCTCCTACCACCCTCGCCCTATATTAATGAAAATTTCGCTCTATTTTTTGTCTGCCTGTATTAGAAACGTTTTACTAACCCCAATCTATCAGAAGTAACGAAGTTTTTCGAAAATATTGGTCATTTTTGGAGGAGGAACTTTTAACATGGATTTTTTGCCAGAATCTTTTTGATGCTCTAGGTTGGTTGCACAGAATAACCAGCAATTTTTAGACTATTTTTCTCTATAAGACGGGGTAATAGTGAAAGAGGATTGCATATAAACCAGTAACTTTGAGGAAACTTCTGTAGAAGGTAAATGCTCTCTTACTTCACGTGAAGCCCTAACAGTTCATGCCATAACGAGAAATTGATTTTGCTGAAAATTCCGTGAAATAGTTTATTTATGTATATTTACATAAATATACCGTAGGTGGTAGATATTTACATAAGAACATAAGAAAATAAGGAGTCTGCAATAGGCCGGTTGGCCTGTGCATGGCAGCTCCTGTCGAGAGTTACTACCACTCTATCATCCATGAATCTATATAGCCTCCCTTTGAAACTTTCCAGAGTTCCCGCACTTACTACAAAGTTGCTAAGCTTGTTCCACTCGTCCACCACCCTATATGTGAACCAGTTTCTTCCTATCTCCCTCCTAAACCTAAATTTATCCAACTTTAATCCGTTGCTCCGAGTCCTATCCTGTTCGGATATTATAAGAACTTTATCTATATCCCCTTTATTGATTCCTTTCACCCACTTAAATACTTCTATCATATCTCCCCGCACTCTTCGTCTTTCTAGGGAATGCAAGTTAAGTTTCTTTAGCCTATCCTGATATGGAAGGTTTCTAAGTCCCGGAATCATTTTTGTCATTCTTCGCTTCACCGAAGATATGACCACTTATTTTAGCAACGACAAGGTAAAAAAAAAACACCATAACCACTGAAAACCTGACTTAACCTAGGAAAGCCCTAATACATTACCCGGTATTTAAGGAGGCAGCATGACTGGTACTGCACTTGACTGCATTCACTTTCACACTTAAAACTTAGGTACCATTTACAGCTGGGTGAACTGGGAATGCCCGGGGCTCAAACCACCGAGCCATGGAACAGGAGGCGAGCACTGTAACCACTGAATACTGTAAATACTTAAGAGGAAAAGTTGTTCGTTCTTACTAAAATCAGACTTAGTTGAGCGCTTGATTTTACGATTTCGCTAGTGCTGAGAGTATGGGAGGCAATGGTCTTCTTGCCTCTTCTTATGTTCTTATGTTTATATTCTTAGATTACAGAAATGAGAAGTGTAAGTCTTATCAATGTATGTAGTTACGTACTGCACTCTAAACAATAGGTTGTTTTGTTTCACTATGTATCATAAGAAAATAAGGAGTCTGCAATAGGCCAGTTGGCCTGTGCATGGCAGCTCCTGTCTAGAGTTACAACCACTCTCTATCATCCATGAATTTATCTATCCTCCTTTTAAAACTTTCCTGCATTCCAGCACTTACTACAAAGTTGCTAAGCTTGTTCCGACTCGTCTACCACCCTATTTGTGAACCAGTTCCTTCCTATCTCCCTCCTAAACCTAAACTTATCAAACTTAATCCATTGCTACAAGTCCTATCCTGCTCGGATATATAAGAACTGTATCTATATCTCCTTTATTGATTCCTTTCACTCGCTTAAATACTACTATCATATCTCCCCGCACTCTTCATCTTTCTAGGGAATGCAAGTTTAGTTTCTTTAATCTATCTTGATATGGAAGGTTTCTAAGTTCCGGAATCATTTTCGTTGCACCGACTCCGGTGAATTGATATCCATTATATAAGAAAATAAGGAGTCTGCAATAGGCCGGTTGGCCTGTGCATGGCAGCTCCTGTCGAGAGCTACTACCACCCTCCATCATCCATGAATCTATCTAGCCTCCTTTTAAAACTCTCCAGCGTTCCAGCACTTACTACAAAGTTGCTAAGCTTGTTCCACTCATCCATCACCCTATTTGTGAACCAGTTCCTTTCTATCTCCCTCCTAAACCTAAACTATAATAAGGGCACCAGAACTGAACAGTACAATCGAGGTGCAGCCTGACTTATTACTTACACTTCTAGGTATAAAACCTAATACTCTGTTTGCTTTATTTTGAACATTAACGCTCTGTTTTCTGTGCCGTAGGTCCGGGCTTACAATTACCCTTAAGTCTCGCTCATAAGTCGACTTCTCTAGGTTGATGTTGTTAATGCTGTATACATTGACAGTATTTGCTCTTCGAATATTAAATACACTGCACTTGCTGGTGTTGAATTCCATTTGCCATTTTTCTGACCATTCCTGCAGTTTATTTAAGTCCTCAATGAGAAATAAGACATATCATTCCAGTATACCAGTAAAGGAAATAAAGTACTATATGTTCTTTATTGTAAATGAGGCGTGTAATATAGGTTCATATACTGTTCTTATAATATTAATTCCAGATCTGATTGAACATACACTAATCTTTATTTTGTCTTTTCAGTCACCTGGACAAGAGACAGAAAGACAAAATACCAAAATGGGAGACAATAAATCAGGAAAGAAAGGGAAAAGGGGGAGAGATGAATCAGACAAAGTCGTGTCTTACGATGACAACTTTTCAGACTTCTCACCAAGAAGAGGACGAGGAGGAGGAGATCGGGGTAGCTTCAGAGGAGAACGGGGTGGCTTTAGAGGAGGAAGAGGAGATCGGGGTGGTTTTAAAGGCGACCGGGGTGGCTTCAGAGGAGACCGGGGTGGCTTCAGAGGAGACCGGGGTGGCTTCAGAGGAGACCGGGGTGGCTTCAGAGGAGACCGGGGTGGCTTTAGGGGAGAAAGAGGTGGCTTTAGGGGGGGAAGGGGTGAACGAGGTGGCTTTAGAGGAGGAAGAGGAGACCGGGGTGGCTTTAGGGGAGGAAGAGGAGACCGGGGTGGTGGCTTTAGAGGGGGAAGGGGGGGTGGATACCAAGGAAGCAGTGATGATGGTTTCAGAGGAGGATTTCGCAGTCATGTAAGCATAAAAATTGCATCTTTTATGTTTTTTAAATGTTATTAATGGTTTTATTGCTATTAATTGAAGAAAAAGAGTACAGTAATAGTAATTTTGTTTTTCCAGGGTTATTGTTCCCTTTATATAATTTTAATGACTCGTACATGTATAAAGTATATTATGTTTTATCATGCTGGTCTCAACAAACCATGTGATAGCACTGAAGTGGAATACTGTACTTAAAATACAATGTACGTAATTAAATTTTTCAAATGACAAGATCCACATTTCCTAAGATTAATAGGGATTGAAGTCTGAACTATTGAGGTTTTACTGTACTGTATTTGCTTATTGGAGATATTTCAATTTGTTGATTTTATCCCTGCAGGGTCCACCTGAGGTCGACCCCTGTTCACTCTACGTGTTGTTCCCAAAAGTTGTTACTGGTGACGATGCCAAGAAGGTGTTGGAAGTTGGGAAAGAGGCAAACTCCATCAATTTTGGAAGGTAAGTACTGTCCGTACTGTAATGTATATACCGTACTAATTATGAGTTTGTTCTTCATGCACATTTCTGTAACTTATCTTTTTTTTTTAATTATTTCTTTCCCCAGTATTGACATCATCAATTACTGTATCGTTTTACTCAAGTTTTGTTGCATATTACTGTTTGCTTGGGCATTAATAATGAAGAATTGATCCTAGAATCTCATTTTATGGCCAAGCATTGAACAAGTCTGGTGGGTTATTATACACTCACTACACTGTTAGCCCAGAAGCAAAGAGACCTTAAAATTTAGTGACCAGGCCTAATGTGAACAAATCAGTATACGTACATTATTTTCCCAGATGCAACAATAATCCTAAAATAGGTAATTAGAAACTCAAGGCATTTCCTTTTTTCGTTCTTTTAATAAAAATGGAAGCAGGAATAAGTAAATAATGAAGTAACTGCATAATCTCCCTTTTCCCCCCCACAGAATGGTTCGTATATATTTTGAATCGGAAGATCAAGTTGAAACGGCAAAACAAAAGATATCTGAAGTTAACTTCTCTGGAGAGAGACCAAAGGTTGAAAATGCCTACAAACAGCATCATGGGTATGTATTCCAATATTTACAGGAATATTTATTTATGGCTATGGCCTAAAACCAGACAGTTCTTGATGCAAGCTGCTGACAGGGGATCAAGGACACTGTGTATCTTCCTTTTCCCTTCTAAGCAAACCCGAGTAATCTAATAGCACTTCCCTCCTCATCATTCTGCTGTCTTACTACATTACTGCAGTTTTGTACTTTTTTAAACACATTGGGTAAAAATAAACGAAAGCAAGAAACACCCCCCCATTGTTGTAAAGTGTTTGGTTTCTGTTTGCTAGAGCAATCAATCACTCTACTTTACATTAAAATGTTCAGTATTTTTACAGGTCATAATTTTTACTCTTAACTGTACCATATACCTGTATAATAATGATTGGTAGCAATCATTGTTTTTTATTACATGAAAAATTGCCATAAAACATTGATGATATTCTAAAGTTTAACATGAAACATCCATTGATGTTGACTGCTTTCCCTACAGCTTACATCTATTTATGTTGGCCTCCATTTATGGGTGAAACATTTCTTCCATTTCTAATGGTAACTTTATTTTGCAGTAAAAGGAAAAACATTTTTTGTTCTAGTAAAATCTTTTATATAAAGAACCATGTATTAGCATACTTATTGCTTACACCTTAACCAATATTTTTTTCCTCAGATCACAGAATGAAAAGAGGGCCCTGAATGAGGTTTCTGAGAAATCATCTAAAAAACAAAAAGTGGGGGTAAGTTAATGAAGAAATTAAAAGAAAAGTGCATGGCATAGTGTAATGTTTAGAAATGGATGTATATTATACTGTGGTGGGATAAGGTTTATTAAACTGGTCTGCTGTTCAGTCCTATCTATTATGGTTTTTATAACATAATTACTGTATTGTATTTTCTCTGGATGTTATACTAACTTGGCTCTTTGACTTTTTTTTTAGGTAGCCGTAGTTGAAAATGTGGAGGAGGAGGAGGAGGAGGATGATGATGAGGAGGATGGTGATGAGGAGGAAGAGGAGGATGACGATGAGAATGAGGATGGCGAAGGTGGTGAGGATGATGATGATGATGAGGATGATGAAGACGATGAGGATGCTGAAGATGGTAATATCCTTAAACTGCAAAATCAGGGCGGTGGTGGTGATGATGACGACGAAGATGATGACGATGATGAAGACGATGATGATGACGACGAGTAATCATGTAATTTATGAATATTGTTAGCATATTTATATTATGATCTAATGATACATAAATTTATACGAGTTAAATCCTGTTATTTTATTGCTCTTTTTCGCAAATGTTTTAAAGCATACAGTATCGCATTTTATGGGTGGAAATAAGTATCTAACGGTTTTGTTGGTTATCCTTGGTCAAGTTGCTTTGCTGTTTACCATTGCTGTAAACCTGCATTGTCTGGATATATAGGAAACTGTATACCTGTACACTGTTTATAAATTCGTGCTGCCCTGCATAACTGCATATATTATATACATGTTTATCCAATTGTAAACCTATTTGAAATTTTTACAGCATAACACAGCTAAGAACATTATCTGATGGTGGGTTCTGTGACATCCAAAATTTATACGTACAACTTGTGTTGGCATGCGTGTTCACCCACCGCCATTCAGTATCCAACACGCAGTGAGTTGGCATATAGGAATAAAATAAACAGTTAACTAATTATTATCACATTGTAAAAGGAGACGACCAGCATACTCCAATACCTATCATCAGTGGTCTCGTATTGTTTCACTTTTTTTTGCTACTGTACATACACTAAAACCTATTATATTAAACTCGTATGGTAAAATTACTTTGTACAATACTAGTAAAATGATAACGAGTTCATTTTGAACATGCGTGCCACATCATGTAACCATGTTGATACCATTTAACTAGGTCTGAAATTTGTATACCCATTTTGAGACTTGAAATGCTTCACTGATGAACAGTTTGTCCCAGATCAAAAAACATTTTGTGTAGGGGCACTAAGGGGGTGTTGGATAGCTATCAAAACAATACAGTGATCCCTCGGTTAACGATTTACCTTCCATAAGATTCTTAACTTCGGTTAACGAGCAATCTCTCGATTAATGAGTTTTTTACAAGCCGACCTCAACATGTTATCGCTTGCATTTGGCGGTCCACCAGCTGTAGTATTAGTCCGCCATTACAGTAATCGGTTTTAGGGCTTAAATTCCTTACTATTTTAGTAAATATCAAGGTTATACTATTCAATAATTTTAAAAATTTTATATTAAATTTTTTTAGTAATTTTAACAATTATTGAACATAATTGAAGGTAAGGAAGCTAGTTTCGGGCGCGCCATCCAGCCTGTTAACACACAAACAGGCGTTAGTCTCTCTTTCCAGTGGAGGTAACATATTGCTTGAGACTTAAACAACGCTTTTTTTTTCATGTGTTTCCAAGCAAATTATTGGTCATTTTGAAATTTATTTTACATATTGACAATATATAATGCAGTGCAGTGTTGATTTAAAGAAAATAATCTTGAATTACACCAAGACAACTAAAATTTTATGGGTGAAATAGCACCATGGGGTGCCTTCTCTTCTCCCTTCTCCTCCACCCCCATTATAATTCCCATCATCATCATCCAGGAGCCTTCTACATACACACCTCAAAGTAAGTGTACTTTTCTGCCTTTTTTGTTGAATTTAGGCAATTTTCGGTGAGCTGGAACCAATTACCCAAAAACCCATTGAAACAATGGTTTTGGTTAACGAGCAACCTGCTGGAACAGATTGTGCTCGTTAACAAGGGACCACTGTAATGGAATTCTTTTGCTGCCCTGGTATGTTCTCTTTACAGAGTTTTGTCATTCTTTCAACCTAAGTGATTTAACAAAAAGGGATAAAACGATTTTTCAGTCTTAATAATTATGTCGGTACTTGATCAATTAATGTACAGTATTATACTTTTTACTTTCATCAACTGATTGGCTCATTAGCCACTTGGGCGATCAGTTACGCACTGTTGGCAAGTACTGGACATGCACTGGCTCATGAATGTATCTGATCTTGCTCCAGTGTTGGTCAAGTCTGGGTCTTGAAATGGCTCACACTCGGTGCCGTCACCACACTCTGGCAGATTGTTCCAAGAGATCACAACTCTCACCGAAAAAATTAGCATTCACAGTTTTCTGGACTTAGAGCTTCTTCAACCTTGAGCTGTAACCCCCCGTGGGGCGAGGGCCCGTCGTAAGGACACTCGACTAAGTAGTGCCCTTTGAGATGTTTATACACCACAATTAGGTCCCTCCTTGCTCATCTGTAGTATAAGCTAAGCAATTGCAGGCGCTCTAATCTCTCTGGGTAGCTGAAGTGCTGCAACCAGTCTGGAGGCCCTTCTTTGAACATTTTTAAGCAACTGACAGTCACTAATATATATACAGTCGACCCTTGTTATTTCGGATCCCTTTAATCCTGATTTTGGATAATTCGGACAAAATCTGAACTAAGCGAGGGACTGTCCGTATCAAATTTCTGGTTCTGGGATTGTCCGATAGATGGCGCGTGCGCCAGACCGCCAGTCATTGTTGACTTAGCGCCATATTCGAGAATCAGTGTTGTGTTGCCCTGCAATTTTCGTTGATATTTCAGTGATTAGGTATCTTTCAGCCTTGTATGTTACATCATGTCTTCAAGGGGGAGTAATACGCTGAAGAGGAAGTATGTGACCATTTCTGTGAACCAGAAACTGGAACTTATTAGGAAGTTAGAGGTTGGTGCTTCGGTTGCTAGAGTGTGTGACCAGTATGGTGTTAAAAAGCAAACAGTTTCGGACATATGCAAGGCTAAGGACAAACTCGCTGCATTTTCTTTGAAATATAATGCAATATTAACCCCTAAATCGGTTAATTCGGACAATCGGCTAAAACGGACACCCTTCCCCCCCTATTAGTCCGTTTTAACGAAGGTCGACTGTATATATATATATATATATATATATATATATATATATATATATATATATCCAGGTACAAAATTATCTCTAAAATTTATTCCCAAAATTATATTACAGTTCCATGGCCACATTATCTTAAAACTTGTGGCGGTACAGCATAGATGTACCATTAACTTACAACTTGACTTACTTTCATGGTGGTATCACTGTGTGATGAACAAGTGTTAACTATAAGACCAACATGTTAGTGAGACGTGAAGTTGTAAGTGTGGTCAGTGTTCGCGTGTTGTAATCAGTGTTGCCAAGTGCCAAGACTACTGTCTTTTCTTTTCTTTTATCCTCTTCATCACTGATCGGCTTGTTAGTTGATTGGGCGATCGGTCACGTCTCTGTTACTTTTCCTTTTCTTTTATCCTCTTCACCAAATGATAAACTCGTTAGCCGCTTGGGCGATCGGTCACATCTCTGTTATGCACTGTTGGCAAGTACTGGGCATGCACCGGCTCCTGAATGTACCTGAACCTGCTCCAGTGTTGGTCAAGTCTTGTCTTGAAAGAGTTCACACTCGGTTCCGTCACAACACTTTCTGGTATATTGTTCCAAGAGTTCACAAATCTCACTCCGAAAAAGTTTGCCCTCACAGTTTTCTGGATTTGCAGCTTCTTCAATCTTGAGCTGTGACCCCTTGTGGGGCGAGCGTCCGCCACTCGACTGAGTAGTGCCCCTTGAGATGCTTATACACCTCATTAGGTTACCCCCTTGCCCTTCTGTAGTATAAGCTAGGCAAGGTCAGGTGCTCCAATCTCTCGGGGGTAGCTGAGGTGCCGAAGTGCAGGCACCAGTCTGGTGGCCCTCCTTTGAACATTTTCAACCAACTGACAGTCCCTAGCATATCTCGGGGACCAGACGGGGTGACAGTACTCCAGATGGGGAAGCACTTCACTCTTGAAGATCGTTACGAGGGACGGACAGTCTAGATATCTGAATTATAACTGTACAACTTTTGTTTTTCTAAAGTTTACATTGAGTAAATACTGTCTATTGGTGCAGCATTTACAGTTAACTCCTTCACTACTGGGATGCCACTAGACAATTTTATTCAGCACAGAGGGATCCCATACATAAGTCGTGAAACTGTTGTTGTCTTGCCTGCGAGCAATCCTAATGCTAAGCAACCAAATACTTCCCAATGAATTTCCATACAAACTTAAAAAAAATATATGCTAACCAAATTACTTAACCTAACCTAACGTAAATTAACGCTTATATACCCAGTACAATATTTATTATTCATTGGTCACTGACAAACATGTATGGCTGTAATGAAATGTTCTACAGGTGTGAAATGACATCCTTGACAAAATTGCTAAACTAATGATATTTAAGTTGCCGTAAAATGTTATATACTGTACTGTACTTGTATTAATTAGTTAGGACGTGGTGTTCTGTGTACGTCCATCTCCAGGATGAAAAAATTGGTACAACAAAAGTTAAAAGTTACATTCCTCCAATGTTTTTTTGATATTTGAGAGGTAAGAAACAGTTTTCTTCTACTATATAATGTTTCAGAAAATTGTTATTTCCAACTGGATGAGGTCATAAACTATTAACGAAATAAATTACAGTACATGTATTGTACTGTAATAAAAAATTAGACTGGTAGAATAAGAAATTAGCCCTCATATAAACACTCTCCTAGAAGTTAAACTAAAGAAATATAGATGCAAAAGAAAATTTGCAAAACAATCTGGGGTAACACATTAATGGATGATGGTGGTGTGTTAACCAATAACTTGAGGAAATTTTCCTATAAAAGGTAAATGTTTTCTTACCTTATGAAAGGCCTAAAAGTATGGGGCTTTTTCCTTGAACAAAACCATGGCTGCATGCTACAGTGTTATATAATGTAAGAGTAGATGGGAAGTTCTTTGAATCATTTCTAGAATAAACATTGGATACATCATCTTGCTTCTTTCTAGCACATGGTTTTAGAATGGTTTTGGGACAATAAATATTATAAATAATACTAGGAAGAGACTTTTCATGAGGGAAGACAACATAAATCTAATGCAGAAAAAATGCACAACAATCTATGACTTTGACTAGTTACATCACTGCACTGCTGACCTACACCGTTTCTCGTAACTGATCTGACACAACTTTAAGACTTGCCTACCTAGACTTTACTCCCACTTACTTTGTCATTCATACTCCTTACCTGAGGGTGGGGAAGTTGATGATCCAGCTGAAGTGAGAAAACAACCTTCTTTCTCCTCCTCCTATACAACACTGAACAGCACATGTCGAATTGGAATTTACCCTTTTGTCACCATTTTTTTTCTTGTATGTACAGTATGAATGTTTTGGTTTACTTTCTTGTTTATTCTAATGCACTATTGAACAGAATAAACAGTGAAACAAGTGTGAGGAGAATTGTTGTGTAGTGCCATATAGTATTACACTGTACATATTTACCGGTACCAGTCATCATCATGGAAGAATAAAATAAATTATTAACCCCTTCAATACAGGGATCTCTTTTTTAATATTTTATTTGGCTCCAGGCAATTTTATTTAGCTCAGATGGGACTCTATACACAAAGGTTTAATCTGTTAACTAGTAAAGTATTTTGTGTTACTATTTATATTTATTGGCAGTGAAAATTGCAGTAAAGGTGTTTCTGGGACCTTAATTCTTATTTTTCCTTTAGTTCATGGTTTCATATTCACATGAATTCCTGATTACACAAATCCATGTAGAGAACCCTGCATAAAAAATGGTTGACTGTATGTTAAACTTGATATACTGTACTGTATAATTTAATAAATAATTCTTTTCTTTTCAATCACTTGCACCAAAGACAGTTGAAGCAGCGAAGAATGTTGAGGACACAACGTCACCAACATTCACAATAAGTGAAAAAAAAAGGCAAATGGAAAGATATAAAAAGAACCCTCTTCCACAGAGGTCTCTACAGATACTAAACCAAAACTAGGAATATTTAGAATTTTGAGAGGTAAAATAAGAGTCCTGGGTAGTGTGAGAGGAGAAAGAGTTAGTTATAAAGAAGAAAGATTTAGTTTTAGAGGAGAAAGAGGTGGTTTTAGAGGAGGAAGAGGATACCAGGGTGGGTTTAGAGGTGGGAGAGGAGAAAGAGGTAGTTTAAGGAGTTAGTTTTAGAGGAAGAGGAGACTGGGGTGGAATTAGATATGGATGTAGTTATAGAGGGCGACAAGAAAGAGATCAGAAAGGCTTCAGTCAAGGAAGCTGAAGACAAGAAGGGGATGGTGGAATCAAAGCAAGAACAGATGGTGATGTAATAGGAGTCCAGCGTGAACGTCAGGTAAGCATAAGGACGAGATGGTAATACAGGAGTACAGTATATATTTTCCTGACGTTTTATTCTGTTATAACTAACGGTTGTTGTACATTTGCCTTTTAAAGTCTGATGTACGCATATACAGTACAGTATAGTATTTTTAATGGTCATCACAGTACAGTGCATACACACTAATCGTAAAGATGGTTTTTAGAGTAATATATATATACCGGGTATATATATATGGTAACTTAAAAACAGATACATTTTACAGTGACTTATTTTCTGCTGGTGGCACACATTACCTTGATGTTGGTGCACTTAACACAATTAATTTTGCTCTGTGTTGTATAGAATTAGAGGGAATTTTATTACCTCAGCAAGTTAATTCTAGAGCCATGGTTTGCCTTTGTATGGCAGTGTATCAAATGCCCAAGTACATTTTTTTTAGAATTCCTCATTGAAATCACAATACCTTGTATTAGGTTATTGAAGAAAATTTGAGCTAAAATGGAAGAAAGAGTAACTATGATTATGGTAACGACTACTGTTAATTTTTTCAGGTTTGTGCGTATGTATTTTGAATCAAGATCAAGCTGAAGAAGCAAAACGGAAAGCATCAGAAATGAACTTCGGTACAACTCCTTTGAGTGTTAGAAATGCTCACAGATAAGTTCAGGTAAGTAGACTCTTATCAGTACATACTATCTCAGTCACCCTTGCCAACCACATGGGTTACATTTAAGAATTCTACCATGGTTAGGAAGGTGAACATATATATTGAGACTGAACTTTTATTTTTTTTCACAGTCTGTATGAACGATTGTGTGTGCATGTAACAGAAAAAAAGAAAACTACTTATATATCAACCTGAAATTATGAGTTGAACAATAACGTAGCACACAGCTCGGCCCCACACATTTTGAGTGGCAAGTCGGCAACTTGGTTAGGTTATTACATGCCTTTTCCATGGATATTAGTCCCCGTCATCCTTCATTTAGGATATTTCTCATTATCCCTAGTTTAGCAATCATTTCGCTTAACAATAAATTTTTCGGAAACGCATCCCAATCGTTAAACGAGGGATACATGTAGTACCATAACTTAAGACATTAGGGGAGTTTGTCTACCTTTCCTTTTACTGGTACTTCATTGCTTTTTTCTCCCCTCGGGAAAATTTAATAAAGCAATCTGTAACATTTATACTTTTTGTAGGCATCTGAAATTGAAAAAGGTGATGACAACAATGCTGAAGATGATGCTGGTGAGGATGCTGATGATGATGATGATGATGTTGAATATGATGATGGTGAGGATGCTGAATATGAAGATTGTGATGGTTGCTGAAGATGATGATGCTGATAATGTCAATAATGATAGTGAAGATTACAATGTCAATGAGGAGGATGATGATGGTGAAGATGACAATGCCAATGATGATGGTGAAGATGACAATGCCAATGATGATGGTGAGGATGATGACAATAATGACAACACTGATGATGCTGAATATGATGATAGTGAGGAAGATGAAGATGATGATGCCAAAGATGACAATAATGATAAATGATCTCTATTTTCTTAAGTAAGTTACTGTATTTTGATAAAATAATACATAAATTTTTGTACATTGAATGCTAATGTTTTATTGCTCCTTTATACAAATGTTATAAAGCGTATATTAAAGTTAATATTAAAGACAAATACAGTATAACTAACTTTTTTTTTAATATCAGTAAATGTTTTCTTTTTTCTTCTACAATTGTTTAGGTGGATCAAGGGTTACGAAGCTCACACTATAGGTAGGTGGCATTACAGAAAAGTACATTACAAAGTAACAATACAGAGCTACAAAAAATATAAACATTCACACACAGAGTCTTTAAGATATATTTAGCTAGTAGAATCATCTTGTACAGTGGTAGTAATGTTGACAGAATTAGGTACAGTATAATTAAACTTTGCTGTCCTTGATTTACCTCAGTGGGAGAGATGATTGTTAGACAAACTTGATTTCATTAACCCGTTGAAAAGCTGGCTGTTTGGTTCATGTTGTGTGGACTGAAAAAATGCCTGATGACAGTATGGTGTTGGAATTTTTATGAGGTTATCCTTGTACATTACTACTAATTATTCAACATAACAATAACTTTCCTTTATGGTGCAAAAGCCACATTAGCATTTGGAATGTTCAGTATCTTCTTCCAGCTGGCTCTAATTGCAAGTGTTGTTTAACAAAAGGTGACTGACCATAAATGATGGACTGTAACTCAACAGCTTGGAACATTTATTATTACCACAGGTCACTGCCAGGAAGGAATGAATTAATGAATGGAGTTTAATGTTTAAAAAAAAATTTTTTCCAGCCCAAGGATAATTCTCAAACGTGACACATGTAGTCACTAGGCCTCCATCCACAAGTTAAGTTAGGAGAGAAAAACCATTGATTCTTTTCCTTTCAGGGTAATGTCCACAGTAAGGGCCAGTAATATAAGGTTCCTTCGGTCTACACCAAAAACTTTGTAAGAGTGTAACACAAGTTGCTAAATGAAAGGTGACAAACTGTAAATTTAAGATGATTATGAAATAAACATTACAGTATCATAAATGCATCTCCCCCATAAAATGGGGAGAGGAGAAAGGGGGGGGGGGGAAGACTCCTGTGCAATTATGAAAAAACACCCCACACACACCTCACCAAAAAGAAAGGTTGAGTAAAACATTAGCTGAAAAAAGTTACATCTTTTAATGGTTGCCACCTTATCTATTTCGATATTCTTAATTACACATCAAAACATTTGGAATCGCCAAAAGTTGTACCTCGCAAAACACATACATCCTTACGTCTAATAATCATCATCTTAGCATCTCTATATTCAAGTCATCAAACCTTGTTACAGAACTGAAAAAGTTTTAAATAAAATATTGTCAGCACAAACTTCAACATCTCCACTTTCCATTTCTTCTTTTTCTTCATCAAATTCTTCAATATCGTTTACTTCAGTACCATCATACTCCTCAAGAGTATCTTGACAACTAGCATCATTTCCATCCTTCTCACCATCAGCATCGTTGCCATTTCCCTCAGCCATAGTAACCTCTACATCTTCCGGCTTCTCTTTGTCTTGATCCATTGCTTCATCACCCTTGTTCTCACCTTGATCATTACTACCTTCTTCAGTCTGAAAAGAAGACAGTACAGGTACTGTAATCATCATTACTGCCTTCTTCAGTCTGAAAAGAAGACAGTACAGGTACTGTAATGTTAAGCCAAAACATGGTATGGACATAGAATGGAAAGTGTATGATTAGTAAGAAAGAAATGGTAGCAACAACATTTTACAGCCATTTTCCCCAATGGCATGGATAAAAAATGTATAAGGGGCACATACTGTATATACAGTACAGCTCAGAAAATTGAGAAGTATCCCTAATAGAAGAAAATAACCAAATCATTAAAAGAAAAAATAAAGGGCACAACTCATGATACATCTTTAGTGAACAAAGTACAGTATGTCTGAAATGGATATTGATTGATCTACTATATAGCGAGACATGCTGTATTGTACTTTCTCACCAAATTTATCCTATATTCATGTCCCCATTCTCATTTTAGTAGCTAAGCAGGTATAAATACACGTTGAATGTACATTTATATACAAGTAGACGGGCATGGCCAAAGCTATATACCGGTACCGTCCATTAAACTACAGTGTGGCATAAAAACGTATTGTGTACAAACGAGATATCAACGACTTACTTTCTTCTTTTTGGCTGGGGAAGTCTCTACATCACTGGTTGAATTCCGTTTAGCTGGCTCAGAAACCTTTCTGTAAAGAAATATCAGAAATATGAAGGATTATTCTTGAAGTTTCAACAACATACTGGATCCAAAGATAGGTATCACAAGCACAGTACTGTACCGGGCAAACATGAGCAACATAAAAAATACATTACTGTGGCCACATCACTTCCATACAAATTCAAGTCATCACCATATCCTTTTATTCTATCACTGGTCACTCATATTTTTGCTTCCTTTTATCTATAAATTTACTTTGTCAGTCCTGATATAAAATTTATTCTTCACTTATAACAATAAAAGCAACTATCTATGATCACAACTTCCCCCCCTCATTACTTCATCACCATTTGGATATCTTTCATCACACTCAGGGCCCCCTTACTGCAGAAAACATCTTGCTTTTACTACCTTCCCATTGTCTAATATTCAACTCCTTTACAACTGATCTGTTCCTAACCACACCCGATTTTACTTCTTCACATGTGAATACTGTACAATGAAGTAGAAAAAAGTACAACATGAAATACAGAACAAGCTTTTCATAGTACACTTACGCCTTTTCTCGGAATGATGAGTCAATGTTTGGTTTTTGACCATTGAATTCCATCTCTGCTAATTTTGCTTCCATTTCTTGGGCTTTAGCTTCCGATTCAAAGGTTAAACAGCACTTCCTGCAATTAAAAGGAAACCGGACCTGAGATGCAGACGATAATAACCGGATAACAAATGACTAACAAGAAATATTCAATCAGTGGACTAAGCAAGTTATAACTAAATATTAATTTTGTTTATGGAAAGCTTATTAAGCTATAGATATGCAATTTACTTATATATGGAAAATCCTAGAGGGGGCTAAGAGATTAAAGATAAAACCCCCCAAATATAAGGAGTGATCCTAAAATCCATAATCAATCTGTAGAAAATTAAATTCACTGTCATTCCCGCATGACACTGACAGGAGTGAGAAGCGCTCCTTCCCATAACCTGTTGCCTTGCCATTCAGATTCCAAAGAAATCATGAAATTAAATACCAAATAAAAAATCTGAGAAATTATGGAATTTATCCTGAAATCCCACTTCATAATCAAGTAAGTGCAGTATTAGGCAACTACTGTAGTGTAAAAACATTGTAATCATAATAAAAAATGTGACATGTAATAAAAATCGTCTTTACATTACCCAAGTAATAGCTCCATGTGTGGTATGTGCGTTCATAGGTGCACGACGGCACATACATACAAGTACACTCATCTACAAGTGTAAGTGAAGTTTATATACTAAGAAAGAAGGAAACTGAGCACCAGATATCATTCCTTACCATCCAAAGTGCATTGATGTTGCTGTTTTCCCAAACTCCATTAACTCTGCAACACCTTGACCAGTGATGGCACCGGGGAAATTCAGGTAAATTACACAGCCATCCTTTACAGGTTCCTGAAATGGTTAATAATAATATTAACTTGTAAAATTCATTGATACAGGTACAATATATTATGAATTTTATATTCATTAGTAAACACTTGACATCTCTTTACACCAGTGTAGTGTACAATACAGTCTGGTGATTCACATGCAGTATTTATTAGGAACATTTTATGACTAAAAATAAAATATGTCTTCCAAAACAAAAATCTTTGGTTCTCACCCGCTGCATAGATCCATCTTGATAACCATAGCCTTGTATCCATGGCATTCCTTGATATCCGCCACGACCTCTCATATTTCCCCTTGCTCCTCGTAACCTTCCTCTTCCTCTTATTAATATATTTGTACCTCCTCTAACCATAGATCTTCCCCTTAAAAAGCCTCTTCCTCTTGAGAAGTCATTTGTGTATTCCATCATGCCACCTCGTCCAGCAGGAATGGCACCTCGCCCTCCTCTAACATGACCCCTCAGTCCATCAAAGCTTCCTCTTACTCCCCTGGAGCTGCTTCTGCCTCTCTCATACATGCCTCTACCTCTTCTTATTCCCCCTGTAACTGCCTCAAAATCACCTGTTCCTCCTTCATAGCCTCCTCTCCCTCCATGAACAGTACCCCTCACACCCCTAGCTCTCCCTCCCGTATAACCACTCTCGTTTCCTTCATAATTCCCACGGCCACCCCTGAATCCAGCTCTAGTCCCTTCAAAAGAGGTTTTTCTTCCCCTGTATGAACTGCTACTGTCTTCATAACCACCCCGGCCTCCACTATAGGCACTCCCCCTGACTGCATTGTGACCACGGCTCCTACCTGTAGTAAATCTTGTGCCTCGTCCCCTTCCTCCACCATAATTTGTCCCTCTGCCTCCTCCATAACCTGCATCTCTCTGTTCCTCATAAGGAGTATACCCAGTTCCTCTCTCTTCTCCATAGCCCGTGTAACTGCTACTCTCTTCATTATAAGGGTAAGTACTACCCCGATCTTCGCCGTAACCGCCGCCGTACCCGCTAGTTGAGGAGTCGTAACCGGTGTACCCGGTCTCCCTCTCTGAACCATAGCCAGAGTAACTGGTCTCCCTCTCCCCTCCATAACCACCTCTTTCTTCACCATAGCTACCATAAGTAGTTCTTTGTTCTTCACCATAACCACTGTAGTTATTACCACCACCTCTGCCTCCTCCACCATAACTACCTCCCCTTCCTGTACCATATCCCCTACTTCCCCCTCCCTCGTAGCCACTGTCACTATAACCACTGCCTGTTCCACTATAGCCACTGCCACCTCCACTGTAGCCACTACCACCTCCACTATAACCAGTACCTCCTGTATTATAGCTAGTGCCTGCTGTACTATAGTTAGCACCTGCTGTACTATAGTTAGTGCCTCTGTTGGAGGAACTATAGTTAGTGCCTCTGTTGGAGGAACTATAGTTAGTGCCTCTGTTGGAGGAACTATAGTTGGTGCCTCTGTTGGAACTATAGTTAGTGCCCCTGTTGGAGGAACTATAGTTGGTGCCTCTGTTGGAACTGTAGTTAGTGCCTCTGTTGGAACTGTAGTTAGTGCCTCTGTTGGAACTGTAGTTAGTGCCTCTGTTGGAACTGTAGTTAGTGCCTCTTCCTCCCCTGTATCCTCCACCTCGGCCAGTATCATATGTTGTGCCCCTCCCGCCTTTGTAGCCACCCCTCTCTTCGTATGTCCCGCCTCTGCCACCTCTGAAGCCTCCTCTAAAGCCTCCTCTCCCACCTCTCCCTCTGGTCATCATGCCATTTGATCTGTCCATGGTGGTGGTTTAAGTGTGAAGACCCTCTCTCTCCTGTTCCAGAGTAAGGTCTGGAATTTCCTTCAAAGTCGTTGGAGTTTTAGCGACTTTTTGCTTGACCTGGGAACATGACCTGATGCCTGGAATTAAAATTGATTAAATAATAACAGGACTATCATGTTGTATAAACTTAAACATTGAGATCTGGTTCCTTAAGAGATGCATTTTCATTTAAAACAACTTGGCATTTAAGAGAAAAAATAAAAATCACTCCAGATAAAACAGCTTCAGCTAACATGACCAGCTAACTCACACAATGGACTACATGCACTGCCTGATCAATAAATCTCAAAATGATACTAACGCATTTATATGAAGGAATTATTTTCCATGTTTCACTGGGTCGAGAAGCGAGGATAAAACAAGTGTGAACTAAATGGTTAATTCTATATGAAAGATGATGACATGTACCATACCATCCAAACCAATACTAACCTAATTAAACCAGGCTGCCCTAAGTTATCAGGTTAAGTGTAGCTGCTGCTTCTTGTTTGCTTTCATAAATGGCTTAATCCACTGCAGTAAAAATCACATAAATCTGCTCAGGTTATCTAAGCATTTATGATGTCCTGTAGAGAGAAAATGTATTTACAGTATTACTTTTTAACCCTTAGGCCCCGGGTGACGTTCCAGAACGACCGCATATTTTCCCGCCATTTTTTTTATATTATTTTTGGAAAAGTTTATTTTGCTTTCGCGATTTATCCCCACGACTGGGGGGGGGAACACCTTTAAGTTCAGTATTTAAAGGAAACCTACTAATGTGTGTTCATACATTCATTATTATTCCACCCACCATAATAGTCAAACAGTGAGAATTTTCATCAATGTTTTTACGTGCTCTAAGAATATGCAGTCCGGAATTCATTGATGAGGAATATAAATATATCTATAATATTGGCTTGAAACTTAAGTACCCTAGGTCTTTTATAGACAAATGCCTTAACATTACTAAGAAATCATTTTATAGAACTGATCCTCAGCCCACCCATGACAAGAATCTCTTAGTATTACCATTTAACAAAAAATTTCTCTCAAATTCCTATACAACTGAAAATCTGGAACGTTAATGTGGCATTTAAAAACTCATGCACTGTAAAACAAATGTTAATTAAGAACTCCCCCAACAATGCAGGCGGCTGCATTTACAAGGTTCCTTGCAAGGAATGTAATATGTTCTACTTAGGCCAGATGGGTAAAGATCTTATAACTAGACTTAAACAGCATAAATATAGTGTTAGGACAGGCCAAGAATCCAATGGCTTGTTCATTCATATGAGAGATAATAAGCATTGCATTGACTGGGATAATGCCTCCTCAATATTGCCTTGTAATTCAATTGTCAGTAGGAACATTATAGAATCCAGTCTCATTAAACATACCGAATCTGTCAACATGAATTTGAGTACTGTAATGGTACAGTATGTACAAACTGGATAATTTTGTGATTAGGAAGATTTGTAACCAGGTGAGAAGGTTGGGTCATCTTACCCTATGACCTGACTACGGACAGCTGCTATGCTTAGAGATGGTATGGTCAATTTCTTTGGATTAAGAAGATTAGTAAGGGTCACTGCCTTATGACTGGAACATTGTGGACCCCTGCTGTCCCCTAGGGACTTGATCTCACTCTCCTCTACTGTATATATTAGCCTTCTCAAGTATTTCTCTTTAGTCTGTACTCACCCCTGAAGATGTGAATTAGGTACACGAAAGTGCTTGGGAACTTCGTGTTTTCTTGTTTCCTTGTGGTTATCAGCATATACTTGGATAACGAGCACCTCACGTGATTTACTTGCATATATATATATATATATATATATATATATATATATATATATATATATATATATATATATATATATATATATATATATATATATATATATATATATATATATATATATATATATATATATATATATATATATATATATATATATATATATATATATATATATATATATATATATATATATATATATAGAATGTACAGCCAGGTTTTGTGGTGAGATGATGGAGAGGACTGAAAGATTAACGAGAAATGAAAATTCTCACCTGGCCCTGAACTTGGCTTCCAGGTACAGTAGTATTCCTTCTTGTTATCACCCATCTTCCAGAACTTATACAATCTATTCTCCTTTATCACTGTTCACTTCATCATTCCACCATCACACCTGGCTGGGCTCGTCATCCAGCCATACACCTAATCAGTTCCACTTAACACTATTAATTTAGCCCAGCATCTTACTACACTAACCTTTACACTGTAGCTGGCCAGTTCCACTCTTTTCTACTAAGCATAAAAGGCTTCCTTCAATTTTTATACCCTCCTTCTTGGAACAAACATCTCCTTCCTTCCCCTTATCCTTTTAAGCCACAGCTGTTGTTTGTTTGTTTCATAAATGACATGCCGAAAGCTGTACATTCCTCCAAACAAATGTTTGCAGATGATGCCAAGTTATTTAAGGAAATCAAGAACCAAACAGACTGTGAAGAGATGCAGAAGGATCTCTGTGAGCTTCAAGAAAGGTCGAAAAAAATGGCTGCTAAGATTCAATGTCACAAAGTGTAAGTGGCTGCACCTGGGGTAATACCAATGATAAAGAGGCGTATCATATGTTCCAATGGGACGAAGAAACTACATGAATTGAGACTGAATATGTCAGAGGGAGGCAGGTACCACGCGCCGGCACCTCAGCTACCCCAAGATATTAGAGCGCCTGCAAATGCCTAGCTTATACTACAGATGGGCAAGGGGTATTAATTGAGGTGTATAAACATCTCAAAAGGCACTACTCAGTCGAGTGTACATACCTGGAGCTGGCGGATGCTCGCCCCACAAGGGGTCGCAGCTCAAGGTTGAAGAGGCCGCAAGTCCAGAAAACTGTGAGGGGTAACTTTTTCAGAGTGAGAGTTGTGAACTCTTGGAACACTCTGCCTATGAGTGTTGTGACGGCATCGAGTGTGAGCTCTTTCAAAACCAGACTTGACCAACACTGGAGCAGGTTCAGATACATTCAGGAGCCAGTGCATGCCCAGTACTTGCCAGTGTGTAACAGAGACGTGACCGATGCCAAGCGGCTAACAAGCCGATCAGTGGTGAAGAGGATAAAAGTAAAGTAAGTCACAACAAGCCAGCTATGCTGTAAGACACATTCTTCCCTGCTATCTCCTTTATATCCCTATCACGATTCCAGCCTGGTTTCCAAACAAAGTCTGATTTTGAGAACGAACCAATAAGTACTGTACTGTACACGTATAATTGTTCACTGGTTCATTTCTAAAATCAGACATTGTTCAGAAGTGATTTTCATCAATTAACTAAAGTGACAAAGATGCAGAGGCCATAATCTAATTTCACATAAATATTAACCACTCTAGAACTATTTGGGGGGATGAGGTTAAGTTAGGTTAGGTTGGGTGGTAATGTTTTACTTTTGGACACAATGGGTATCTTAGGAATTTTATCTTTGTAATCAATAGTTTAGACAATTCTAAAACACTTTTCTTCTTTGATGTTTCCCTCGCAAATGACCTAAAAATTACCTAACCTAACCTCCTAACAGGGGGGGCTCCACCCTCTGGACCCCCAACATATATAAGTCATTTGCAAGGGAAACGTCGTAGAACTGTGTAAACTATTAATTGCTGAGATAAAATTCCTAAGATTGTTGTGTTGTCTGAAAGTAAAATAATACTGGTTAGGTTAGGTTAACAGGGTGGTTAATCTTTAGGTGAAATAAACTGGGGTGGAGAAACTTAAGGTGATCCCAAATTACACTTAATAGGATGAATAATCTGCGCTTGAACTTACCAGTAATTCTACAAAGTGAAAGGAGCACCTTACATTAGTCCAATACTGCACACACACACATATATCATTATCATAAATTAAGAAATAGGCGGTATACAGCTAAGTTAATTATACCTTAATTTGTTTAGTTTGGTCCATATTCAAGTAAATTTCTCCTACACTGTGGAAAAACAATGCTGCTTTCATTAATAAAACTTCCATTGTAAGGAGATGAATTTATACCATAATATAAACCTCCTGTCAGTAAATCTACTTTTTCTTAAACCAAATCAATATATATATATATATATATATATATATATATATATATATATATATATATATATATATATATATATATATATATATATATAAAATTGCTCCTAAGTACAGTACAGTAAAATCTGTGATGTAAATTCAAAATTTTTTCTTAACTGGCAAAACATTAATCCTGAATTGTACACAATGTTTCAATTTACCTGTAATAAACCTAAAAGTTGGAGTAATATAATGCATGCTCTCGTGATGAGCCTGCAAGAAAAGTTGTTATATTATGTAATCAATGGTAAGGCAGGCACAGCTATCCTACTCGGGGTGTCACTATAGACTCCAAAGACCATAAAATTTATCCTTAACTACTCCTCCTCCACACTATAATTCACAACAGTTTAATCTAACTACTTCATAACTCTACTTCTGTCACCACCGTGATATAACTTTCTAGGGTTACATTTCGACAGCTAAACTGCTGATGCCAAACTCATAATGAAGACAAGCCTACACTTCACGTTTTTGGCATTCACATCTTCTGTTACAAGCAACTACTGATATAATACACTAAATATATATATCAACGGAAAGAACAAGTCCATATTACTTACATTCACATAGCAATGGAGTGTTTCCGTGCGTAGATATACACTAATTCTGACAATTAAAAAGTGATACGCTATTTACGGCCCTCAGGACGGTAAGGATGCGCGTCCATTGCTTACTAGCAGCTGCCTGGGTCATCCCTTTAACTTTAACTAACTACAATTAATGGTGTCTTATTACTAGCTCCACTGACTTAACTTCTATATAGATTTAAATATACTTCTAAAATATAATAAGAATGCGAATAAATATTCCTATGAGGTCTGGTTATACATATTATTTGTTTTAATATCTAGATAAAAGTGGTTTTGAGGAGTAAGAATAAATATGTCTCTAGAACGGTGTTATCCGTGTAAACAGCGTTGGCTATTAAAGTTAAATAATACTTTTGTTTGTTGAGAAAATATATATGTAATTTGCGTATTTTTAACAAAACTTTTCTTTCTAAGCAAATTAATTGAATTAATTGAATTTATTCTTGTGAAATATACTTATATTTATATATTGATTCCTCTTGTATATCTTTACTGGTGGGTATAGGAAATACTGTCTATTTATTTATATCATATTTTATTATCCAATGATTTATATTACCTTGCCATAACTAATGCATAACCAAAATAGGTCACTTTGGTTGGTAGATATAAAACTATTTAAAAGAATGCCACGATAGGCGTTTTCAGTGACGTCATATGTCCCACAATGCATCAGCTCCCTCAGCCGCTGCCGCCAAAACTCGACCACCTTATCATCGTCACTTCAGTCTCCCTGTTTGTCACGTCAAATCCACCAGCCAATACCACCTATTGATGCCATCTTGGTCCCAAACCATCCCAAAAGGACCCACCTATATTAATTAGAAAGGTAAATGGCTGAAAGTTATATACTGTATATTAGCAGGTTCATTCTCGTATTAAATTCATTCACTGGTTCTCCTTCATGGGCACTCCAATATATTTAGCATTGAGCGACTATGGCATCGTCAGTAAATTATTTGTTCTCGTAGTTGAGGGACATGGAACTTATAAATCCTTATAAGAGCCTTTATAGTCACAATTTACAACAATGGTCAGATATTTTACAAAAAAACTCGGATAACTTATCTAACATTTGTACCATTCACATCAAGACTAATAACTACTGACTGTACAGATGAATAAGTTTGTGCGGTGCAATTATAAGCACAGAAAAATGTAAGTCCAAGCGGCTAACAAGCCGATCATGAAGGATAAAAGTAAGTAAAAGTAATAAAACATCAGTGTGGGGCCCCTGGTATTACGTGGAATAGCGGGAGGAACGGCACTAATTTTGGCGGGAACTCATTGCAAAGATTTATGTTCATTTTAAGTAACATATCTTCAGGTTATACTGTTTTTTATGAAGAAATCTGAAATGACAGATTGGTCATCCTTGGACTTGGATTTGGGCAGGCTTGAATGTATCACGACTTAAGGATGAGTTACTAGCCAGAGTTTTGATAACTGAAAAAATAAGGCTTGGAGATTCTAAAGCAGGATCAACATGGTAGGATATGTTTTTTGTTTGCTTGTTATTGTTTCCTGCTTTTTGTTTGCATGAATTTATAAAGTTTCCTTATAATTTAAGTTTACTTCTCAGAGGTAAATTAATTTTGCATGAATGATTGATTTAATATTCTAGAATGGTTGAAAGTTAAATTTGCATCTATATTTATTTTTAACTAATTTTTGTTGCTTGTATGCTTTCTTGTTATGTTTGATGGTATAATTTGTTGATTTGAAGCGCTTTAATTATGTCTTGTATGGTATTTAGTTTCGTGCATGGACTAATCATTTTACAAAATTATTTGATAAATTTGTATTAAAAGTTGTGATGTTCATTGTTACATTGATTGTAAATCCAATGAGCATTTTGGTGGAATAAAATGCCAGGTTTTATTTATATATGTATCATTTTGTTATTTCATAAATATTTTAACAAATTTATGAATCTTTATTTGTCCCTTAATTTATCGCACAAAGGATATGCCTGTAATTCATATCATTCATAAAATATTAAATGACTCGAGTATTATTATGGATACTAAATTATTAAACAAAACAATTCCATTTTCATCGATTATCTCAATCTGTTGTTAAATACACTTCCTCTGCTCTTCTCACAAAAGTTTTATTGTCTTATCGATAATATATTAAATTTATATACTACTTATTTCTATATCTATACTCACAC
>NW_024720711.1:1367946-1422686 GCF_018991925.1 Homarus americanus
CTAGAAGTGTTTAAACCTTCACCTTCGGCCATCTGCAGACATTTCAACTTCTTCTACTGTCTTGTCTGTCTGTCTATGTCTGTCCGTGTGTCTGTCTCGGTCCGTCTGTCCATATTTCTATGTGTGTCTGTTTGTCTCTATCCTTCAGGCTCCTGTCTGTCTGCTTCATCTATGTCCCTGGCTCTGTCTTCTTCTGTCTCTGTGAGCCTGCTGCGTCCATCCATGTCCCTGGCTCTGTCTCTCTGCCCCCTGTGAGCCTGTCTTGCCCATCCATGTCCCTGGCCCTGCCTTTCTTCTCTCTCTTGAGCCCGTCTGTCTATCTATGTCCCTGGCTCTGTCTCTGTCTCTCAGAGCCTGTCTGTCTACCCATGTCCCTGTCTCTGTCTCTCTGTCTCCCCTGCATCAGTCTGTCTATCATGTCCCTGGCTCTGTCTCTGTCTCTCTGTGAGCCTGTCTCGTTCATTCATGCCCCTGGCTCCTGTCTCTGTCTCTGTCTGTCCATGTCCCTGGCTCTGTCCTTCTGTCTCTGAGCCTGTCTGTCCATCTATGTCCCTGGCCCCTGCCCCTCTGTCTCTGTCTGCCCATCCATGTCCTGGCTCCTGCTCTCCGTCCCTCTGTGAGCCTGTCTGTCCATCTATGTCCCTGGCTCTGTCTTTTTCTCTCTGAGCTTCCCATCCATCTATGTCCTGGCTCTGTCTCTCCGTCTCTCTGTGAGCCTGTCTGTCCATCTATCCCTGGCTCTGTCTTTCTGTCTCTCTGTGAGCCGTCTGTTCATCTATGTCCCTGGCTCTGTCTCTCTGTCTCTCTGAATCTCACCTGCTTCATCCATGTCCCTGGCTCCTGTCCTTTCTCGTCTCTCTGTGAGCCTGTCTGTCTCCCATCCCCTATGTCCATGTCCCATTCTGTCCCTTTCTTCTCTGTCCTGTCTGTCCATCTATGTCCCTGGCTCTGTCTTTCTGTCTCTGTGAGCCTGTCTGTCATCTATGTCCCTGGCTCCTGTCCTCTGTCTCTCTGTGAGCCTGTCTGTCCATCTATGTCCCCATTCTGCCCTTTCTGTCTCTCTGTGAGTCTGTCTGTCATCTATGTCCCTGGCTCTGTCTTTCTGTCTCTGCATTCTCGTTCACCATCTATGTCCCTGGCCTCTGTCTCTGTCTCTGTGAGCCTGTCTGTCTATCTATGTCCCTGGCCTCTGTCATTTCTGTCTCTCAGAGCCTGTCTGTCCATCCATGTCCCTGTTCTGTCTTTCTGTCTCTGTGAGCCCTGTCTGTCTCATCCATGTCCCTGACTCTGTCTCTCTCTGTCTCTCTGTGAGCCCGTCTGTTCATCTATGTCCTGACTCTGTCTCTGTCTCTCTCAGAGCCTGTCTGTCTCATTCATGTCCTGGCTCTGTCTCTGTCTCTCTGTGACGTCCGTCTGTCTGTGTCTGTTCCATTACTACACATACTGATTTTATATATTTTTTTCTCACTCAATGTTATTCCCTTTCTTTCCACCCTTATCCTTTCTCCCTCCCTCCTTCCCCTTCCCTCTCCCTTATTCTTTCTAACCCTTTCCTCTGCCCTCCCCTCCCTCCCTCTTTTTCTCCCTCCTTCCCACTCCACCTCCCTTCCTTTCTTCCCATCCTCTCCCTTTCTTCCCCCTCTCCTCCCCCTTTCTTCCCCCACCATCTTCCTCCTCCCTAAATCCCATTGTTCCTCCCTTTCTCTCTCCTTCCTCCCCCCCCTTCCTCTGCTTCTTCACATCCTTCCTCCATTCTCCTTTGTTCTATTTCATCATCCCTTTTTTTTTGTTCTTTTCCTTTGTTCTTCTTGTTCATAAGCACTCTCTCTTTCTGTCCTCCTCTCTCTCTGTCTCTCTCTCTCCTTCTATCTCATCCTTTTTCTCTTTCTCCTTCTTCTCCACCAACTCTCCCAACCTCCTACACTAACTCATGCTTCCTTCCATCTCCTTTGCGTCTCTCCTTTCCCTCCCTCCTCCTCTCTGTTTCTCCTCCTCCCTCCTTCCTTCTCCTCTTTTCTCCTTCACGGAATACTCACAGATCAGGCTCTCACACTTTCCCCACATTTTCATCACCTTTCCTCCCCATCCCTCCTCTCTCTCTCCTTCCTCATTCCCTCCCTCCCTTTCTCTCCTCCCATCCTACTCCTTCCGTTATTACTTCCGCTACCAATGTTTTTCTGTACTCTCTTTTTCGAATCATGGAGATCCAATACCTGTTCTCTCTCTCTTCTCCCCTGTTCACCTGTTCACTCTGTTCAGTTCTTCCACCCTGTTCACTTTCACTTTTTACTCCTATATATATTGTTTATTTCACTCTTACCACACCTTTACATCTCTCCTTCATTTCTTCTTCCTTCTTACCCCTTTTTACCTCTCCTTTCTATACACCTCCCTCCCCCTTCCTCCCCCCTCCCTTCCCTCACGCTCTCATTTTTTCTCTTAATTATTTTTCTTTCAGAGACACTTGACCATGTTATCTCACTACTGCTGGGCCAGGGACTTGACTGCTTCATCAACTCTTTAAAAAAGGATTTATCTTCTTCCCTCTTTCTCTTCCCTATACATCCTCCTCCTCCTCTTCTTACCTTCTACACATCCTCCTTTCTCCTTTCTCCCTTATACCCTTCCTTCTCCTCTCCCATCTTCTTCTCTTCCCTTCTACCCATTCTTCTCCAGCCCTTTCTTTTACATCTCGTTTCCTCTTCTTCTTCCTTCTTATTATCTCACCGTACACCTCCTCCTCCCCTTCCTCCTCCTTCACGCCTCCTCCTCCTCCCTCCTCACGCCTCCTCACGCCTCCTCCCTTCTCACTCGTCCTCACGCCTCTCCCCTCACAGACAGAGACTGGTTGACGAGTGTATATTTATAGAACCCTCAGCATAGTGACCCCAACGACACCCCACTACCAGTGCTGTGACCAACACACCCCCTACCATCTGTAACCCCATCACCTATAACTTCCCCACCACCCATAACTTCCCACCACCCATAACTTCCCCACCACCCATAACTTCCCCACCACCCATAACTTCCCCACCACCCATAACTTCACACCACCTCAATCCCCACCACCCATAACTTCCCCACCACCATAACTCTCCCCCACCACCTATAACTATCACACCACCCATAACCTCCCCACCACCATAACTTCCCCCACCACCTATAACTTCCCACCACCTATAACTATCCCACCACCTATAACTTCCCACCACCATAACTTCCCCACCACCTATAACTTCCCCACCACCTATAACTTCCCCCACCACCTATAACCCCACTTTCCACCCACCACCTATAACTTCCCCACCACCTATAACTTCCCCACCACCTAACTTCCCCACCACCTATAACTTCCCCACAATACTTCCCCACCACCTATAACTATCCCACCACCTAACCTACCCCACCTCTTCCTCACCACCTATAACTTCCCACCACCTATAACTTCCCCCACCACCTATAACTCCCACCACCTATAACTTCCCCACCACCTATCATTCCTCTCTATAAGATACTGTACCTGAGAGATAAAAAATGGGGAGGAGAAAGAGGTAAAAAGTGAGAGACGTAAATAGCTCAGAGATCAGTTGTAACTCTGCTTATCACCCCTCCTCCCTCCTCATTCTCTCTCCCTCCCTCATTCTCTCCCTCCTGCGTTCTCTCCCTCCCTCCCCTCCATCATAGGTATATTAACTCCCCCTCCGCTTCCCTCCCCACCTCCCTCTCCTCTTTTCACTTATTATTAGGAAAAACTCCCCCCCCTCCCCCCACCAGCTCGCCCCATCCACCACCTACATTATCTCCCCTCCCCTAACACCATCTCACCCTCCTAACACCATCACCCCTCCTAACACCATCCTCCTCCCCTAACACCATCACCTCCTCCTAACACCATCACCCCTCCCTAACACCCATCACCCCCCTCCCCTAACATCACCCCCTCCCCTAACACCATCACCCCTCCCCTAACACCATCACCCCCTCCCTAACACCATCCACCTCCCTAACACCATCACCCCTCCCCAACACCATCACCCCCTCCCTAACACCATCACCCTCCCCTCTCCCCCCTAACACCATCACCCCTCCCCTAACACCATCACCCCTCCCCTAACACCATCACCCCCTCCCCTAACACCATCACCCCTCCCCAGGCCCCTCTAACACCATCACCCCCCCTCCCTAACACCATCACCCCCTCCCCAACACCATACCCCTCCCCTAGCAGCCCTCCCCCACCCCCTCCTAACACCATCACCTCCCTAACACACACCCCTCACCTAAGGCAGCCCCTCCTAACACCATCACCCCTCCCCTAAGGCAGCTCCTCCCTAACACCATCATCCCTCCCTAACACCATCACCCCTCCCTAACACCATCACCCCCTCACCCTAAGGCAGCCCCTCCCCTAACACCATCACCCCTCCCCTAACACCATCACCCTCCCCTAACACCATCACCCCTCCCCAAAACACCATCACCCCCCCTCCCCTAAAACGCCCTCCCCTAACACCATCACCCCCCCCCCTACACCATCACCCCTCCCCTAACACACCATCCCCCTCCTAACACCATCACCCCTCCCTAACACCATCACCCCCTCCCTAACACCATCACCCCTCCCTAACACCATCCACCCCTCCCCTAACACCATCACCCCCTCCCCTAACACCATCACACCCCTCCCTAACACCATCACCCCCTCCAACACCCCCCATCACCCCTCCACACCATCACCCCCTCCCTAACACCATCACCCCCTCCCCTAACACCATCACCCTCCCTAACACCATCACACCTCCTAACACCATCACCCCTCCCCTAACACCACCACACCTCCCCTCCTAACACCATCACCCCCTCCTAACACCATCACCCCTCCCTAACACCATCACCCCTCCCTAACACCATCACCCCTCCTAACAGCCCCCTCCCCTAACACCATCACCCCTCCCCCTAACACCATCACCCCCCCTCCCTAACACCATCACCCCCCTCCCTAACACCCCTCCCCACCCCCACACCATCACCCCTCCCCTAACACCATCACCCCCTCCCTAAAACGCCCCTCCCCCTAACACCATCCCCCCTCCCCAACACCATCACCCCCCCCTACCATCACCCTCCCCAACCATCACCCCTCCCCAACACCATCACCCCTCCCCTAACACCATCACCCCCTCCCCAAGGCAGCCCCTCCCCTAACACCATCACCCCTCCCCTACCATCACCCCCTCCCTAACACCATCACCCCTCCCCTACCCCACATCACCCCCTCCCTAACACCCATCACCCTCCCTAAAACCTCCCTCCCATCACCTACACCATCACCTCTAACACCCCCCTAACACCATCACCCACCCCTAACCCATCACCCCTCCTAACACCTCACCCCTCCCCTCACACCATCACCTCCCCTAACACCTCCCCCCCACCCCTCCTAACACATCACCCCTCTCTTACCATCACCCCCCTCACCTACACCTCCCCAACACCATCACCCCTCCCTAACACCATCCCCCTCCCCTAACACCATCCCCCCTCACCCTAAGCAGCCTCCCCTAACACCATCACCCCCTCCCCTAACCCTTCCCCTCCCCTAACCCACCCCTCCCCTAACACCATCACCTCCCTAACACCATCACCTCCTAACATCACCCCTCCCTAACCTCACCTCACACCATCACCCCTCCTAACACCATCCCCTCCCATCACCCCTCTCCCCCTCCATCACCCTTCCCTAACTCATCACTCCCTCCCCTCCCATCACCCCTCCCCCAACACCATCACCCTACTTCTACCATCACCCCCCCCCTCCCCACTGGCATTCTCCCCTAACACCATCCCCCCCTCCCCCTAACACCATCACCCCCTCACCCTAAGCAGCCCTCCAGCCCTGAGCCACCCCAGCCTTGTGATGTTCTCTCTCTCTCTCTCTCTCTCTCTCTCTCTCTCTCTCTCTCTCTCTCTCTCTCTCCTGCCTCCACCCTCCAAATACAAACATCACACCTCCCATCCTCTCCCCACTGCTCCTCCCTCCAAATACCACGACACACCCACCCTCCTCTACCTCCTCCTCCAACTACTCCATCCTCCATCTCCTACATCACCTACATCTCCAACACCTCCTTCACCTACTCCTCCTTCAAACTCTTAACCTTCTCCTCCAAACCCTCCAACTCTTCCTCCTCCACCTCCACTTCCCATCCTGTCGCCCCTCCAATGAAGTGAGGCAATCATGACTTACTTGGAGAGAGAGAGAGAGAGAGAGAGAGAGAGAGAGAGAGAGAGAGAGTCCCCATCTCCACACTAATCCACTCACCAACTCACATAACCACCCACCTATATAATCACCCCACCCACATACATAACCACCCACCCACAAAACCACCCACCCAGCCACCCAACCAGGATATAAGGTTACAGCAGTGTGGGCGGCAGAGCATCAAGTGGGGGCGGCGAAGAGACTTAGCTTAAAATAATTCACTGGAGATAATGTTACCAGAATTAACCCAGCCAGGGAGGAACGTGAGACAGACAGACAGAGAGACAGACAGACAGAGAGACAGACAGACAGAAAGAAAGACAGTCATACAGGTAGACAGAGAGAAAGAAACACAGGCAAACAGACAGAGACAGTCATACAGGTAGACAGACAGACAGGCAGGCAGACAGACAGACAAACCTAACATAACCTAAATTAACCTAACCTCCAGTACACATCTTTGTCCGACACTGTACTCGACCACCACAACTTCCCCCAACTGTAAAGTCAGGATACACTGTAGGTACCCGGGGATCGAACCAGCATCCCTTAAGAACAGGAGACAAGCGTTATATCCACTTGTCCACCACACTCATTATGTTTGACAGCACTGACCCCACGATACACTAGAGCTGCGTTAGCGAGGGAAGGATTATAGAGACGTTGGGAAGGATTATAGAGATGTATTTAAAAGATGATCCCACCAGCAGAGAGGTAAGGTGTTAATTAAAAATGAGCCAGAACTCAACAGGTGTAGTCAGGCGAGTTATGGTAGGAATAAAGTTGGTCAAATGGAATGTCGTTTCCTCCTGGCACATTAGTACTAGGACCCATTAGTACTGGGGCCCATTAGTACTGGGGGCCATTAGTACTGGGGCCCATTAGTACTGGGACCCATTAGTACTGGGACCCATTAGTACTGGGGCCCATTAGTACTGGGACCCATTAGTACTGGGACCCATTAGTACTGGGACCCATTATTACTGGGATCCATTAGTACTGGGACCCATTAGTACTGGGACCCATTATTACTGGGACCCATTGGAACAGTCATCAAGCTAGACAGACAGACAGGTCAAAAACAATAATCTCCCAGTAGAGAATAAGAGAACGTGATGTTTATTTGAAAAAACACAGACGAGAAAGAGAGAGAGAGAGAGAGAGAGAGAGAGAGAGAGAGAGAGAGGTGTTGGAACTCCGGTCTGGAATATTTCAGCTAAATCCTCTCGTCTCCCTTTTATCTCTCTCTCACACACACCTGAAAGTTGGGGATAACAGAGAGAGAGAGAGAGAGAGAGAGAGAGATTGATTGAAATTAATTTTATTGTCTATGACCGAGTGAGAGAACGAATGAGTGAATAGGTAAGTGGGTGAATGTGCAAGTCAGGGAATAGGCTTGTGAAAAGAAATAAAAAAAACTCCGTCAGTGATTGAGTCAATAAATCACGTATAAAGATACTGGAGAAACTAAAGAAAAAATATAATGTTTAAGAAATGGAAAAAAAAATAATGATACAAAGTTTATGTGGAATAGAAATGTTTGATGTAAGGAATGACATAATATTACCTGATGCAAGAATGACGCAAAGTTGTCTAATGCAAGGAAAGAGGCAACGTTAAGTGAAGCAAAGTGTTCTGTGGCAACGTTAAGTGAAACAAAGTGTTCTGGAGCAACATTAAGTGAAACAAAGTATTCTGTGGCAACGTTAAGTGATGGAAAGTGATCTGAGTTAACATTAAGTGAAGCAAAGTGTTCTATGGCAATGTTAAGTGAAACAAAGTATTCTGTGGCAACGTTAAGTGAAGCTAGGTGCTCAGAACTGACGTTAAGTGAAGCAAAGTGATCTGAATTAACATTAAGTGAAGCAAAGTAGTCTGAAGCAACATTAAGTGAAAATAGTACTCTGGGGCAAAGCTAAGTGAAGCAAAATGAAGCAAGACATGACGCAAAGGAATTCCCCTTGTACAGGCGAAGGAGCAGTGAAGGAAAAATGGGAAAATTTCGTGTTAAGGGGAGAGGCTGGAGGGAGGTATTTAATTAATGGACGATAAATATGTAGTATTTTATAGTGATTATGTATGGGAGAGAGAGAGAGAGAGAGAGAGAGAGCTCACCCAGTTTTCTTTGTCTCAACAGGGCGAGACGTCAAAGCAGTTCCTGTGATATCACAAACCAGGTAAGGACTACTGAGGACTGTTGAAGGTAAACAAGAGCTAGTAAGGTCTGTTTAGGGGTTTTGGAGGGAAGTAAGGGCTGGTGACGGCTGTTCAAGGTTGCTGTGAGGTGGTGAGGGTGTTGAGCGCTACTTTGAGCTATGGTGGATCGGCCATGTCACCCGCATGGACGACAGTAGACTGCCAGAGCAGCTACTTTACAGTCACCTAACGAATAGTAAACAAAATGCTGGCGGGCAACTGAAAAGGTATAAGGATAGTCTTAAGACAAACCTGGTAAAGTGCCAAATCGACCCCCTCACCTGGGAGACGATTACTCCACACGAGGTGTCAATACTTTTCAGTTAGCCCGATTGCATACCGAGCCAGATAACTGCCAGCGCCGGAAATCGCTGCCGCCGCCCCTCCCTCAATAGATGTAGCCCTCCACACGTGTAACATCTGTGGACGCCCTTGTTAGTCACCGCAGAGCTCACCAAGGAATGTTGACATCACTAATAACTCATATTATTGTGTAATCGTTGGATGATCGTCAGACTCGACTTGGAATAGCAGCAAAGTAATAGTACTGCTGGAAGGTCTCATGAGGGCCTTAAAGGTAAATATACGCAGGTGAGGGCTAATTAGTGTTTTATTTTTTAACTTTTGAAAGGATATAAGGGCTGATGATGGCTGATAAGGGGCGATGAAGAGTAATAAGGGCTGGGGAAGGGGTGTGAGGGCCTACTCACCCAACAGTATTCCAATACACTGAACATATATCACAGACGAGTGTGGCTCAACGGTGACTCAAGTACGTGTTGTTTACTATCAATACACCTTATAGTCGGCTTCTGAGGCCGCAGTGAACGGTACACACAGGGGGAACAGATAAATAAGAGGATAAGAGGAGAACAAAGAGGTCATAGATACAAAGAACAGGATAATGAACAAGGGATAAAAGTGACGTAATGGATAAATGTAAGGCACAATAGATAACAAGAGAAATTATATACGAAAAGCGGAAGATAATAATAATAATAATAATAAACGCACGGTATAAGGGAGAATGAAACAAGGTAAACAAGGTAAGTAATGTTTAAGAAATTAAAAGAAATAAGAGAGAGAGAGAGAGAGAGAGAGGCTGCATCTGTCACCAAGGCATCACAAGCATGTCTCCTCAGAAGGCCACACGACCTCCCCTCACTCTCCCCTCACCCTCCCCTCCCTTCTCCCTCCCCTTCCCTCCCCTCCCTCGTAACCTCTAACCTCTCCTCACCTCTTCTCACCCTAATCCTCCCCTCACATCTTCTCCCTTTCTCCTCCACCTAACCTCCCTCATAACCTCTCCCCTCTTTGCACCCTTCCCTTAACCCCCCACCACCCCCCCTTCCCTGCACCACTCAGCTTACCGACCTTCCTCCCCTCACTAGAGTTCAATCCTCCCCTCGTACTTCCCCCATTCTACCTTCCCCTCATCTTTATCAGTCCACTTGTACCTCCCCTTCCATTTTAACTCTCACCCCTCTCTCCCTTCCCTCACTTTACTACCCTCCCCTCCTCCTCTCACAGGTCCGGTCCACGTCTGTAGTATTGTTGGTCTTCATCATTTTTTAGTTCAGGAGATCGAGCTTTTGGCTGTCCCTCTTGCCTGTTTGTACCCTCTCTGTGTGTGTGTGTGTGTGTGTGTGTGTGTGTTTACTTAAATATTTGCCTGTCTATCAATCATTTAAAACATTACTGTAGGATTCATCAGATATAAACCAAGAAGAAGAAGAAGAAGAAAAATTATCCCCACTCTTAACTTATACGTAAAATGAACGACCTAAGTTTCAACGTTCAACAGATAAGAGAGTATAAGAACAAACACTGTACTTGTGCATTAATGGATATCCTTCCTGACCTGTGTGTGTGTGTGTGTGTGTGTGTGTGTGTGTGTGTGTGTGTGTGTGTGTGTGTGTTTGTGTGTGTGTATAAAACATACCTCCCTTACCTTATATACTGTATAATATATCCAGTGAATATAGTATATAGGCAATATTTTACCTCGTCATATCTACCGTTATATCGTATATCTATATATCGTATATCTACCGTTATATCGCATATCTACCTGTTATATCGCATATCACCGTTATATTGTATATATACTGTTTTATCGCATATCTCTGTTATATCCATATCTACCGTTATATCGTATATCTACCGTTATATCGCATACCTGATATATCTCGTTATATTGTATATCTACCTGTTATATGTTATGTTATCGCATATCTACCTGTTATATCGCATATCTACCTGTTTTATCGCATATCTACCTGTTATATCGCATATCTACCTGTTATATCGCATATCTACCTGTTATATCGTATATCTACCTGTTATATCGCATATCTACCTGTTATATCGCATATCTACCTGTTATATCGCATATCTACCTGTTATATCGCATATCTACCTGTTATATCGCATATCTACCTGCATATCTACCTGTTATATCGCATATACCTGTGCATATCTACCTGTTATATCGCATATCTACCTGTATATCGCAATCTACCTGTTATATCGCATATCTACCTGTTATATCGCATATCTACCGTTATATCGCATATCTACTCGTTATATCGCATATCTACCCGTTATAATGCATAATTCACCTGTTATATCGCATAATCTACCTGTTATATCGCATATCTACCTGTTATATCGCATATCTACCTGTTATATTGCATATCTACCTGTTATATCGCATATCTACCTGTTATATTGTATATCTACCTGTTATATCGCATATCTACCTGTTTTATCGCATATCTACCTGTTATATCGCATATCTACCTGTTTTATCGCATATCTACCTGTTATATCGCATATCTACCTGTTATATCGCATATCTACCTGTTATATCGTATATCTACCTGTTATATCGCATATCTACCTGTTATATCGCATATCTACCTGTTATATCGCATATCTACCTGTTATATCGCATATCTACCTGTTATATCGCATATCTACCTGTTATATCGTATATCTACCTGTTATATCGCATATCTACCTGTTATATTGCATATCTACCTGTTATATCGCATATCTACCTGTTATATCGCATATCTACCTGTTATATCGCATATCTACCTGTTATATCGCATATCTACCTGTTATATCGCATATCTACCTGTTATATCGCATATCTACCTGTTATATTGTATATCTACCTGTTATATCGCATATCTACCTGTTATATCGTATATCTACCTGTTATATCGCATATCTACCTGTTATATCGCATATCTACCTGTTATATTGCATATCTACCTGTTATATCGCATATCTACCTGTTATATTGCATATCTACCTGTTATATCGCATATCTACCTGTTATATCGTATATCTACCTGTTATATCGTATATCTACCTGTTATATCGCATATCTACCTGTTATATCGCATATCTACCTGTTATATCGTATATCTACCTGTTATATCGCATATCTACCTGTTATATCGTATATCTACCTGGTATATCGGCGACATAACTCACATGCCCTCAAGACAAGAGAGACCAAGTGAAACAAAGAGAGATTGTAATACTAAGTTATCTAAGAGGAAATTCCCTGGAGAAATATATCACCCAGACACACACACACACTGTATATCTCTGTATGGTTGTGTGTGGTTCTGTGTGGTTCTGTATGGTTGTGTGTGGTTGTGTATGGTTGTGTATGGTTGTGTGTGGTTGTGTATGATTCTGCGTGGTTGTGTGTGGTTCTGTATGGTTGTGTGTGGTTGTGTATGGTTGTGTATGGTTGTGTGTGGTTGTGTGTGGTTGCGTGTGGTTGTGTGTGGTTGGGTATGGTTCTGCGTGGTTCTGTGTGGTTCTGTATGGTTGTGTGTGGTTGTGTATGGTTGTGTATGGTTGTGTGTGGTTGTGTATGATTCTGCGTGGTTCTGTGTGGTTCTGTATGGCTCGTGTATGTCGGAATCCCAGAGGAAACGGCAGGTTTAACTCATTCTGTTCAACTCCCAACGGTGGGTTGAGCTCAGAGAAATAGTGGGCATACACTGTATCGTCGACGTAAACTGGGTGTATGGATTGTCATTATTTCCGTGTCGTGTTACGTGAGTTTGAGTGTCGTGGGGTGCGTGTGTGGTGGTGGGGTGTGGTGGTGGGGTGTGTGGTGGGGTGTGGGTGTGTGTCAGGGAGTTGGTGTTTGTTTACATGTGAGTCTCCCCTTCGAGGCTGTATGTGTGTTTACAGAGTCCAGACTTTCCCCCTTGTAGTGAGGTCACGTGCCACACGCCCTCACTCCACGCCCACACGCCCTCACTCCACGCCCACACGCCCTCCATAAACAACTACACTTCCTCCCTTATACAACTACGCGCCCTCCTTTATACAACTACACACCCTCCCTAACACCCCTACACGCTTAAACGGTACATCCTCTTTTACACCCCTACACGCCCTCCTTCCCTCCATGGCCTACACGCCCACCCTCACACGCCCATGAGAGCTCGTAAAGTACTCTCCCTCCGTGTTAGGGATAAAGTTTCCCCCGTTGTCAAAAATTTCCCCTCCACACAGTCCGCCTCTCCCCATCTACCTGCACTGTACCTCACGGGCGAAGTTCTCCCTGCCAGCTGTCGGAATTTCCCTGTCCATCGGAGGGTAGATACCTGGAGCGAATAAAAAGGTATATAAATAAATAAATAAATGAATAAATAGACAGAAATGAATAAATAGATTGATAAATTCATAAACAGACAGATATGAATAAAACAATAGATAAATGCATAAATAAGACAAATGAAAGAATGAACATAGGAAAGAATAAATGCAGAAATGACTAAATAAATGGATCATTTAATAAATTTAGAGAGATTGAGTAAATAGCTAGACAAATTAATGAGTAGATAGATAAATAATATAATAAATACATAGACAAATTGATAAATAAGACAGATTAATAAATAGGAAAAATAATAAATACACAAATAAATCAATGAATATATAGATGGAGAGAGAGAGAGAGAGCGAGAGAGAGAGAGAGAGAGAGAGAGAGAGAGAGAGAGAAAGAAAGAGAGAGAGAGAGAGAGAGAGAGAGAGAGAGAGAGAGATAATCACACTGTTGGCCCACATAGCAGCCAACAATCATCAACTCTTGTCATGCTGTGATGAATTACAGTTGCTAATATGAGGTCATTTGGTCGTCTGATTCTCCACAAATTACCTTTACCGTCGTTTAGTTCCGTCAGGTTGCCGTGAATTATATTTGGGATTAAGGAGGAAATTAGTGTAATTCGTCGTGTGTTTCAGGATTAATCGTGATTTATAAAAGTAATTACAATTTTGATGAGGGACAAAATATAACGAGGCGAAATTACATTTGTCAAGTTGGATTTCCAAGAGTTATTTTGGATTATTGGTGTAATTATATTGTAATTATCGTAAGGTCACTGTCGTTCTATTTTAATATTCGGGTAAATAGACGTATGTCTATCTATCTATCTATCTATCTATCTATCTATCTATCAGTATATCTGTTATTTAACAATATTTGTCTGATTTATGAGCCTAGGAGTTGAGGCTTTACTGAGAGGGCAGTTATTGAGTAGTGATCGTGACAATACAGAAATAAACCGGATTATTAAGTAACTGATTCGGTACTAAAATGGCCAAATTCGTGAAGTGACATATGTGGGTCACTTGTGGTATAGGCAGACGGTAATTGAATACGGTTTGGAGGGTAGTTGATGGATGAATGATTGACACGGAATGATGGAATTGGGTCTGTTTTTATTACTTGTTTCAGGGTAGTCTGTGGTATAGCGAGAGAGAGAACACACACACACACACACACACACACACACACACACGAGAGAGAGACCAAAATGCGACGAGGACTCAAAATTTAAAGACTTGGAAGAATATTGAATTACAAGTTGCAGTTTTCAATTAGTTTCGACCATAGATATAATCAAGAAAACTAATTTATATCTGATAAAACATAACTTTATTATACACCTGATGAAAGGTTTAAAATATACAGGTGAAGAGTATTTTTGAGATGGTCGTAATTCCTATGATAACGTAACTAGACAGGCGCCAGTATAGTGTGTGATGGTGTTGTTTTGTGTTGTAGGTGGTGTGGTGTAGGTGGTGTGGTGTAGGTGGTGTGGTGTGGTGGTGGAGGTGGTGGTAGTGTGGTGTTAGTCAAGTGGTAGTGTGGTAGTGGTCATGATAATGATGGTAGTGTGGTGGTGGTGATGGTGGTAGGAGTGTGGTGGTGGTGGTAATGATATGGTGTTAGTCGTATAGTGTTGTGGTGATGATGGTCATAGTGATGGTAGTAGTGCAGTGATAGTGATAATGGTGATAGTGTCAGGGCAGTGATGGTGATGATGGTGGTAGCAGTGATGATGATAGCATGAATGTTAATCGTGGTGGTGGTAGCAACATCCTTACAGACGCCATTCTCAATTCACTTTTTGTTCTTTTTTTTTCTTTTTTAAACTTACGTAGAAAGGAACCAAGAGTAAAGAGTCGCCGAAGCTTTGATGTGGTGGAGTGAGGTGGCGGCCCCTTGGTACTAGTGTGGCCGCCAGGTATTGTGGGGCAACAACTCCTCCAGAAGGCGAAGAAGGAGGCGTGTAGTGCTGTTGCTATCTGGACGACAAGATATTTTATTTTTGAGTTCATCCTCTCACACCCTGCCACCGCGTCCACCCTGAGGGAGAGAGAGAGAGAGAGAGAGAGAGAGAGAGAGAGAGAGAGAGAGAGAGAGAGAGAGAGAGAGAGAGAGAGAGACACTTGTATGTTGACAAAGAAAACTCAGAACTTAAAAGAAATAACAGAGGTTGGTGACCACACTTCACTCTATGTATTTCTTGCCATTTCCTATATCTTCTCTCTCTTGTTATCTTTGACTCCTCTCTCTTATCTTTGTCTTCTTTCTCTTGTTATCTTTGTCTTCTCTCTGTTATCTTTCCTTTACCTCTCTTGTTATCTTTCCTTTCTCTATTTTGTTATCTTTGACTCCTCTCTCTTGTTATCTTTGTCTTCTCTCTGTTATCTTTCCTTTACCTCTCTTGTTATCTTTCCTTTCTCAATTTTGTTATCTTTGACTCCTCTCTCTTGTTATCTTTGTCTTCTCTCTGTTATCTTTCCTTTACCTCTCTTGTTATCTTTGCCTTCTTTCTCTTGTTATCTTTGTCTTCTCTCTGTTATCTTTGTCTTCTTCTCTGTTATCTTTCCTTTCTTCTTGGTTATCCTACCCGGTCTTTGATGTCCGATAACCCGCCTGGCGTTAATGGCACTACAGGTTAATTTAATTATACAATTTCGCACTAAGGTATATCGTGCCCATGAGATACAAAGCCGCATCAATCTATGTTAATGTCGTATTACTCTGGGCAATTTCAATTACGGGATTATTATCGTACTCAAGATGATTATTTTTATGCCTAAGAGATTATTTTCGTACTCAAGGGGTTACTTTTTTTGCTCAAGGGATTATTATCGTACTCAAGATGATTATTTTTATGCCTAAGGGATTATTTTCGTACTCAAGGGGTTACTTTTTTTGCTCAAGGGATTATTATCGTACTCAAGATGATTATTTTTATGCCTAAGAGATTATTATCGTACTCAAGGGATTATTTTCGTCCCCAAAATATTATTATCGTACTCAAGGGATTAACAACGTAACGAGAAGGAAGGTGTGGTTAACGTAGAAGTTGTTTAGTTACTTTCTAGAGTACTTAAAGCCTACTGTACTCGTTGATCCTATTTCAAACGTGACTCTCTCTCTTTCTCTCTCTTTCTCGCACCCTCTCTCTCCCTTTCTTTATTTTCTCTCTCTTTACATCTCTCTTTCTCTCTAAACCAGTCAGTCAGTCTTTGTACCTTATTCAATTGAGAGAGAGAGAGAGAGAGAGAGAGAGAGAGAGAGAGAGAGAGAGAGAGAGAGCAAATTGCCAGGGACGGGTTAATAAAGGTGAGTTGTGAGTATTAAGTGTATGAGTCACTCACTCTTACTGTCACTCACTTAAACCGTCACTCTTACCCTCACTCAAGACTGTCACTCGTTCTTACCGTCACTGTCACCGTCACTCACTAAGACCGTCACCGTCACTCACTAAGACTATCTCTCGCTCTTACCGTCACTGTCACTCACTAAAACTGTCAATCGCACTTACCGTTACTGTATCCCGTCACTCACTAAGACCGTCACTGTCCCCGTCACTCACTAAGACCGTCACTATCACTCACTAAGACTTTGGGTTGGGGTCGCGTAACTCAGACGGATTTAGCAGGGCAACAGACGGTGACTGGAAACATGAGTTGGTATGTGGTAACTCTCTCTCTCTCTCTCTCTCTCTCTCTTCATAAAAATACGGTTTATAATTACAGTAAAAAACACACAAATGTCAAGCGTTCACTTCTGCCTTATTTCCTGTTGCCTTGTGCTGCGCTGTGCCTTACTGTGCTATCGTGTTGTGTTGTGGTTTATTGTGCTGTACTGTGCTGTGCTATCGTGTTCTGTATTGGGCTGTGCTCTGCTGTGTTATCCTGTACTGTGTTGTTTAGTGGTTTACTGTGTTATGCTGTGCTCTGCTGTGTTATCCTGTACTGTGTTATGCTGTGATGTATTATGCTGTGCTATCGTGTTCTGTATTGGGCTGTCAGGTTCTCTGCGGTGTTGTCCTCTGTCGTGTTTTGTGGTGTACTGTGCTGTTTTGTTCTGTGCTGTACTGTGTTAATCTGTGCTGTTCTGTGCTGTACTGTGTTAATCTGTGCTGTTCTGTGCTGTACTGTGTTAATCTGTGCTGTTCTGTGCTGTACTGTGTTAATCTGTTCTGTTCTGTGCTATACTGTGTTAATCTGTGCTGTTCTGTGCTGTACTGGTGTTAATCTGTTCTGTTCTGTGCTGTACTGTGTTAATCTGTTCTGTTCTGTGCTATACTGTGTTAATCTGTGCTGTTCTGTGCTGTACTGGTGTTAATCTGTTCTGTTCTGTGCTGTACTGTGTTAATCTGTGCTGTTCTGTGCTGTACTGAAAGTTAATTGAGCTTGTAATTGTGTTAATCGTGCTGTACTGTGTTAATCTGTTCTCAGCTCTGTGCTAATTGTGTTGAATCTGTGCTGTTCTGTGCTGTACTGTGTTAATCTGTGCTGTTCTGTGCTGTACCGTTAATCTGCGCTGTCTTGTGCTGTACTGTGTTAATCTGTTTTGTTCTCTGTGCTGTACTGTGTTAATCTGTTCTGTTCTGCGCTGTACTGTGTTAATCTGTGCTGTTCGGTGCCGTACCGGTGTTAATCTGTGCTGTTCTGTGCTGTACTGTGTTAATCTACGATGTACTGTGTTAATCTGTTCTGTGATGTGATGCTGTGTTAATCTGGTGCTGTTCTGGTGCTGGTACCGGTGTTAATCTGGTGCTGGTACTGTGTTAATCTGTGCTGTACTATGTTAATCTGTGGTGTACTGTGTTAATCTGTTCTGTGATGTGATGTGCTGTGTTAATCTGTGCTGTTCTGTGCTGTACTGTGTTAATCTGTTCTGTGCTGTACTGTGTTAATCTGTGCTGTTCGGTGCTGTACTGTGTTAATCTGTGCTGTACTGTACTATTCTGTGCTGCACTGTGTTAATCTGTGCTGTACTGTGTTATTCTGTGCTGTTCTGAGCTGTGTTGGTGGGCGTATTGCTCTATTTATCATGTTGAAATAGTTTATGGTAAAATATACCGAAGTAAATTAACTGTTGCTATGTTCCCGAAACACGACGACCCAGCTTTGTAAACAATAATTGCCAGGTTGCCACACCGAGTTGCCAGGTTGCCACACCGAGTCTACACAAAATAACTGAAACACATCGGTATTTTTTTGCTTAATTTTCTTCGACATGAAACCTTAAGATCTACTTAACTAACCTAACCTAACCTTAAGTAGACGATAGTAAAATATTATTATTATTATTATTATTATTATTATTATTATTATTGTTATTGCTATAATTATTATTATTATTATTATTCCTCTACTTCATAGTAACATAGCTTCAGTCACACCTCCGTCACAGTAACACAGCCTCAGCCACACCTCCGTCACAGTAACACAGCCTCAGCCACACCTCCGTCACAGTAACACAGCCTCAGCCACACCTCTGCTGCAACACAGCTCACAGCCACACTCTGTCACAGTAACACAGGCTCTCAGCCAGCAGCAACACAGCCTGCACTCTGCAGCCATGAAGCCTCAGCCACACCTCTGTCACAGTAACATAGCTCAGCCACACCTCCGTCACAGTAACACAGCCTCAGCCACACCTCCGTCACAGTAACACAGCCTCAGCCACACCTCCGTCACAGTAACACAGCCTCAGCCACACCTCCGTCACAGTAACACAGCCTCAGCCACACCTCCGTCACAGTAACACACTATAGTAACAGCGTCACACTCGCTAAACTTTATTGTGACGGTGTGATGGTCGGTCGTGATGTGTGACGTCACAAGTGTTTGGAGTCATCGATCAGTTCTGTCGGTGAGGGAATACGGTATACGTGGGTAGTTCTGTCTTCTGTCGGTCTGTCAGGGACTTTAATAATGTGTCAGGTGGTTAATGCTATCTGTCGGTCTGTCGGGGACCTTTAATAATGTGTCAGGTGGTTAATGCTATCTGTCGGTCTGTCGGGGACCTTAATAATGTGACAAGTGGTTGATGCTGTCTGTCGGTTTGTCGGTGTATAAGAACTACTAGAAAGGTTGGTCACGTAGGAAGCGTCACCTCTCTTCTTCCGCCTAATACTTCTCCCCCTTCTCTTCCCCTTTCTCTCTCCCTTCCTCCTTCTCTTCCCCTTTCTCTCCCCCTTCCTCCTTCTCGTCTTCGTCCTCTTCCTCTCCCCTTTATCCGTCCCCCCCCATCGCCTCCTCTTCTTCTTTCCTTGCCTCCTTACATTCCCCCCTCCTCCTCTTTTATCCCTCCTTCTATCCCTCCTCCTCCTCCTGGCGGTCTTCTGGGGTGGGGGGTGGTGGGGTGGGGGTAGTGGAAGTGGGGAAAGCGTATTAGAAGCAGCGACAGAACGTTATGTTGTGGGCCTCTGAGAGAGAGAAACTGTTCTTAAGTTCATGTGAAGATTAAAATTTGAGTATGTCTATGGGCTCGTGTGTGTGTGTGTGTGTGTGTGTGTGTGTGTGTGTGTGTGTGCTGTGTGTGTGTGTGTGTGTGTGTGTGTGTGTGTGTGTGTGTGTGTGTGTGTGTGTGTGTGTGTGTGTGTGTGTGTGTGTGTGTGTGTGTGTGTGTGTGTGTGTGTGTGTGTGTGTGTGGACGTAATCACATATATGAGGTCTCGTGGGTGAACAACTCATGAGTGTGTTTACAGTCATACTCTCAAATTGTGGCTATTTTCATATGTGTGCACAGATGGATGGATTCAAAATTGGTTAGAACGCTTGGGTTTGTATGTGCATTTGGTGTGTGTGGGTGTGTGGTGCGTGGGTGTATGTGGGTGTGTGGTGACGTGGGTGTATGTGGGTGACGTGCGTGGGTGTGTGAGTGCGTGGGTGTGTGAGTGTGTGGGTGCGTGGGTGTGTGTGTGTGACGTGGGTGTGTGTGGGTGTGTGGTGCGTGGGTGTGCGTGGGTGTGTGTGTGTGTGGTGTGGGTGTGTGGTGCGTGGGTGTGTGTGGGTGTGTGAGGTGTGTGAGTGCGTGGGTGTGTGGTGCGTGGTGTGTGGGTGTGTGGGTGTGGTGGTGTAGTTGTGTGGGTGTGGGTGTGTGGTGCGTGGGTGTGTGTGTGTGGGTGTGTGGGTGTGTGGTGTGTGGGTGTGTGGGTGTGTGGGTGTGTGTGTGTGGGTGTGTGGGTGTGGTGCGTGGGTGTGTGGGTGCGTGGGTGTGTGGGTGTGTGGTGCGTGGGTGCGTGGGTGTGTGGGTGTGTGAGTGCGCGGGGTGTGTGGGTGTGGTGTGTGAGTGCGTGGGTGTGTGGGTGCGTGGGTGTGTGGGTGTGTGGGTGCGCAGATAAACTTTCATGAGTTAGCTCTTGTACCTAAACTAACCCTGCAGTAAACCTCGTGTATGAATGTCTGACCGAACTCACACTCAGTAGAATCCCATGTGAGTGCGTGAACAGACTCAACCCACACCAAACCCTGAGTCGTAAGTGTCTGAACTAACTCATTGCGTGTGGTGCGTGCAACTCGGATCAGTGACTTGTGGAGAGGGAGGAGGGTGTTGTGGTGGCCTTGGGACGCCGAGGAGGGAGGGAGTAGTGAATGGTGCTGGAATGTATACCACAATGTGAATGAATGAGCAGGGGGAGAAAGAGAGGGTGAAAGGAGAGGGAGAGGACAGAGGGAGTGGAATTAGATGGAGGTTTGGGTGGAGGGAGTAGAGGTTGATTAAGGGGGAGGGTAAATACTAGGGGGTTAAAGAAGAAGACGAGGAGGAAGAGGAGGAGGAGGTGGCAGAAGGAGGCGGAGGTGAGGGCAGAAGGAAGGTGAAGGAGCTGAGCAAGTTAAACGAAAGGAAGGAAAAGAGGAGAGAGAGAGAGGAAGGAGGGAGGAGGAAGAGGACGAACTGAGTAACGGGTCAAGGAACGGAACTGTGTGTGTGTGTGTGTGTGTGTGTGTGTGTGTGTAATAATACTAATAATAATAATAATAATAAACTGTTTATTAATAGAGTTGCAGAGCCGGTGGCTGAAAATATATAAACTTACATTTGATTTAGACATAATGATATAATATGCGTTGAATATATTTACAGGGCTGTACAGTACATAAATCAGGAGTTGTTTATTATTTTAACAATAGATGGGATGGTGCTATTCCTATATCTATCAGTGCGGGCTCTTATGGGCTAAATTTTGTTGTAGTGGCGGACTGCGCGAGGTGGGCGTGGGACTGCCGGTGGCAGGAGGTGGCGATGACGAGGATGGTGCAGTAGTCCAGATTACAGATTGCCCACGAGGGGGCTAGTTTATTGGGCACCCCCTTACATCCTGTGCAAGGTGAAGCGCAGAAGCGTTTACAGTGCCCAACTGGGGAGCATGCGGAGTTCATGCTTGCCTTTATGACTCATGCATTAAGGGCGTAAAGGCCTGAAGGGTCATGGGTTTTGTCAGCAAGTTACATAAAGTGACAATGATGAGTGTGTGGGTGGTAAAATTCCCGGTACAATTTATCTGTTTATGGCAAAGTGTGACAGGTCCCTAATAATGTCAAGTGCCAGGACTGTCACTAGGAGGAGGGATATCTGGTCAGGGAGGGAAGAGGTGTTGGTAACGGCTAGGGACCTGTAGGAGGAGGTCATAGGGCAAATGAGGATGTGGTGAAAGAGGGTGTGAGAGTCGGTTGACCACAAAGTTTACAAACAGTGCGGCCAGGCTCAGGGATGCCAATGTACTAGGCGTGGCGAAGTACAGTGGGGGTGGTGGAGGTGATATGGTGTGGTGGGGCAGGTACAGTAGGGGTGGAGGGAGGCACATAGGCATTGACAACATTGAGGGACACACCTTTTAGTGTAATTGTGATGGTGTGTGCTTCGACATATCGGTGGGGCCGATCTCGTCGACAGCAGGCAGCGAAGTTGTGACCCCAATGAGAACAGACAACACAAAATGCCGGCTCAGGATGATAGGCTTCTGCATACAGTGGGGGTAAGAGTGGGTGGGCATCCACAGTGGTTGGGCACTCCCTTCCCTTCCACTTGACAATGACAGCGGGTTGTGGAACTCTCCCCCGGTAATGGCGACGTATACTCAGTATACTAGAGTTAAAGTCACGCGCATCTTCGATGTCAGCGTATAAGGGGAAACGTTTCACTAGGATGTGGCAACATTCATCCGCGTCTACTGGGGGGGGGGGTGGGGCACCAGGACGACCCCGTCAAAGCCAACAGTACTAAGTGTTTCATAGACCTCAGAAGTCTGACACTTGATAAAGTTCCGGTTCTTACCTTGTCGGAATTCATTGCTGAAACCGTGCTGTCTGCAGTACTTCATCATCCAATTAAAGCGTTCCTCTACAATTTTCAGAGAGTCCTTGGGGAAGTGGAGATTCAGATTACTTGTTTGTTTGGCAGAGGGCAGGGTGATAGGGTCCATGGCATTGGTGTTTCCACTGTGGCTAGTGTTTTCCATAGAAACATTACCGGCACTGTCATAATCACTGGGGGTCTGACTCTTGAAGGGTGTTGGATTCAGTGGGACCAGGCGAGTTGGTAATGCCATCAGTATCAGAGATGTCTGTGTCTGCGTCTATGAGAGAGCCTCGTCTGGGACGTTTATGTCGACCCCCTCAGCTGGCAAAACTTGCCAGCTGAGGGGACCTTTGTGGGACGATCGGGAAGTCAAGAGCACCTATATGGGCACGTCTGTCCCCTTGTGTGGTCACGCCACGACTGCAGTAGTCCACTGCAAAACCTTGCTAGTGCTTGGTGGTGGAGGTCACTGAGGGATGGCCTTTCCAGGGTGGAGAGAGCGTTGATGTAGTCGGAGTATTCTGCGCCGAGCATGATTCTGCAGGCCCTTTTCTGTACCTTCTCTAGCCGACGTTGTTGGGTGGAGTTGAGAGAAGACGACCAGGCTGGTGACGCATACGTTAGTTTGGGGAGAGTTAAGGCGTTGTAGATAGTCCTCAGCTCTGGCGTGGGTGTCCCAAGTGACCTGAGTCGTCGTAGCATGTAGAGTCAGTACGAGGCTGCCTTGACTGTGTTATTTACATGGGTCTTCCAGTCCAGTTTGTTGGCTATAGTGTGTGTGTGTGTGTGTGTGTGTGTGTGTGTGTGTGTGTGTGTGTGTGTGTGTGTGTGTGTGTGTGTGTATGTATGTGTGTATGTGTGTGTGTGTGTGTGTGCCTGTGTGTGTGTGTGTGTGTGTGTGTGTGTGTGTGTGTGTAGGGGAAGGAGGAATTGTCTCGACTGAGAAATGGTCGACAAATTGGAAAGTCAAAGAAGGAAGATAGAACTTGAGAGATAGAGAGAGACGACACACACACACCTTCCCTTAGCAATGAAGTCAATATACTCCGCTCCTCGTCAAGGATACCTCCAGGGCAGAACCAACTCTCCCTCCCTTCCTCCCAAAGTTTGCTTCTCTCCAACTTTCTACTATTTTTTAAAAACGGAGAAAGTTCTAGAGAGAGAGAGAGAGAAAGAGGCTTTGCAAATTACAGAGAAAGTACGACTAAAAAAAATACCTCGACTTTTATTTTGCTTTCGTCGTTCATAAGCTAAAGTGGATCATAACTTGGTAAATAAGATGAGTTTTTTCTTTAATTTAGCTTTCTATGTTTAGACGATAAAAAGAAAGCAAAATTAAGCTTCTAGTTCTTTCTTTAGATAACTTAACTTTCTTACTGCCTTCGTCGTTCATGAGGTAAAGCTAAGGTGAATCAGAGCTGTTGAAAGTTGGTAATAAGACTGGGATTTTTTTTTACTTTAGCTTTCTGTGTTTTTTGATGGCGGTAAAAGCTAAATTTAGTTGTTTATTCTGATTCTGATGTTTGCAAGCTAAAGTGTGTAGAAAATCATAGCTTCTTTTTATGGTTAGGATTATCAGCTAGGTGGGGATTCTGTACTGCTGAGAGTCACACGATTACAAAAGCTATACCTTACCTGTGCTTTTGGCATTTATGAGCTGATACTGAATTTTAGCTTTTCAATACACTGGAGGGATTTTTTTTTACCTTTTTTATACACTGGAGAAAAATATATAACTTTTCTTGTCAGGTAAACAAAAAAAAAAAAAGATTTTCTACTTTAACAAAAAATGGACAGAAAAAATAGTTAATTTTGTCTTCATTATCCTCAAGTAAATGATACAATAAATCCAGGCTTTTACAGTGTGAGGAATATTATTATTATTATTATTATTATTATTATTATTATTATTATTATTATTATTATTATTATTATTATATATATTTTTTTTACTAGGATCTAAAATATGTTGATAACGATAATATTCCGAATTTCTTTGTACTTGGTGACGGATAAGAATTGTAATCTCTATTTTCTTTCATATTTTACAGGAGTAATATTATTAAATTATTTAATTAATCTGTCTTTAGTGTGCTTCTGGGGTAATAAATTTCAGGTAATTTTTGTCGGCAGGTACTGTGTGTGTGTGTGTGTGTGTGTGTGTGTGTGTGTGTGTGTGTGTGTGTGTGTGTGTGTGTGTGTGTGTGTGTGTGTGTGTGTGTGTGTGTGTGTGAATATATACTTAATTCCAACATAACTACTCACTATTATTACAATTACCATCATCATCATCAATAAAAAAAAAACATTACCAGAAAGACCCCAACTTTACAACACAACTTCAACTAAAACAAACACACAAACACACCAAAACAAACAAAAGACAAAGACAGACAAAGAAACTCCATCCAAAGTCAACAAAAACACGCCTGGCAACCTTCCTCGTCGTCGACAACAGAAATCTAATCACTCGTTGGCGCAGCGCAGATATAGCAATGCGCTCATGAGACAGCCGCCGAATTGTGATTGAGAGAGACGTAGGAAGAGACAAGAGGGAATAAAAATAAGAAGTAAATTAAGAAGGAGAGAAGTAGAGAAAACTGGATGATGTTTGTTGGTGAGGTTAGGTTAGATCAGGTTAGGTTAGGTTAGGTTAGGTTAGGTTAGGTTAGGTTAGGTTAGGTTAGGTTAGGTGGGTAAATTGAACAGCATTAGGTTAGCAGGTTATCAGTTAATTCGGCCATAAAGGTGGGAAGAAGAAGAAGAAGAATGTATATGACTGTGATTTTTACGAATATGATAATAACAAAGAATAAACAAAGAAAAAATAATATAAAACAAAACAATTAACAAACACGATGAAACTACTTAAGAAAACAAAGCTTGAATAAAACAAACTTTGAAAACAAACACCAAAAAACATCCCCATAAAAACACGAATAAAACAAACACAAAAACACACAATAAACACGAAAAAAAGAACTACAAAAACTCACACAAACACACGAAGAAACAAACACAAAACACATACAAAAAATACGCAAATAAAACAAATAAATAACAAAACACGAATAAAACAGAAAAATATAAATATAATCGTTATTCTGTTTAAGTCAATATTAATTACCAAGTGTCGCTGGGTCAGGATTTTGGCAACACTGACTGACACGTAAAGAAATTCTTGCGTTTTTGCCTTGCCAAGATTAAGTCATCATACTCAAGAGGTGAAGTAATCATACTCAAGAGGTGAAGTCATCGTATTCAAGGGGTAAAGTCATCGTACTCAAGGGGTAAGGTCATCGTATTCAAGGGGTAAAGTCATCGTATTCAAGGGGTAAAGTCATCGTAATCCAGCGTCAAGAAGCAGAAAGAATTGGACATGAATTCTTAACGATTTTTTTGATGAGTTTTCCTCCCACTGGCTTACACCTGACCTTAATTAAACTACGGTACAAAGGTGGGTTTGGTGAGGAGAGAATGTAAAAACGTTCCCTCCTTCCCCTCTCCTCAAGCTAGTGATGGGAGAACGAATGAAACAGGCTGACTTAAGAATAAAGTCCAAAATTACATTAATATTACACAATGATTTTAAATTAACTTGAAACCTTTTCTTGACACGAGCGAGGAAATGGAATTAACACAGAGACTCTAAAATTTATCTCAGATACATTTAACTTTATCAACCAGTTAGAGAGATAGACAACATTGTTATTATTCTTATTCTCTATTACACCATCTCCACAGTTATCATCCTGAACGTCATTTCCACATTCATCACCAGAGTGTGCGAGTTTCATGGAAGTTCTCATCATTACTCAGGAGCTTAAGTGTGAAACTGCAGTAAATATCCAACTTGTCAACGCCTCTTCACAAAGTCCTGAAGTAACCTCTTAAATTTCATCTCTCTCTCTCTCTCTCTCTCTCTCTCTCTCTCTCTCTCTAACCTAACCTAACCTAACCTAACCTAACCCAACATAACCTTGCTCTCATAACAAACAACATCAACAACATCATCAACATCACCAACATCAAAACATCGTAAACTGAAGAAAAGAAGAATAGTTACCGCGGCGATAAAACTTCTTCACATAGTTGTTGGTCAGTGTGAGAAACATTAGAGGTCTGTTGGAAGTGTTCACGCGAGAGAGAGAGAGAGAGAGAGAGAGAGAGAGAGAGAGAGAGGCTGAAGTGAAATGTAGACGATGATGATGATGATATATATAAGAGTATATGTATAGAGTATAATAATGTATTTCCAAGACGTCTGACACACAAGACGTCCATTAGTGTATCTTACAACCCGCCCCCCTCCCGTCTGTCACAGCACACAGTTTATAACACAAACTTGGAAGTCATATCTATAATTAGCCAACTTCAGTGTGTTAGACGAGACAATAATGTAGGTTAAGACTTAAGTATTAGTCACATGTTCATTACACCTGACTTGTGGGAGTATTGTTCACTACACCTGACTTGTGGGAGTATTGTTCACTACACCTGACTTGTGGGAGTATTGTTCACTACACCTGACTTGTGGGAGTATTGTTCACTACACCTGACTTGTGGGAGTATTGTTCACTACACCTGACTTGTGGGAGTATTGTTCACTACACCTGACTTGTGGGAGTATTGTTCACTACACCTGACTTGTGGGAGTATTGTTCACTACACCTGACTTGTGGGAGTATTGTTCACTACACCTGACTTGTGGGAGTATTGTTCACTACACCTGACTTGTGGGAGTATTGTTCACTACACCTGACTTGTGGGAGTATTGTTCACTACACTTGACTTGTGGGAGTATTGTTCACTACACCTGACTTGTGGGAGTATTGTTCACTACACCTGACTTGTGGGAGTATTGTTCACTACACCTGACTTGTGTATTGTTCACTACACCTGACTTGTGGGATATTGTTCACTACACCTGACTCACTACACCTGACTTGTGGGAGTATTGTTCACTACACCTGACTTGTGGGAGTATTGTTCACTACACTGACTTGTGGGAGTGTGTTCACTACACCTGACTTGTGGGAGTATTGTTCTACACCTGACTTGTGGGAGTATTGTTCACTACACCTGACTTGTGGGAGTATTGTTCACTACACCTGACTTGTGGAGTATTGTTACACTACACCTGACTTGTGGGAGTATTGTTCACTACACCTGACTTGTGGGAGTATTGTTCACTACACTTGACTTGTGGGAGTATTGTTCACTACGCCTGACTTGTGGGAGTATTGTTCACTACACCTGACTTGTGGGAGTATTGTTCACTACACTTGACTTGTGGGAGTATTGTTCACTACACCTGACTTGTGGGAGTATTGTTCACTACACCTGACTTGTGGGAGTATTGTTCACTACACCTGACTTGTGGGAGTATTGTTCACTACACCTGACTTGTGGTATGTTGGTGTTGTTCACCACAGTCGGTCTGGTTAATGTTAACAGAGTTGTTGTGTTGCAGGTGCCGCTGTGTGTCCCTGGAGGCGAGATGTTGAGGCAAGATGGCTGGACCCTCGACACTCCGGACCCTCATAGTGGCGACGTTCTGGGTCCTGTGCAGTCTCTCCATGCTGGCCACTGTGTGCAGCGACTCCACGACTGCCAGTGTGTACACCATCTCGACGACTACTCCTGTGCAAACAACCGTTTCCACGACGGCCACGCTGCACATTATCTCCACGACGTCCGTCCCAGGAGACACTGTGGCCCCTCAACCTCGTCCTTCCACTCCACATACTCAGTCGACCTTGGAAGATCTGGAGTCTCAGTTTCTGTTTTCAGTTCCTGATGGTCAAAGTGCACCGCTGACGACAGAAGACCTTCACCATGGGTTTGTTCTCACGTCTCCCCAGGGTCAGTTCACGACTCCGACAAGCAAGGACCTGAAACTTGATCTTAGAACCAAGTCAGCAGCTTCGGAAGCTTCAGGGTCAAGGTTTAGAAAACCAGATCTGAAACCCATTATTGCAGGTTTATATTCTGAAGCTTTAACGACAGTGGGCCTTACACACTCAAGTAAAAGTAAGGCAGACTCAAAGGTTTTGACGCCCAAGTATTTTGAATCATCAGTCGAGGCGTCTGATGTCAGTCTAAAACCTTATGTCGCTCATCCACTGTTGTCATTGTTAACAAATCAAGTGATGCGAAGATCAGCTGAGTCAGACACCGTATTGGCCTCTGACTCACTCCTCTACCTCCACCGTCCCCGTCAAGGTCATGCTGATGTGTCCGGCTGGCTCAAGAGTGGACCTGGCGGCGCCACGACAGATAGAGAGAAGCAGATTATGAAGATTATGACGAGTCAGTTTGAAGAGGAGATTGCACAAGTGTTCAAGGATGTGGCATACAGAGGCTCGTCCTCCAAGAGCTACCCACCATTTAGACGGCCAGGCGTGATAACATCTTCCAGCAGTGGGAGTAACAACAGGATAGAGAGAACAACAGCATTGAGCGAGAATCCTCACTACGACTATGTTGCTGATGGACGAGATGAAGATATTCTGTCTGGGAGAAGAAATGTATCAGGTACTAAATTGTCAGTAAATGTGTCAAGTACCGCAGGAAATAAGTTTAAAAATGAACATCATGAATCAGATGAAGAAGCTTCCATCTCCAACAACCCGACCACCAGAAGTGATGGCAGAGCGACTCCGACTGATATAGAGAAAATGTTGGAAGTGTCCGAATACGACCATGAATTATACGACTTATATGAAGGACATTATAGTGACTTCTACAATGATAACAGGAAGCCGGAAATAACCAGAAGAGGCGATGCTGGGGCAGATACCAACACCTCACCAAGGAAGTATCCCTCTGAGCATAACAACAATTACACGGACGTATTGCAGAATGAGACTTTGGCAACACAACAAACACCTCAACAGCAATACAAAGCAACACCTCGACTCTCCTGGTTTGACGCTTTGTTGTGTAGTAACAGGAACTTGGCGTGGATACTTATAAACTTCTTGCTGGGGTTCTTACTCTTCGGGTTGAGTCTCCTGGCTGTGTACCGCCTCCTGATGCTGAAGTCGTGCACACATCTGCTCCCCCGGACACATTTCGTTACTGTACACTTACTCATTTTCATCGCGTCGTTCCTCAAGGCGCTGTACTTGTTCCACCTGGCGTACGGCAGCAAAGATAGACTGCCTCTGGTTCTCGTCCTCCTGTTAACCAATACAGGGCTTCCATGTTTCTCTTCAGCATTCTTAATCTTAATGATAATGATGTTTCTCACTGCCGATGTACAAGTTTACAAACCAAAGCTCTTTACTATGCAAAATATTTCTATCTTTATTATCATGAAGTTTGTTCTGTGTTTTATTGCTGATGTCATAGTTGGATGTGCGCACAGCAAGAGTGTGTTAGTGTTGTCTAGAGTGATGGTGATTATTGTGGCCTCAGCTGTGGTCATGTTTTACGCTCGTAAGCATCAGATGGTGGTCCAGGTGTTTCAAATGTTGAAGAGAGAGTTTCAGGGGGAACTAAAGTTATTGGTCGTTCCTTCCAAAGACTTATCACAGGACAGACAGATGGGTATCAAACACATACTGAGAAGCCGTCTGCATCTTTGGTGTAAAGCAATGAACGTTTCTGCTGTCTTTCTCACATTTTTGTGTCTCATTCATCTCTCTCACACAGTGTTCCTCATCAGCTCACATGTACCTGCCTGGGCGTGGTGGTTGTTTCATATCTCTGGGTGTTTGGTGGAGACACTGTTGGCTGTCACAGTGTGTGTGGCTGCGGCCTTAACTCAGCGATATGATGAAAAAATTCACTTCCTCTACAGCTTTTTGGTTCCCTCAAGTCTACTACGAAGTGAAAAAGCAGTCAAGTCAAAGGAAAGAAACGGTAATGTAATATATCAAAGAGTTTCATTCTCAAGTGGAACCGAGAGTACCCAGTACACCACCTGTTTCCCAGAGGCAGGACCCACACGCTGTGATCCACCCTCAAGAACCCCAAAAGCCCCCAGACGACGTGGCGCTACAGTCAAAAGATCTGCCACATTCAGCCACGGGCCCCAACACCAGTATGGTCCAGGCCAGGTTTATGGGCCTCCAATGACTCATGCCCAAGTTCTTCGGACAGGTTCAGCCTCCCAGATACCCATATACAGTACAGGTTCACACGTGTCTATTTATGGCCCGAGTCTGGTTTCTCAGGTACCCATCTACAGCCCACCCAGCGTCGCCTCCATGTTGGTACACGAGGATGGTTTTGTGAGGATCAGAACACAGTTGGATCCTCGTCAGGCAAACCAAATGGTATATAACTCTCAGAGCAGACTACAAGATCCTCGCATCCAGGGATCAACTCCCCAGCTTCATGGGTCGTCTCCACAACAACTGAACGGTCTTGGAAGGCAAGAAAGTTTTTATCAAAGTTTGTCACGCAAGAGAAGGAACTCTCGTAGCTCAGACATTCTTCAGAATAATATCGACGTTCCTGAGAGTGATTACCTTTCTTCTCCCAGCAGCAGAAGAAGTTACATACATCATCCTAACCTGCCGCCGCCACTCACCCAAGAGACACCAGAGCCAGACTACCAAAGTCTCTCCCGGAGGAGGAGGAGGAGGAGCTCCAGGGACCCCAACCTCCAGCATCACAACAACATTGAGAAAGAAAATAATGACTATCACAGTCTCTCCAGAAGGAGGAGGAGCGCCCGAGAACACCCACTTTGCCACATGAATAACCTTGACAGACCTGAGAGTGACTACCACAGTCTTACCCGGCGTCAAGTGTCTCAGGAGGATAACAACTACCCGCCAGGAGTTGAGGTTGATCACCACGTTGTTCCTGGCACAAGAAGGAGTGTCCGTGAGCCAATACTTCCTCCATTAAATTTCTATGAGGAACCAAGTGTTAACTATCGTCTGCCGCCACACTGTGGCAGCCCATCAACACGGCATAAAATTTCTAACTTTCCGACCTCTCCCACCGAATCACCCGTCCACACCTACCTCTGCTCCTCTCCTGGCAACTCAAGGAGAGCGGCTCAGTTTCCTAAGCCCTTCGTGCGTGCAGGAAGCAATGCAAGCCTTCAGGGAGAGGAAAACTACCACTGGGACCACCTCCCACGGGGTAATCCTGTAAGACGTAACCACTCCTCGGCTGGCTACTTCCCCTCCAGGAACATGGCACCTCCCAGCCCCTCCCTGACGGACACCCACAGGTACGGCTCCCTCAGACTTGGGGTCGTCAGGAAACGACAGCCAGGGTACGTGATCAACACGAACACCAGCAAGATGTTTAACAAGTACCGTGGCGACAGGTACCTTGAGACTAAAGATGCCTTAAGTGATTTAAGGAACGACTCAGTTGGTCCTGACCAAAAGGCTGCGGTGAATGGTCCTTCTGGCAGAGGTCCAGCCGAGGACTCGGACACAACACGAGATACGAATGAGAGAGAGTGTCCGAGTAGACAGAGTGAGAGAAGAGGAAAGACAGGTAGAAGTGGTGATCAAGACTGGGCATTAGAACTTATCAAAAGTAGTTCCATCTTGACTGACTTTTATTCCTTAGAGAAACCTGAAGACAATATCCCTGAGGAGGGGGAGATGGTGTCCGAGGATAAAGATAATGGATGAATTGATGTCTTGTGATTGTGTCAGTGAGTTTGAGCATAAGTTGATAGTTTTAAGTCGAAGACACAAACAAATATTATTTATAAACTTTAAATGAACTAGAATTTTTTTTTTCACTTTTTGCATTTTTAGTTATTGGTTGTCAAAATGATTGTTTTTTTTTTAAATTGCGATTGAAGAAGGTAAATAATTTCCTTAATTAATATAACAAATTATGAAAAAGTTTTGTGTCTTCTTGAAAATTGATCTTGTGTCAGAGGGTTAAGAATCACAGATCATCATTCCTCATATCTGAAGATGTAACATAAAACCTAACTGGATAACTTAAGCTAAAGCACAAGAAATATCTACAAGTAAAAGTATAAAACGACCCTGAGAGTCTTTCTTAACTAAATATATTCGCTAAATAATTCTTAAAAAAAAAAAAAAAAGAATTATATGAAAAAGATCCATTACCTCAATTTTGTTACCAGTTGATTTTAGTGAATGAATCGACTGGAGGAAAAGGTCTCAGCTATTTTCAGTTAAGGTAATATTTGTATTATACCTTAAGTCAACCAGGTTAGTATTATCTTACATCTATCACTTACGAGATCTGATCATCTTATGAACCTCTGTGACTCTGGACCACAACGTCAATGGTGATATTGTTCATGTACAGCCGTTTGCTCTTATTATATGGTGAGGACTGATACTCGAGTCCCCACCATGTGCAGCACCACACTACCCAGGGACCAGAGTCTCAAATATCCCTATGTTATTTTCTTTCCTCTTAGCTGAGCATAAGAGAACACACTGTAGTGACGATTGACTTTTAAGAAACTTTAATATTATTTTGACAGACAGATCGTCCATAAGATTAATAATGACAATAATAATGACAAAAAAATCATGATAAAATGCCACTATCAATGGTACTCAGATTATAATGTACTCTATTATACAATGTAAATGAATTGAAGTTGTGGAAAATCACCATAAATCCACAATCTTATACAATACAAATGAATATTGTCACACTTGAATAAACACTTCAGTTTGTCCTGTGGTGGGTCAACTCTCTTAATGACTAAACCAGCAACCAATCAAAGTCAATGACCAGTTACTGAGGAAGCCAGGAAAAGTTAATGAGTGAAGCGGTAGTGTTCTCCTGTCACCAACTGAGGGGAAGAACTTATCATGGTTACCTTTGACGACACACACACACACACACACACACACACACACAGCGCCACACACACACACACACACACACACACACACACACACACACACACACACACACACACACACACACACAACCACACACACACACACACACACACACACACACACACACACACACACACACATGACACTCCCATTTTGGACCAAAGCAAAATTTTTTTTTTTTCTATTTGTATATTATATTCTATTATATTTCCTAGTCACAATGATTTTGTTTTATTGTTTATCCTTCCTTACTATTGTTATAGATAGATGAGAGACACCCTCATACATTTCTCCTTGACAAAATCCAACAAATAATATACTAAGAAGACGATTGTGTCACATAAGCCACAACACACAGCAGCAACATTGTGTCACATAAGCCACAACACAACACAACACCAGAGGAGCAACAGCTAGGCCTCTCCGTCAACACACACACCTGGATAAGTGTTGGGCACACATAGGACGAGCGTGAGTTTACCCATATGTAGGGTGTTAGTCGCCACACACTCACGAGGTAAGTCTTAGCATGTAGAGGAGACAGTCAGGGTGAATCTGACTAAATGGTTTATGGTTGGTGTATGTCTGTCTGTTTCTGTTATACTGTGTGTGTGTGTGTGTGTGTGTGTGTGTGTGTGTGTGTGTGGTATGTGATCTACCGAGATATTCACACCTAACCTAATCTAACCTAACCTAACCTAACCTAACCTAATCTAACCTAACCTAACCTAATCTAACCTAACCTAACCTTCCTTAACCTAACCCCTCGCCAGGTAGCGTTAATGGTTAATTTTCAGGTGATCCAATTATTCCTACTGTTTTCTCTGTATACGAGTATATTTACCGGTGTTATAATTACCCTCATCACTTCAGGTCATCAACGGGTCATCAGCAAGTCATCAACAGGTCATTAACAGGTTATCAACACGTCATCAACATGTCATCAAAACGTCATCAACAGGTCATCTATACGTCATCTATACGTCATCAACACGTCATCAACGGGTCATCAACACGTCATCAACGGGTCATCAACAGGTCATCTATACGTCATCAACACGTCATCAACGGGTCATCAACAGGTCATCTATACGTCATCTATACGTCATCAACACGTCATCAACGGGTCATCAACAGGTCATCTTGCTCAACAGACCACAACAACAACACCTGTTTGTCTTATCTCTTTCGGTAATTTTAATTATTGAAAAAAAAAGTGAAAAAAATATATGTATATTATCTTAAAATTTGTGTTAATATTGAGTGTTACTCTCTCTCTCTCTCTCTCTCTCTCTCTCTCTCTCTCTCACCTGAAGTAACCCGTGCTTGACTCGGGGTATCCTAACCTAATTTAAACTACAAATCTTAAAATTTTCCTCCCAGAACCTAAAGTGACCTCCCAAAAACACCTTAAACATGAAGTAAGACCGGGGGGGAGGGCAGGTGGGTCAGGGAGGCGGTGTGAGTAGGGTGTGGGAGGGGCGGGGTAGGAAGTGAGGGACGGGGCGGGGTAGGGGATGGGGAAGGCGGGGGGGGCGAGGGGGTGTAGGGGTGGGGCGGGGAGGAGCGAGGTGATAATTAAGTGGGTTGCAGCCGCCTGAGGAACATTAGTGGCTCTTAATTAGGGTCATTAAGTGTGGCTGGATCTCGTAAACACTCGAGAATTAATTACCACATCATCATCCCTTGGTATCAAGTGTTTAAGGTCGACATCTGTCAACACCTTGTAACACACGTCAACACCTGTCACCTCCCATCAACATCTGTCAACTCCCATTAACACCTGTCAACTCCCATCAACACCTGTCAACTCCCATCAACACCTGTCAACTCTTATAAACTCCTGTCAATTCCCATCAACACCTGTCAACACCTCTCAACTCTCATCAACACCTGTCAATTCTCATCAACACCTGTCAACACCTGCCATCAACACCTGTCAACACCCATCAACACCTGTCAACTCTCATTAAAACCTGTCAACACCCATCAACACCTGCCGTCAACACCTGTCAACACCCATCAACACCTGTCTCCTCTGTTTCTCTGTCTCAGATACCACATTTTATGGGTCCTTGTGGCTACACTCACTAGTGCGGCTTCTAATCTCTTTACCACTGCCTCTAATCTCTTCACCACTGCCTCTAATCTCTTCACCACTGCCTCTAATCTCTTCACCACTGCCTTTAATCTCTTCACAACTGCCTCTAATCTCTTTACCGCTGCCTCTAATCTCTTCACCACTGCCTCTAATCTCTTTACTACTGCGTCTAATCTTTTCACTGCTGCCTCTTCACTGCTGCCAAGCCACCCCAGACCAGCAGTTCTCCACGGACCAACACAAACAGTCTATAATAGTGGAGTGAGTGAGGGCTTGGGTGAAGATAAAACTGAACCTGGTGAATTAATAACTGCTCTGGTGGGGAAGGAGGGAAGGAGGGGGGGGGGCGTAAAGGGAGGAGGAAGGAAGGAGGGGAGGGATGCGAGAAGAGGAGGGAGGAAGGAGGGGGGACATAAAGGGAGGAGGAAAGAATGAAGGAAGGAAGGAAGGACTAGAACAACAACAACAAAAAGAATGAGAGAAGGAAGGAAGCAAGGAAAGAAAAAAGGAAGGAAGGAAAAACTACAACAACAACAATAACTACAAGAAGAAAACGAATGATAGAAGGAAGATGAAACACATTGAGAAATTTTGAGAGGAATAAATCACCAGGTAATGTCTTTGAAGTTAATTAGGGATCAAATAGGAACTAGTTACCAGGTGATGGAAGCGACGAGGTGACCTTGTACACATCAACACTCTGACTAGTAATACCTGTGTGGTGTGTGGTACAGGTGAGAGTGGCCTGGGGGAGTGAGGGGAGAGTGGCCTGGGGTAGTGAGGGGAGAGTGGCCTGGGGTAGTGAGGGAAGTGAGGGGTGCGTGGCCTGGGGGGAGGTGGCCTGGGGGGTGTGGGGGAGAGTGACCTGGGGGAGGTGGGGGAGAGTGGCCTGGGGTAGTGGGGAGGTGGCCTGGGGTGGTGGGGGAGGTGGGGTGCGTGGCCTGGGGGGGAGGTGGCCTGGGGGGGGTGGGGAGGGGCCTGGGGAGAGTGACCTGGGGGGGAGGAGAGAGGGGCCTAGAAGGTCAAGCAGGGAGGAGGTCGGCCTGCTGTAATTTTCCAATAAACCATTAGTATTATTATTTATCATCATTATTTTACACACACACACACACACACACACACACACACACACACACACACACACACACACACACACACACTCACACACACTCAAAAGCATTCATCTCAGACGGCAAGACAGTTTAATCTTTAAAAGACGATTGTGAACAAATGCTAAGTAATGAGAAAAAAAAACTTTTATTGTTAATAATAAAATACTTGAGGCAATATCCACATTTCACATGCGATACATAAAGAGACTAACATATTGTAATGATTCTCAGGTCACTAAGTTCTGTAATATCCACCGATACAGTAACATGAAGGAAATTATATACGACACTGTTAGAAAAGTTCAGTATGGTATGTTGTAAAAAGCATAGATGACAACACAACATCGCTTTGATGTCTGTACCGCCACGAAAGAAAGGAGCTCACGTGGAACTTTTATAGCTTGAGAAATAAAACTTGTGTTCTTTTCGCTGTTGCTTTGTTAGATTTTTCATAATAAATGTTTAAACCTGGAGGATCGTTTGTGGTCACTCGGTATAATATATACGGAGAGCAAATTTTGGTCAGTGTAGCAATGTGTTGTGAGAGACCCTGGGCGGTAGACAACAGGCACCAGACTCTTACGTCAACAACTGTGAACCTCCGCTCGTTTTCTCTACCTTACTATTGACTGTAAACACACACGATAGGATTCAAGTCAACATACAACTCAATCGTGTCCCTCTAAATGAAGAATTACCGAGTGTAAACAGGAGGAGGTTGTGGTGGTGGTGGTTGCTCCTCGTGTGACGAGGATGGCCGACCTAAGGGCCACCAAGGAGTGAATTTGCTTAAGGTGTACAAGCTGTTGCCAACACAACAAATACACCCTGAGTTAACGAGCTGCACGACTCAGTGAAGACCTGTGGTGTAATGGTCAGCATGCTCGCCTCGTAAGCGTGGGGACCCGGGATCGACCACCGGGTAGGGTGAAACTATGGGCAAGTTTCTTTACGCCATTTGCCTCTGTCTACCCAGCAGTAATTGAGGACCTGGATGTTAATCGATTTGCGGATCGTGTTACCGGGGTAATGGTTAGCCAGTGCAGTTGCTCGTCCGGTCTTCTCGGACTATTCCTCTACACTGGGTCATGCAACTCGGGGTGTGGTTGCTGTGTTGGCGACAGCTTCTACACCTTAAACAAACTCACGCTTAGGTGGCCCCAGGGCCGGCCATCCTTGTTGGGGAAACCAATAATGGTAAAGTTAGTGTGGTGGTGAGAGTTGTATACTGCATCAACCAAGTGAACATATATAATTTTCCAAGTGTGATGGAAGAATGGAAGTTGACGCGGCCTCACAAATAATTCCTGGGTGACACACGCTGTTCAGTCTGCTCTGTGTAGGTACTGAGGGTCAATGACATGTTGATCTGACAAAGTTAGTTTACAGTACCTGCCATGACCTTGTCCGTACCTGACCCTATTTACCTACCTACGAGTATATATATGTGTGTGTGTGTATGTATATATATATGTGTGTATATGTATATATGTGTGTATATGTATGTATGTATGTGTGTATGTCTGTATGTATGTAATGGGAGACCATATGCTCGAATAGCTCAAGAGGACACAAGAGTTAGGGCTAAACTATCAAAGAAAACGGCAGCCCTGAGAAAACGTGACGAGGGGGAGCTCAGCTTTTATCTTGTATTGACTACGGCCCGGATTCATAAATATAATAATAATAATAATAATAATAATTAACGGTTTATTGAAAGAGCATGGCAACCGGAAGGAAGAAAATATACAGTTACATAATTGGGGAATAGATCACTTGATGGGCAATACACAAGTAACATAAATGAAACAAATATGGTACATAATAACTAGGTGGAGAGAAGGTTATACTACACGGCATTTCAACATAGTGACAGTACAAAAGGGTAAGGTTGGCTGGGAGTGAATACACTGGTTGATTACGAGTTGTTGATAATTTTTACAATGGTTGGGACTGGGCTGTTCTTATAGCGATCAGTACGTGCTCGTATGGGCTGGATGCGGTGGTGGTGTCGAACAGCAACTCTTGTAGTGTGTGTGTGTGTGTGTGTGTGTGCGGACAGTCTAAAAGCACACACATACACACACGGACATATTGCTGAAGGTTCAGACACACTTAGATACATACAAAAGTCACGTCAGCACCTCGAACTAGGACTAACCTTCAAGTGGTATTATTATTATTATTATCAATCCCAAATGCTAATGGCCCTCAACCCAACCCAACCCAACCCAACCCAACCCAATAACTCAGCAGCAACCCAGCTCAGCCCAACAACTCAACCCCAACCCAGCCAACAACCTTCAACCCAACCCTATTGGCCCAACCCAACAGCCCCAGCTGGCCCAACCCATTAACCCAACCTAAATTTACCTTAACTTACACTAGTTAAGGTGGAGAAGAAATTAACACTTAAAAATCTTTGAGAACTTCCAATGGAATTTAACGGTATGAGTAAACGTAGTGTATTCATGACGACGGAACTATGCAGGATAAACACAGCTGAAGTACACGAGTTCATCAATTAGTAATGAACATACAAATGAGGAAACAGTGATTCACCTGCGTGTCTGAGAGCCATATCGTACACAGGATCACAGTCATTTTAGTCGTAAAAAAAATATCTTTATGGCACTGGTACACCTGGACACTACTCAATACTCATCTATTAGTGCCAGAACGATCGTGTGATGACCTTCTAAGCCTTTGACTTTACCTGGAAGGAGCTTAACTACTGTAATTACCCTTCAGTATTTATCATAACAGGCAGACAGACAGACAGACAGACAGACAGACAGACAGACAGACAGACAGACAGATAGATAGATAGATAGATAGATAGATAGATTATACGCTCTCTCTTTCTGTGTGTCTGTCTCTCACCCAGTAACACAAGATGCTCCTCAGAGGGACTTATTACATTACCCAGCATAAAGGGGAGGACGACCCACTCCTTATATGTAAATTCACCGCGGTAGAGGAAGGCCTTCAAGTGTTAGGTTACCGCCCTGGTGTCTTGTGGTTCTATTGAGGGTGACACACACACACACACACACACACATACTGTACATACACAGACACACACACACAAACACACACACATAGTATTGATGTATGTGTGTGTGACCTGCCGGACCTCAGTTTACCTGCCGGGCCCCAGCTTACCTGCCGGGCCCCAGCTGGTCTAGTCGTCAAACTTTTAATGTCTTCATTCCAAGAAAGTTAAGATAAAAGTCTCAAGGAAAGTGACTTTCTTGTTGGTTAGGTTAGGACTGAGGACACACACACACACACACACACACACTGGGTCTAGAACATACACTCACCCACACACACACACACACACACACACACACACACACACACACACACACACACACACACACACACACACACACACCGCCACACACCAACCTCTTAGAAGATGGACATAAATTCTGTCCTATTAAAGAAAATCAAAAGTTTCTCTGTCTTGGGATTTATGTCGACGATCCTCTCCATGGCCACTAGGATATGTTTCCATTTATTTTCTCCTCAAGCGTGGGCAGGGAGAAGTGGGGGAGGGATAGAGGATGAGAAGATAGTGGTTGGGATAGAGGGAAGGAAGAAGAAAGGAGAAGAAAAAGGGGGTAAGGATGGAGAAGTAGAGGTGCAGGATGGAGAAAAGAGACCCTGGACAGGCGTATCTAAGGGGCAGGGTGGAGAGAGAAAGAGAGAGAGAGATTTTATAGCAACAAGTATGCAGAAAGAAGTAAAGGCAAGTTTAAAGAAAGTATAGAAGGTTTTCAGACAAATCGAAAAAAAAATGAAAATATTATAGAAGACGACAAATGATGAAATAATAGAGAAAAGTTGATATAAAATGAGAACCTGAGTGAAAAGGTAGAAATAATTTAGTAATGAAAGTTAAATGAGTCAAAATAATGGTTAGGAAACAGTATAAGTGGCCGAAGGAAATACTGTAGAGGATAACAGAAAATTCTAAGATTCATGAAGATAATAATGAAGTCAGATGAAAGCACAGTGAAGTAAAACATAATAAGAATATGATTGAAAACTAGAGAAAATATAGAGGAATCAAACGAAAGTAGAAAGTTTGAAAGACTAAAAAAAAAAAAAAGCAGTCTCCCGTAAATTTTGTGGAGTGTCCAGAAAAGAAAGTTGGGGAAAGCTCAAGAGGCAAATTGATAAGACTTGCCGGAGACCTGATAAGGCTCAGGGAAGAGGTGAGAAGGCTCAAGGTGAAATGTAATAAGGCTCAGAGACTGGGAAGAGGAGGAGGAGGAGGAGGAGGAGGAGGAGGAGGAGGAGGCGTTCAGACTGAGGTAAAAAGGTGAGATAGCAAAATTGTTGTGTAATAATAATAATAATAATAATTATAATAATAATAATAATAATACCAAAGGTGGAAGTGGGCTATTTTACTGTTGATCCATGTATGTATGTATGTATGTATGTATGCATGTATGTATGTATGTATGTATGTATGTATGTATGTATGTATGTATGTATGCATTTATGTATGTATGTATGTATGTATGTATGGTTGGATAGTTACGAGTGTGTAAGTACGTACATTACATCAAAGTCAAAATCTTGGCTACACACGCAGACAAAACTCTTTACTACTGCAGAGACAAAACAAAAGAAAAAAATCCCACGATAAGCCAAAAAAAAAGAAAAAAAAAGTCCCGTTATGGAATCTATCAAAGAGCAAAACTTTGTCAGTATTTTTGTCACGACAGAGAACAAAAATAACAGCCGGTTTCGAGTTGTCGATCTGCAAAATTCACTTCCGTAAACTTTTAATTGGAGAGAGAGACTGCTGAGGGTGTGGAACTGTAAGAAACAAGTTTTAATGGCGGGTTTTTACTTCTACAGCGATGGGAGAAAGGTAGGGGGTAGGTGGGGGGAGGATAGGGGAGATAGGGAGAGGGAGAAAAGGTGGGATGTAGGATGGGAGGGGGGGAGGCGTGGGGGGAAGTGAAGGAGGTAGAGGAGGTATGGCGGTGGAGGAAGGGGTGGGTAAAGGGGTAGGGAAAGAGGGAGAGAAGGAGGGGAAGGGGAAATTGAAGATGGTAGGGGAAGGGAATGGTAGATAGTGGGGGGGAAGGGGGGAAGGGCAGGGAGGGAAGGGGAAATTGAAGATGGCGTAGGGGAAGGGGAATATGGTAGGGATAGGTGGGGGGAAGGGGGGGAAGGGTAGGGTGAAGTTGTGGGGGGGGTGGTAGGGTGAGAGAAAGGGGTGCTGGTCAGGGAAGAGGGGAGCTGGGGGGATAGTGATGTGGGTAGGAAGAAGAGGTAGGAAGATGGGGAGGGGGAGGGGGAGGGGATGGGGAGGTGGAAGGGAGGTGGATGAGGGGAGATAGTGGAGGTAAAGTCGATCCACACGTCAAGTATCCACAAAAATCAATTATTATCCGCACATAAAAAAAAACTGGTTATATCACTAATTCCATACAATTTATTTTCCAAGTCTAATCAAATATTTATAAGTAAAATTCCACTGAAGTTTTAAGATGATTTAATTTATTGTTTATTAATACATTTCTCTACTTATATTACTTAAGGCAATTTATGGACTCATTATTAAACTAGTGTATGTATGTCTGTATGTATGTATGTATGTATGTATGTATGTATGTATGTATGTATGTATGTATGTATGTATGTCTGTATGTATGTATGTCCACCTGCCCTGGTAGTGGACTGGGCCATAAGTCATGAGGCCAGCGGGTGAAAGCTTTTAGGTACAGTGTCTTGGGAACGGTTTCTTGTGAGGCCATCGTCGCCAAAAGCCTCGTAGGGACAGACAGTGATATACACACACGTCAATAATCTAGAGAGAAGGCTGTTGTTTATGACCCCGGTGTTAGAAGAGGTTGTTATTACGAGCTCGAACAGACAGGCAGACAGACAGAGAGACAGACAGAAAGAGAGAGGAGGGGGGGGGGTAGAGGGGTAGAGTGAGAGAGAGCATCCCTAATCTCTCTCTCACACACACGATTATCTCAGCAGTAATCCTACAGGTATGAGTGATGCTGCAGGGAGGCGTTTACGCTGTTTACCTGAGGCTTAGTATTGAACCCTTTACCGAGAGCCAATAGAAGGCGAGGGAAGATATATTTATTGCCCATACATTTACATTAACACAGGTATCCAGTGACTCTCTCGGGGAACATAAATGCAGGTACAGGTATAGTTATTAATCTACAGGTAAAGATATAGTTATTAATCTACAGGTACAGTTATTAATTTACAGGTACAGGTAAAGATATTAATCTACAGGAAAAGTTATTAATCTACAGGTAAAGGTATAGTTATTAATCTACAGGTAAAGGTATAGTTATTAATCTACAGGTACAGGTATAGTTATTAATCTACAGGTAAAGATATAGTTATTAATCCACAGATACAGGTAAAGATATTAATCTGCAGGTAAAGCTATTAATCTACAGGTACAGGTCTAGTTATTAATCTACAGGTACAGGTATAGATATTAATCTACAGGAAAAGTTATTAATCTACAGGTAAAGGTATAGTTATTAATCTACAGGTATAGCTATTACTCTATAGGTAAAGGTATAGTTATTAATCTACAGGTACAGGTAAAGTTATTAATCTACAGGTACAGGTAAAGTTATTAATCTACAGGTACAGGTATAGTTATTAATCTACAGGTAAAGGTATAGTTATTAATCTACAGGTAAAGGTATAGTTATTAATCTACAGGTAAAGGTATAGTTATTAATCTACAGGTAAAGGTATAGTTATTAATCTTCAGGTAAAGGTATAGTTATTAATCTACAGGTAAAGGTATAGTTATTAATCTACAGGTACAGGTAAAGTTATTAATCTACAGGTAAAGGTATAGTTATTAATCTACAGGTACAGTAACAGGTATAAAAGTAGAGTTCCAGTAACTTCCTGAATATTAACTGTATTATGAGAGCCAGTTAATGTGTTTGACAATAATAGAGGCGGAACAGTCAGGTGTGAGTCAAACGCAAGACTTTCGACAAGTTTTATATTTTTATCTATTTTAAATGATTTTTTTTACAGCATTTTGATAAATATATTTTTTTTACAACTTTTGAACTTCTTTTTACGGGCGAAAAGTTGGTTGTTTCGAAAGGCGTCAGCAGCTCTAGATGCGTTGACTTACTGACTTACTCACTCATTCACTGACTCACTGAGTTAATTCAACGTGCAGAATAAACTCGTAGTCTGGATGAGTAAGAATTAAATCCCATCCTTCCCGTTCTGGATAGTGTGGATACAACACAGTATATTAGGCCTTAAGCACACGAGGAGGCAGTCGACCTGACACTATACTCGCCCACCTTCACTTCCCCAACTGGATCGAACCAGTGATCCCTAGGTAAGGAGATGAGCGCTGTATCCACTCGGCCACGGCTCACCTGGACTCTTATATAATAGTGCCGCCAATCTTAAACCCTGGATGCCACATTACACCCTAAGTGACACACTACACCTTGTGTGACACACCACACCACAACTTGAGTAACACACTACACTCTAGGTGACACACCACACCCTAGGTGACACACTACACCCTAGGTGACACACTACACCCTAGGTAGCACACCTCACCCTAGGTGACACACTACACCCTGGGTGACACACCACACGTGGGCTTTACACCACACCCTGGGTGATACACCACACCCTGGGTGTCACACCACACCCTGAGTGACACACCAAACCTTGGGTGGCACACCACACGTGGGCTTTACGCCACACCCTGGGTGGCACACCACACTTGGGCTTTACACCACACCCTGGGTGATACACCACACCCTACATGACACCTCACACCCTGGATGACACACCACGCCTGGGCTTTACACTACACCCTGGATGACACGCCACACCCTGGGTGATACACCACACCCTGCATGACACCTCACACCCTGGATGACACACCACACCTGGGCTTTACACTACACCCTGGATGACACGCCACACCCTGGGTGACACACCTCAGGCATCAGTAAAATCCTTCACTCCAGCACACCTCACCTGCTCGGATCTTTGATGTTGTTTGGTAAAGCGCCTTAAGGCTGCTCTCCTGGTGCATTATGGGTATTGTGGTGCAGGTAAACATTGCTGAGTGGCGAGAGGACTGGTGAGCGTGTGGTGGTGTGGTGAGCGTGTGGTGGTGTGGTGTTGTGGTGAGCGTGTGGTGGTGTGGTGTTGTGGTGAGCGTGTGGTGGTGTGGTGTTGTGGTGAGCGTGTGGTGGTGTGGTGTTGTGGTGAGCGTGTGGCGGTGTGGTGTTGTGGTGAGCGTGTGGTGGTGTGGTGAGTGTGATGATGTGGTGAGTGTGGTGTTGTAGTGAGTGTGGTGTTGTAGTGAGTGTGGTGTTGTGTGGGAGATTATTCACCACATATATAAAACCTGTCCACACACATTACTATAAGTGAAGTTATTGTTCTATATATGTGACTTCTGATCTATATACATGTGATTTGGGGTTTTTATATACTGCATGTGACTTTTTTGGGGGGGTCTTTATACAAGTGGTCTTTGGTCTTTTACATAAGTGGTCTTTGGTCTTCATCTCCTCGATAGGTCTTGGGGCCTGAGGTAGCCGCTCCAGCTTTTGGTAATTCACAGACGAATTTGGACAAGGTTGGTGAGCCTGTCAGCCCTGATTTATGAAGGCTGTCTGTGGCCAAGTGCTGGAGGGAGGGAGAGAGAGTAAAGAAGGGTGAAGGAAGGGAGAGAAGGAGGAAAGGGAGGGAAGAAAGAGAAAGGAAAATGGAAAGAAACAGTTTTGGAAGGAGGGAGGGAGGGAGGGAGGGAGGGTAAAATGCATGAAGGAGAGAAGGTGTTGAGGAAGAGGGAGGTGTAAAGAGAGAGGGAGAGAGAAAGAAAGGGTTAGGGCGAGGGGGAGGGAGGGAGGGAGGGGAAAGGAGGGAGGTATGGAGAGAAGGAGTAAGGGAAGAATCGAAAGAAGGAGAAAGGGAAAGAGGAAAGAAGGAAGAGAAGGATTTAGTGAAGGGGTGGGAGGGGGAGGAGGGAGAGATAGAGGGAGGCAAGTGATTTATTAAGCTTCATGTCATAGGCAGATGGAGAATTCTCTTTTGTAGAGAGAGAGAGAGAGAGAGAGAGAGAGAGAGAGAGAGAGAGAGAGAGAGAGAGAGAGAGCCTGACAAAACATTTTTACCTTGGCATATGTCGCTGTACAAGTCGAGGCTGAATTTCCACCCCTAAAGGTAGATCAACAACACCTACACAACATTGTCGTCAACATTATTGGGAAGAAAGGTGAAATAGTCACGTAGTTTTCACCAGTTAGTTTAGTTTTCATATTTCTGATGGCGACAATGTTACCAACATTAGTGTTACAAACATTTCGATGTAATTTTCACAACATTGTTGATAACAAAGTTGCCAACACATGTCGCCGACAATATTGCTTTGGTGGGGAACTACCTTTAGTCTCTGTTTAATATCGTGTGAGAAGTCAAGTCCTTTTACACTACCGGTGTCATAGGTTTGTCAAGACGGTGTACTGGTGTCGTGAAGCAGGTGTGGCAAAGTACTGACAGACTCAAGAAGGGTATGTGTCTTGGTGGTGTCTGACTGTCTCTCTTTCTATCTGCCTGACTGCCTGTCTTTCTTTACCTGTCTGTGTATATAGCTATTTGTGTGTGTGAGGAGATCCAAGGGTGTCCGATAACACCTGACATAGGTAGAACAGCTGTCATAACATCTGCTATAGGTAGAACAGCTGTCATAACATCTGCTATAGGTAGAACAGCTGTCATAACATCTGATACAAGTAGAAGAAAACATTAAAATATCATCAAATAACAGGAAGCGTCAGAGGAAGAAAGTCATCTGGTGATCTACTGATGACGACACTTGGCACCCCTAACAAGATTGTTGGCACCCCTGACCAGATTGTTGGCACCCCTAACAAGATTGTTGGCACCCCTGACCAGATTGTTGGTACCCCTAACAAGATTGTTGGCACCCCTGACCAGATTGTTGGCACCCCTGACCAGATAGTTGGCACCCTTGACCAGATTGTTGGCACCCCTGACCAGATTGTTGGCACCCCTGACCAGATAGTTGGCACCCTTGACCAGATTGTTGGCACCCCTGACCAGATTGTTGTTCCTGACTCAGACGTTACAACCCCTGACCAGATAGTCGTCCTGACCAGACTAAGGCACCCCTGACCAGATTGTTGGCACCCCTGACCAGATTGTTGGCACCCCTAACAAGATTGTTGGCACCCCTGACCAGATTGTTGGCACCCCTGACCAGATAGTTGGCACCCTTGACCAGATTATTGGCACGCTTCTAAGCCCTTAACTCATGAGACATAAAGGCAAGCATGAACTTAGCATGCTTCCCTGTTGGGAGCTGTAAACGCTTCTGCGCTTCACCTTACACAAGGGGTGCTCTAAAAAGAAACCCATGATCAGATTATTGGCAATTCTGGACCAGATTGTAGCACCAGCTACCAAGATTGTTGGCACCCCTGACCAGATTGTTGGCACCCATGATCAGATTGTTGGCACCCCTGACCAGATTGTTAGCACCCCTGACCAGATTGTTGGCACCCCTGACCAGACTGTTGTCAAGCCTGACCAGACTGTTTTCAACCCTGACCACCACATTTCTTGACCTAAAACCTGCATTTGATATTGACAATTTATATTGTATGAACTATCCAAAATGGATATAGGAGGTCGGCTGTTACACTGTTGTTACCTCACTAACAGAAGGGCTGCTGCACTGTTTCATAACTTTGACACAAATAGAGATGTATCAAGTAAAACATGTATATGGAGCAAGTAACAAGATCACAAGATTACAAGATGTTGTAACCGCTAGACTAAGGTCAGGATATAAGTGTCTCTGGCAGTATATCCCTCAGGCAGATGTAAACAAAACTAAATGTAAAGTGTGTGGCCAGACATATAGCCACACACTCCAGCCTTCCACATGCCAACCTCCCTCATGACAACCTCCCTCATGACAGCCTCACTCATGACAGTCTCACTCATGACAGCCTTCCGCATGACAACCTCACTCATGATAACCTTCCACATGACAGCCTCACTCATGACAGCCTTCCGCATGACAACCTCCCTCATGACAGCCTCACTCATGACAGCCTTCCGCATGACAACCTCACTCATGATAACCTTCCACATGACAGCCTCACTCATGACGGCCTCATAAATCCGGCACATAAAATCCCTCTTGGTCTGGGTTAGGTTATTGCACCGAGTATTGTGGTGGTACCGAGAGGGGGAAATATCCACTCTTATGCGGGCATGACGTATGATGATGGTTGTTGAATACCATGGCGTATGCTGGTATATAACCTATACCACCTGTCTTAAGTTAACCTAACCTAATCAACATAAACAAACTAAAATAAAACCTAACCTAACTTAACCTTGTAGTTGTGTGGGTATAAGGCGACGTCATTATGAACGAGCACCAATCACAGCACGCGTGGCCCTCAAACGCGTGTATTTTGCACAACTTATGGGTGGGTTAGCCCCGCATCAGTAGGGGAAGTGGACGTCACGATATTTACAGCTGTAGTGAGACAGAGTTGGTCTGTGTGTGCGCTTCTCCCAGCCAGGAAATATTGCACACTGAGGATCTCATCAACATAGGTGAGAGACATACAGCTGCTTCTCTACATTGATCTGTTGCAGGATTATTGCACGAGTGTTGCCACCTGGGTGTTCCTCCTTTTTCTTACCTCCCCAGATATTGAAACTTGTTGACTAATGTTGTGTCAGTTGTTTCTGTTGCTGACACTTCTGGCTGACGGACATGTACACTTGTTGCTGACGTTAACTTAACATAACCTACCCCCTCCCCAGATGAAATAAATTAGAAGGGTGACTAATATTCAGGCGATCAAAAAGTGTCTCGGCTGCGGTAACCAGAGGCAGGTAATGCAACATACCCATTGATATTCCATAATTCACAAAAAATCCAGAATTTAACGCCCATAACAAAATAATTTCCAAATGATGAAACACTAGAACACACTTCGCTGGAATTTCGATAAAAGTATCCAAAAATGCTGCAATCAGAGTGGCAACCCATGCAATATGTAAATTCCCATACGATAAATTGTAAGGATAACAGAATTAAGTACCCAGCAGATGAATGGCGATGGAATATTTCGTTGGAAGTGTAGTATTTTTCTCCAATGCTGTAACCAGACAGACAGATGCTGGTCCCCGGGCAATCTGATTAATTGTTCTTGGACAATTAGGTAATGGTGTTGTGTGTTGGTCTCTGAGGCTGTGTGTTGGTCTCTGAGGCTGTGTGATGGTCTCTGAGGCTGTGTGATGGTCTCTGGCTGTGTGATGGTCTCTGAGGCTGTGTGATGGTCTCTGGGGCTGTGTGATGGTCTCTGAGGCTGTGTGTTGGTCTCTGAGGCTGTGTGATGGTCTCTGAGGCTGTGTGATGGTCTCTGGGGCTGTGTGTTGGTCTCTGGGGCTGTGTGATGGTCTCTGAGGCTGTGTGATGGTCTCTGGGGCTGTGTGATGGTTCTCTGGGGCTGTGTGATGGTCTCTGGGGCTGTGTGATGGTCTCTGGGGCTGTGTGATGGTCTCCTGGGCTGTGTGATGGTCTCTGAGGCTGTGTGTTGGTCTCTGGGGCTGTGTGTTGGTCTCTGGGGCTGTGTGATGGTCTCTGAGGTTGTGTGATGGTCTGAGGCTGTGTGATGGTCTCTGGGGCTGTGTGATGGTCTCTGAGGCTGTGTGATGGTCTCTGGGGCTGTGTGATGATCTCTGGGGCTGTGTGATGGTCTCTGAGGCTGTGTGATGGTCTCTGAGGCTGTGTGATGGTCTCTGAGGCTGTGTGATGGTCTCGAGGCTGTGTGATGGTCTCTGAGGCTGTGTGATGGTCTCTGGGGCTGTGTGTTGGTCTCTGAGGCTGTGTGTTGGTCTCTGAGGCTGTGTGATGGTCTCTGGGGCTGTGTGGTCTCTGGGGCTGTGTGATGGTCTCTGAGGCTGTGTGTTGGTCTCTGAGGCTGTGTGATGGTCTCTGGGGCTGTGTGATGGTCTCTGAGGCTGTGTGTTGGTCTCTGGGGCTGTGATGGTCTCTGAGGCTGTGTGATGTCTGGGGCTGTGTGATGGTCTCTGGGGCTGTGTGTTGGTCTCTGGGAATGTGTGATGGTCTCTGGGGCTGTGTGATGGTCTCTGAGGCAGTGTGATGGTCTCTGGGGCTGTGTGATGGTCTCTGGGGCTGTGTGATGGTCTCTGGGGCTGTGTGTTAGTCTCTGGGGCTGTGTGATGGTCTCTGGGGCGTGTGATGGTCTCTGGGGCTGTGTGATGGTCTCTGGGGCTGTGTGTTGGTCTCTGAGGCTGTGTGATGGTCTCTGGGGCTGTGATGGTCTCTGGGGCTGTGTGATGGTCTCTGGGGCTGTGTTGGTCTCTGGGGCTGTGTAGTGGTCTCTGAGGCTGTGTGATGGTCTCTGGGGCTGTGTGATGGTCTCTGGGGCTGTGTGATGGTCTCTGGGGCTGTGTGATGGTCTCTGGGGCTGTGTGATGGTCTCTGAGGCTGTGGTCTCTGAGGCTGTGTGTTGGTCTCTGAGGCTGTGTGATGGTCTCTGGGGCTGTGTGATGGTCTCTGGGGCTGTGTGATGGTCTCTGGGGCTGTGTGATGGTCTCTGGGGCTGTGTGATGGTCTCTGGGGCTGTGTGTTGGTCTCTGGGGCTGTGATGGTCTCTGGGGCTGTGTGATGGTCTCTGGGCTGTGTGGGGCTGTGTGTTGTACTCTGGGGCTGTGTGTTGGTCTCTGAGGCTGTGTGATGGTCTCTGGGGCTGTGTGTGGTCTCTGGGGCTGTGTGATGGTCTCTGGAGCTGTGTGTTGGTCTCTGAGGCTGTGTGATGGTCTCTGGGGCTGTGTGATGGTCTCTGGGGCTGTGTGATGGTCTCTGGGGCTGTGTGATGGTCACTGGGGCTGTGTGTTGGTCTCTGAGGCTGTGTGATGGTCTCTGGGGCTGTGTGATGGTCTCTGGGGCTGTGTGATGGTCTCTGGGGCTGTGTGATGGTCTCTGGGGCTGTGTGATGGTCTCTGGGGCTGTGTGATGGTCTCTGGGGCTGTGTGATGGTCTCTGAGGCTGTGTGTTGGTCTCTGGGGCTGTGTGATGGTCTCTGGGGCTGTGTGTTGGTCTCTGGGGCTGTGTGATGGTCTCCTGGGCTGTGTGTTGGTCTCTGAGGCTGTGTGATGGTCTCTGGGGCTGTGTGATGGTCTCTGGGGCTGTGTGTTGGTCTCTGAGGCTGTGTGATGGTCTCTGGGGCTGTGTGATGGTCTCTGGGGTGTTTGGTCTCTGAGGCTGTGTGATGTCTCGCGTGTGATGGTCTCTGGGGCTGTGTGATGGTCTCTGGGGCTGTGTGATGGTCTCTGGGGCTGTGTGTTGGTCTCTGGGGCTGTGGGATGGTCTCTGGGGCTGTGTGATGGTCTCTGGGGCTGTGTGATGGTCTCTGGGGCTGTGATGGTCTCTGAGGCTGTGTGATGGTCTCTCTGGGGCTGTGTGATGGTCTCTGAGGGCTGTGTGTTGGTCTCTGGGGCTGTGTGATGGTCTCTGGGGCTGTGTGTTGGTCTCTGGGGCTGTGTGATGGTCTCTGGGGCTGTGTGTTGGTCTCTGGGCTGTGTGATGGTCTCTGGGGCTGTGTGATGGTCTCAGGGGCGTGTGGGTGGTCTCTGGGGCTGTGTGATGGTCTCTGGGGCTGTGTGATGGTCTCTGGGGGTGGCTCGCTGTGTGTGGTCCTGTGATGGTCTCTGGGGCTGTGTGTTGGTCTCTGAGGCTGTGTGATGGTCTCTGGGGCTGTGTGATGGTCTCTGGGGCTGTGTGATGGTCTCTGGGGCTGTGTGATGGTCTCTGGGGCTGTGTGATGGTCTCTGGGGCTGTGTGTTGGTCTCTGGGGCTGTGTGATGGTCTCTGGGGCTGTGTGATGGTCTCTGGGGCTGTGTGATGGTCTCTGGGGCTGTGTGATGGTCTCTGGGGCTGTGTGATGGTCTCTGGGGCTGTGTGATGGTCTCTGGGGCTGTGTGATGGTCTCTGGGGCTGTGGTGGTCTCTGGGGCTGTGTGATGGTCTCTGGGGCTGTGTGATGGTCTCTGGGGCTGTGTGATGGTGTAGGGCTGTGTGGTGGTCTGAGGCTGTGTGATGGTCTCTGGGGCTGTGTGTTGGTCTCTGAGGCTGTGTGATGGTCTCTGGGGCTGTGTGATGGTCTCTGAGGCTGTGTGTTGGTCTCTGGGGCTGTGTGTTGGTCTCTGAGGCTGTGTGATGGTCTCTGGGGCTGTTGATGGTCTCTGGGGCTGTGTGATGGTCTCTGGGCTGTGTGATGGTCTCTGGGGCTGTGTGATGGTCTCTGGGGCTGTGTGATGGTCTCTGGGCTGTGATGGTCTCCTGAGGCTGGTGTTGTCTCTGAGGCTGTGTTGGTCTCTAGGCTGTGTGATGGTCTCTGAGGCTGTGTTGGTCTCTGAGGCTGTGTGATGGTCCCTGGGCTGGCTCGGGGCTGTTGGTGGTCTCTGGGCTGTGTGTTGGTCTCTGGGGCTGTGTGATGGTCTCTGGGGCTGTGATGGTCTCTGGGGCTGTGTGATGGTCTCTGGGGCTGTGATGGTCTCTGGGCTGTGTGATGGTCTCTGGGGCTGTGTGATGGTCTCTGAGGCTGTGTGTTGGTCTCTGAGGGCTGTGTGTTGGTCTCTGGGGCTGTGTGTTGGTCTCTGGGGCTGTGTGGTCTCTGGGGCTGTGTGTTGGTCTCTGGGGCTGTGTGATGGTCTCTGGGGCTGTGTGTTGGTCTCTGGGGCTGTGTGATGGTCTCTGGGGCTGTGTTTAGGTCTCTGGGGCTGTGTGTTGGTCTCTGGGGCTGTGTGATGGTCTCTGGGGTATGTGATGGTCTCTGGGGCTGGTGTTGGTCTCTGAGGCTGTGTTGGTCTCTGAGGCTGTGTGATGGTCTCTGAGGCTGTGTGTTGGTCTCTGAGGCTGTGAGTGGTCTGGCTGAGGTGTCTTGGGCTGTGTGATGGTCCTGGGGCTGTGTGTTGGTCTGGGCTGTGTGATGGTCTCTGGGGCTGTGTGTTGGTCTCTGGGGCTGTGTGATGGTCTCCGGGGCTTGTGTTGGTCTCTGGGGCTGTGTGATGGTCTCTGAGGCGTGTGATGGTCTCTGGGGCTGTGTGTGCGGGCTCAGTGATGGTCTCTGGGGCTGAGTGTTGGTCTCTGAGGCTGTGTGTTGGTCTCTGAGGCTGTGTGATGGTCTCTGAGGCTGTGTGTTGGTCTCTGAGGCTGTGTTGGTCTGAGGCTGTGGATGTCTCTGAGGCTGTGTGTTGGTCTCTGAGGCTGTGTGATGGTCTCTGGGGCTGAGTGTTGGTCTCTGAGGCTGTGTGTTGGTCTCTGAGGCTGTGGTTGGTCTCTGAGGCTGTGTGTTGAGGCTGTGTGATGGTCTCTGGGGCTGTGTGATGGTCTCTGAGGCTGTGTTGGTCTCTGAGGCTGTGTGTGTTGGTCTCTGGGGCTGTGTGTTGGTCTCTGGGGCTGTGTGATGGTCTCTGGGGCTGTGTGTTGGTCTCTGGGGCTGTGTGATGGTCTCTGGGGCTGTGTGTTGGTCTCTGGGGCTGTGTGATGGTCTCTGGGGCTGAGTGTTGGTCTCTGGGGCTGTGTGTTGGTCTCTGGGGCTGTGTGATGGTCTCCTGGGGCTGTGTGTTGGTCTCTGAGGCTGTGTGTTGGTCTCTGGGGCTGTGTGATGGTCTGGGGCTGTGTGTTGGTTTCTGAGGCTGTGTTGGTCTCTGGGGCTGTGTGATGGTCTCTGGGGCTGTGTGATGGTCTCTGGGGCTGTGTGATGGTCTCTGGGGCTGTGTGATGGTCTCTGAGGCTGTGGATGGTCTCTGGGGCTGTGTGATGGTTCCTGAGGCTGTGTGTTGGTCTCTGGGGCTGTGATGGTCTCGGGGCTGTGTGTTGGTCTTGGGGCTGTGTGATGGTCTCTGGGGCTGTGTGTTGGTCTCTGAGGCTGTGTTGGTCTCTGAGGCTGTGTGTGATGGTCTCTGAGGCTGTGTGATGGTCTCTGAGGCTGTGTGTTGGTCTCTGGGGCTGTGTGATGGTCTCGGCTGTGTGTTGGTCTCTGGGGCTGTGTGTTGGTCTCTGGGGCTGTGTGTTGGTTCTCTGAGGCTGTGTGTTGGTCTCTGGGCTGTGTGATGGTCTCTGGGCTGTGTGTGGTCTCGGGGCTGTGTGTTGGTCTTGGCTTGTGTGGTCTGGTGGGTCTCTGGGCTGTGTGTTGGTCTCTGGGGCTGTGTGTTGGTCTCTGGGGGCTGTGTGATGGTCTCTGGGGCTGTGTGATGGTCTCTGGGGCTGTGTGGTGGTCTCTGGGGCTGTGTGATGGTCTCTGGGCTGTGTGGTCCTGAGGCTGTGTGATGGTCTCTGGGGCTGTGTGTTGGTCTCTGAGGCTGTGTGATGGTCTCTGGGGCTGTGTGATGGTCGGTCTCTGGGGCTGTGTGTTGGTCTCTGGGGCTGTGGATGGTCTCTGGGGCTGTGTGATGGTCTCTGGGGCTGTGTGTTGGTCTCTGGGGCTGTGTGATGGTCTCTGGGGCTGTGTGATGGTCTCTGGAGGCTGTGTGTTGGTCTCTGGGGCTGTGTGTTGGTCTCTGGGGCTGTGTGATGGTCTCTGGGGCTGTGTTGGTCTCTGGGGCTGTGTGATGGTCTCTTGTGTGGTCTCTGGGGCTGTGTTGGTCTCTGGGGCTGTGATGGTCTTGGGGCTGTGTGTTGGTCTCGGCTGTGTGTCTCTGGGCTGTGTGTTGGTCTCTGGGGCGTGATGGTCTCTGGGCTGTGTGATGGTCTCTGGGGCTGGGTTGGTCTCTGAGGCTGTGTTGGTCTCTGGGGCTGTGTGATGGTCTCGGGGCTGTGTGTTGGTCTCTCTGAGGCTGTGTGATGGTCTCTGGAGGCTGTGTGTTGGTCTCTCTGGGGCTGTGTGTGTGGTCTCTTGGGGCTTGTGTGTTGGTCTCTGAGGCTGTGTGATGGTCTCTGGGGCTGTGTGTTGGTCTCTGGGGCTGTGTGATGGTCTCTGGGGCTGTGTGTTGGTCTCTGGGGCTGTGTGATGGTCTCTGAGGCTGTGTGATGGTCTCTGGGGCGTCTGTGATGGTCTCTGGGGCAGTGTGTCTCTGTGGGGCTGTGTGTTGGTCTCTGAGGCTGTGTGTTGCTCTGAGGCTGTGTGTGATGGTCCCTGAGGCTGTGTGATGTCTCTGGAGGCTGTGTGTTGGTCTCTGAGGCGGTGTCTGGCTGAGTGTGGTCTCTGAGGCTG